>NC_081182.1:67935036-68255036 GCF_029867415.1 Vicia villosa
TCTTGAATTGTCCCTACACTCTGAGCACAAACACTACTAGACCTTCGAAGTCCTTGTGGTTGCTCAATCATGATCCTACCTACAACACACATAGAATTAGGTTGATCAGGCCTAATACTATATATCGTGATATTAAGAATCATGCTAGTAATAAACACATATGATGCGGGATTTGATTTACTTATGATGTTTCAAGATTGGGTCGAGAAATGACTTGTGTTGATACCAATTGTAACAACCACGTATAATATACATCTAGAATAATATCACACATAATTTTAATTGGTACTGATTCAACATAAGTGCCTATATATATTATGTGTGTGTGTCTCCAAAATACTCAAAATACATCATATGACACATGGTATACATGAGTGCCTAAACAAAAAGCTAAGATATGTACACAGAAGTTATCTAAAACATTGAGATTTTTAAAATATCTTCACACGACTTTACCTTGTTCTTTTTCCTACCTTGAATTACCTGAAAAATTATATAATATAATTGGGGTGAGATAATAATCATAGTGGATTCTCCTATCTTATGGGTCCACTCGGCTCTAAAGGGTTACTATACGATACTCTAACTTAAATCACTCAACTTTATCCTACGTGTATACATTCACACGATAGAATAAAGAGTTGAATATCTATGAGATTCTGCTTCATACGGAAATATATGAACTCAAGTCTGAATAACCAAATAAACCACTACTCAGAGTGCAAACCAAAAAGCATCTTTCCTCGACCGATCTTACATCTAGGACTATGGACCCAGATCACCGATCTCTGTCACGTCGGACATCTTTCCCCGACCTATCCTACGCTTGCGAAAATGGACATGAGTCATGGATGTCCTCTTGGTGAGGAATGTCTTTCCCCGACAATCATCTATCACATAGGCCAAGACACACGGGTCACAAACTTTCCACAATAATAATAGTACTTTCCTCAACAAACACCTCTTACATGGGTCAAGATACGGGTTTTAATCTTTCTACATTAATAAAAAACTTTCCCGACAAGCACCTCTTAAATAGGTCAAGGTCAAAACACATGTCATGGTAGTCCATTTCAATGATTTGTCTATCCTGGTTGCTACTTTACATAAGAGTCGAATTCGAGACAAGGAAGAAAAAGAGGGTTATTCCCTAATACGTGATTACTCTCATCAATAACAACTTGATTATTCTCATCAATTACTACGTGATTATTCTCATCGACCACATTATAATGATATCTGTCCATACAAAGTCGATTAGACTCACATCTAGACTATCATTCACCATCCATGCCATTCAGACACTTCGTAGATGCAACGATTCATCTCAAGTGACAACTCGTTCATGTGTACACATCGAAGTACCTTTCACAATCGAGCATCACAATCTAAGTTATTCATTATAACATAAGTTCACATTTCTTTACGTTCTTAACCTAACTAAGATCTTATGTTAAAGTGATTCATTTTCATATTATTTGATATATTATTGTTCATTTAATGCATATATATATATATATATATATATATATATATATATATATATATATATGTCATAGTATAAGTAAGTTATAGGGCATCCATGGTAGCTTAGAAGCTTCAAACAATTGAGATTAGTCATAAAATAAGGGAGGAAATCGATTGACATTGGGAGTAAATCGATTTACCATCTCACTATCAACGAATTTTGAGAAAAATGAATGCAAATCGATTTACCACCTCCCTGCCAACCAAAAACATGTAAATTAGGCACGTAAATCGATTTCCCTGAGAGGTAAATCAATTTCCTTCTAGAATTTTTCCAGAAAACTCATTTCAAAACACATATTCTCCAACCTCTAACCATTCCTAATCATCTCCAATCATATTCTAACATACTCAAGCATTTCATACCATAAATTCAACACCATAAAAAGATATGCAACCAGGTTTCATCATTTTTTAACATCATTAATCTCGAACAATCCAACACAACTTCTAACACAACAACACCACATCAACATAATATCATGTTATACATAAGCAGCATTAGACATCATGAATTAAAAAACAGTAGATATGAACACAACAAGAATATCATGCTTCAAACATAAATTTCACAAACATAACACAGATTCATAAAATCCTAACTCCCAATTTTCATGAATTTTTCTCCCAAAGCTTAAACTAACTAAAATCCACCTTAAGAGAGGGAGATGATGATGAATTATGATCAGATGAGATTTCGATTTCGATTCCTTCTTTGATCCAAGCAATTCTTCCCTTATTCTCTTCAAGTTTTGCATAAGTTCTCTCTCATTCTCCTTTCTCTTTACTAACTATGACACAAATGAGAAAATGAAGAAAAGAAAGAAAACGAGACAACAAGTAGTAAACTTGTTTGTCTTGTACTGAAAATAATTTGTTCAATGACCATTCTACCCTTGCCAAATTCTTCAAATTCCTAATCCACCCCTTATTAATTAGTAAGAATTTCAAGAATATTTATCACTATAATATTCTCTTAACATACTAATTATCCACTTTGTCACACTTAATAAGGAAATTAACACGTACACTGAGCTTGCAACGAAGTTAAATTAGAAAATGAGGTTGGAAGAAAATGCCACACTTCGCGTGTATAAACAAGAAACGATAAAGATGTTGATAACTTGTCATTGGAGAATAATTCAAGACCGAGGAAATACCCTTATGACATGACACATCTATGTTTCGATTAATGGAACACGAAGTAGTAGAGCGGAATGGAATGGAATAATATTATGTTCCATTGTTTGAATTGGTAAAAAGATGATGAAATGGAGCGAAATATGATGGAATGCATTTCATCTTATTTCATCCAATTCCCTCATTTTTTGTACCATCCAATTTAGAGTGTGTGAAATAGAATGAGACATTTTAAATAAAATAACCAAACAATAAAGTGAGATTTATATTCCATTCTGCTCCGTTTCATTCCACTCTGTCACGTTCCATTCCGTTTCACTATGTTGTGTTTCATCAATCCAAACATAACTTTAGAGTTATATATGCCTACCTCAAGGGCTATGTTAGATGAGATCATATTCTCGACAAATCACATAGGACCGTTCCTTAGAATATTATAGAAAAGACATATATTTTTGTGAGCTTAGAATATCATAGAAAAGACATATATTAATTTTGTACTCACAACAGGTACAATGAGTATCTTAACCACCTCTAGAAGCATATTCACCCTGGAGAATTTCTTCAAGCTCACACCATGGATGGGTATCTTCAATACCTCCCAATCTTTGAAAAAATAAACATAAATTATTGGTTAATTTAATTAACAAATAATAATACTTATACTTTAATAATATTTAAATAACCACTTAATAACATATACCTCTTATTACAATAACTAGAGTGCTACATGATCACATTAACGAAATAGCAGAGACATGTTATTGAAGTGTAAAATGCTCAGCAATTTCACTTTCTTGATGAAGATGATGATCTTCAATAGTTCAGTTACAGAATCAGTATTTCAGTTACAACCATACAGTTTGAGTCTTATCCTATATACCTATATTCACATGCTTACAAATAGCAAATGCAGAGGTGAACTTTAGTAAATCTAGGATGGGCCTTACATCATTAATGAGCCCAATACATTCATACACAGAATAGGCCCATGAGTTTTACCCCATATATTCTAATACTCCCCCTCAAGCTCAATAGGGTTGCTGTGCTGAAACTTTGAGCTTGTCACGAAGATCCTTGAATGCTGAACTGGACAATGGCTTGGTCATTATATCTGCTATTTGTGCTGAGGCTGGGACATGCTGGATTCGAAGTTTGTGTGCTGCTACCCGCTCTCGTACAAAATGGATGTCAAGATCAATGTGCTTGGTCCTAGCATGTAAAACTGGATTGTGACTTAGCAATACTGCACTCAGATTATCACATAGCAGTGTAGGAGGAAAACACTTCACTTTTAGCTCTGCAAGTAGTGATTGAAGCCATAGAAACTCGGATGTAGTGTGTGCCAAGGCTCTATACTCAGCTTCAGCACTTGATCTGGCTACTAGAGTTTGCTTTTTGGAGCTCCAGGAAATCAGATTTGGTCCAACAAATATACATGAGCCAGAGGTGGA
Organism: Vicia villosa; assembly: GCF_029867415.1. NCBI lineage: Eukaryota > Viridiplantae > Streptophyta > Magnoliopsida > Fabales > Fabaceae > Vicia > Vicia villosa. The sequence goes on from NC_081182.1 coordinate 67,939,158, forward strand.
TCTGCGATCATCAGGGTCATTAGCCCAATCTGAGTCACTATAGGCTCTCATTGAAAGATCCTGGTTAGCTTTGGCTGGTGAGATCAATAGACCAAGAGTGCTTGTGCCACTGAGATACCTTAGAATTCTTTTAACCATGGACCAATGACTGTCTAAGGGATTTGACATGTACTGACAGGCTTTATTCACACAGTAGGACATGTCAGGTCTTGTTAAGGTGATGTACTGCAGGGCTCCAACAATGGATCTATACATCAAGGGATCCTTCATAACATCTGTGCCAAATTTGCTTGGTTTGTGATGACTGAGCATAGGAACAGCTACTCCATTTGCTTCTTCCATGTTCACTTTGGCAAGTAAATCTCTGATGTACTTGGTTTGTGTGAGCAGTATTGAACCATTGAGTTGGTAATTAACTTTGATGCCCAGGAAATAAGTTGGTTTGCCAAGCTTTTTAAGAGCAAATTCTTGGTGCAGTTTGGAAATTACTTGATGAATCAGAGTAAGAGATGAGCCTGTTATAAGTATATCATCTACATATACTAGAACATAGAGGTTAATACCTTGATGACTGTAGAGAAAGAGAGAATGGTCACATTTGCTAGCCACAAAGCCAAGCTGAAAGAGTGTTTTGTATAGCTTCTCATACCAAGATCGAGGCGCCTGTTTGAGTCCATATAAGGCCCTGTTCAGTTTGCATACTAGACTTTTGTTGTCACTCTCAAATCCTGGTGGTTGGCACATGTAGACTTCTTCCTCCAAAGATCCATTGAGGAAGGCATTATTGATGTCAACCTGTTGGATGTCCCACTGATAGGTTAAGGCCAAGGTAAGGAGAACTTTTATTGTTGCAGGCTTGATAACAGGAGAGAATGTTTCATTGTAGTCAAAGCCAAATTGTTGATTGAAGCCTTTGGAAACTAATCGAGCTTTGTATTTGTTGAGAGTCCCATCTGAGTTTTCTTTTGTTCTGAATACCCATTTGCATCCTATTGCTTTTCTGTGAGGAGGAAGAGGAGTTAGAGTCCATGTGTGTTTGGACAGAAGGGCTTTGTATTCTTGTTGCATAGCCTCACACCAATGAGGTTGTGATAGGGCCTGCTTAACAGTGGTAGGTTCAGTGTGAGCCAAGAATACTTTAGGCTTCAGACTGCCAGTTTTGCCCCTAGTCACCATGGGATGTCTATTTGATACAGGTGGTACATTAGAAACAGGGGTTTTTGAGGGTGACTTTTCAGGCACTGAGAGGGTGTGGGACCTGCTAGGTGATGCAGAGTTAGCCCTTAGAGTGACCTCAGGATTTTCCAAGATTTGGGCAGACTCATTTTGAGACAGGGCTTGAGGAATATCATTTGTGTTAATAGGTGTTTGCCCTGCTGGATTTTCAGACATGGACTGTTGGTTATTGTTGAGTTGAGGATCAGAATTTTGTGTAGTGGACTGAGTGACTCTGGTGTGTTGATTTGACAGGGTGTTTGACTGGGAGGACCTTGACTGGATATTGGTGTTGACTGAAGGATTAAAGAGGCAGCTCTGCTGCAACTTTAGTCTGGAAGATGTTTGTGAATTTGTACTTTCTGACTGGTTCTTGTTTCCTAATAGATTGTGGTATGGAAACTGATTTTCATCAAAGACTACATCCTTTGAGATGAAGATCTTACCTTCATGGTTCATGCATTTATGGCCCTTGTGATGTGGAGAGATGCCTAAATAAAGGCAAGGATCACTTCTAAACTGCAGCTTGTTCCTGTTAAAGGGTCTAAGATGGGGAAAGCAAAGGCATCCAAATGTTCTAATGCCATTATAATCAGGTAGGACTTTGAACAAGGCATGAAAAGGAGAAGAAAATTCAGGGAAGTTGGATGTAGGTAATCTGTTTAGAAGATAGACAGCATGAGTAAAGCTATGGTCCCAATAGGTTACAGGAATTTTAGCATGAGCAAGAAGTGTGAGGCCCATCTCTATAATGCTCCTATGTTTTCTTTCCACAGTGCCATTTTGGTGTGAAGTGTGTGGACAAGTGAGTCTATGCACTATGCCTAGCTCATTTAAAAGTTTGGTGAGGGGTCTAAACTCACCTCCATAATCTGTTTGGGCAGCTTTAATGAGTGTATTAAACTGAGTTTGGACATATTTAAGAAACTGTTTAAAGAGACCTAAGACTTCAGACTTTTGTTTCAGAAAGTATACCCAAGTGTACTTGGTGTATGTATCAACTATGGCCATATAATAAAGGTACCCTTGACTGGACAGTTCAGGAGAGGGCCCCCACAAGTCAATATGCACAAGTTCAAATGCAGATTTATAGATTGTATTAGACAGAGGTGCATGTATTTTATGTGACTTTCCAATACTACATGAATTACAGAAATCAATGCATTTATTATTTGTGGAAGAGATATTACACATATTCAGAATAGCCTTGAGAGAAGCAGAATTTACATGTCCTAACCTATTGTGCCAAAGGGACAATTTATTTACAACAGTATTAGACAAAGCAATAAAGTGACCTTGGGAAGACAAATTGACATTGTTGGAAGTAGGAGAATGCACTTGTTGCTGAGGGAAGCAATATAGGCCACTGGTATCCAGGAATCCTTCTAGAAGAACCTCCTTAGATACCTGAGATTTAACAAGGCAGCTATTAGAATGAAACTCAAAGAACACATTGTTGTCTTTTGCAAATTTTGAAACAGACATTAGGTTTCTAGTGATGCCAGGGACATGAAGCAAATGCTTCAGGGAAAGATTTACATTAGGAGTTATAGAGGACCTAAGATCTGCTGAGCCTACAGATTTGATGGAAAGGCCATGGCCATTACCTACTAGAACTTTATTTGAGCCATTATAACTATATGCATTAGAAAGAAAGGAACTATTAGGAGTTAGATGGTGAGAAGCACCTGAATCAACAAACCATGCTTGTGACTCCAAATTGGAAGGGATTTGTAGGTCATCTTGGTGAGCTAGGAATGCTGAAGCTTGAATGGAGCTGGACTCGGGTTCCTTCTTTTCCTTTTGAGCTTGCTCAGTTTGAGTCGGAGCCTGGTTCTTTGACTGTGAGGGCTCGAAGGTTTCATCGTATCTTTGCCAGCAATCCATGGCAGCATGGCCATATTTGCCACATAATTGGCATGTGGGCCTGTTTCCTGTAGTATAGTTGGTTCTTGCTCTTCCTCTAGTTCTTCCTCTGAAGGATCCTCTGCCCCTGAAGTTCTGGGAACCACCTCTGGTGGATTTGGGAATGTCAGTGTCAGCAGAGTGAGCTAGATTTGCTGTGGCATTGGTGAGGGAAAGCTCTTGACGATATTTGTCAAGCTGAGCTTCTTGAACATACAACAGGGCTTCAATCTCATACAATGATGGTGGTTCAATTTTGCCATAAACCATCATAATGAATGGATTGTACTCCTCAGGGAGCCCTTGAAGAATGGCATCTATTTGATCATGTTCAGATATGGGTTCACCCACCGCGAGGAGCGCATCAGATATAGCACGGATTCGAAGGACGAATTTAGAGATTGACCTGTTTGCTTTCTTTGTGATCTTCAATTCAGCTCGCAACTGGTGAACTCGGGCTCTCATAACAGCAGTGAAGTATTTGTGGATTTGATCCCAAATTTGGTACGAGTGCTTGCAAGATAGTACCCGAGGTAGAACGGATTCTGAAATCGTGGATAGCAGCCATGTGAATAAAGCTTGATCTTGGACAATCCAAGATTCGTATTCATCAGAATGGACATTAGCAAGACGATCTTCGTCTGTTTTGAACATGGGAGGAATCTGTGGATTGACAACAAAGCGATGAAGTTTGTGAGCTAGTATGATACCTTCAACTTGTTGATTCCACAGCAAAAAATTCTTCTCTTGGAGTTTGATGGACAATTTTGGACCAAACACGGTATGGTTGGACGAGTTTCCAAACGGTGATGGCTGAGTTGCAGTGTTGTGCAGCGTTTCCGAATTTTCCGGTGATGCAGCCATTGATGATGCTTCTCTGAAGCTCGAAGGATGATTCTTGAACTGAAGAAGGTTGAAGAAGCTTGCGATTGAGAAATCGATGGAGCTTCGTGCGACGATAAGCAGCGGAAGTTAGAGAGGATCGACGACGATTGATACCATATTGAAGTGTAAAATGCTCAGCAATTTCACTTTCTTGATGAAGATGATGATCTTCAATAGTTTAGTTACAGAATCAGTATTTCAGTTACAACCACACAGTTTGAGTCTTATCCTATATACCTATATTCACATGCTTACAAATAGCAAATGCAGAGGTGAACTTTAGTAAATCTGGGATGGGCCTTACATCATTAATGAGCCCATTACATTCATACACAGAATAGGCCCATGAGTTTTACCCCATATATTCTAATACATGTCAGAGGGTCCTTCTAAGAACCTATCTATCACTTGATCTCCATTTGTGCTCAAATAGTTCTCATGATCATGCCGAGGAAGATGCTCAAGCATCTAAGCATCATCTTCCTCTTCTAACTGATAAAACACTTCAACTTGTGTCTCATATACAACCTCCATCTCACACTCCTGAGCATGAACATCCAATATATAATATGTGACACACAAATTACATTTATTTATCCTTATATGATGAGGGGCTGTAAGAGAAAATCTAACTGCTCTAATCACCTTGTGCCTAGAATCTTCTCCATCACCATATGTGTTAACTAGATGTGAGAGAGACCTATCACCTGACCTATAAGACAAATAATATGGCTATCAATTCCTATAGTTACCACAAAATATATACGATGAAAGTTTAGACAATTTATTCAAATGAATTCTTTAAAAAATACACACAAATTCTATATATTTATTAGTATACCATATTTACTAAAATATGTGAAGGTTACCCTTGCACCCTACCACGTTTTAGTAAAAACGTGACACCCTATCAGAAAACGTGACACATTTTGTAATATATAGCTCAAAAACATATACGTGGGTACCACATTTATTGATAAATGTGAAAAATTATAGAAATATACTACCTTTCATAAAAATGCAGGCTCCACACACAGTTAATATAAAAATAAGAAGATATTTTTTTTTTTATAAGCAAAAGATATATTTCACAAGCACTAGGGGTGCTTAACCCAAATATAAGAAAAGGAAAGGAGACGAAATTCAAATCCACCCAACCAACCAACCAAGCCTAATTCAAATCCACCCAACCAACCAACCAAGCCTAAAACAAATTAGAGGAAGAAAGGTCTTTGATCGATAAACCAATCTTCCCTAGACAAATTATAAATTCCCTTATGAGAAGCAAGGAACCAATCCCAAGATAAAGATTTAAACACACTAAACCCATCAAAAATATTGGGATAATCTCTTTGATGATTGCCGAAGGAGCCTTATATAAGGAGAAAAAAATATTGGGATACTCGACAAAATGGAATTCAAAAGCACCACCCTCCCACCAAAGGATAAATGTTTATGATGCCACCCCCCTAATCTCCTCCGCAACCTAGATACAATAGGGCGCCACACCGCACACCTCCTCGGATTAACACCAATCGGAATGCCAAGAAACACAAAAGAGGCGGAACCAATCTCGAAATTGAGAAAAGAAGAAGCGGCTTGAATAAATCCGGAGTCAAGATTAATACCAAAAAGCTTACTCTTATGCAAGTTAACTCTCAATCCGGAAACAAGCTCAAAGCCCCTAAGAATCGCCTTAAACGTCCAAAGATTATTCCAAGAATCTTCTCCAATTAAGACGGTTTCATCCGCAAATTGAAGGATTTCTAAAGAATGATGCGAATCTAAAGGAAAACCTCTAAATTCACCCAAAGATGAAGCCTCCTTAACCATCCTCGCAAGACCTTCCGCAACCAATAAAAAAAGAAAGGGAGAAAGCGGACAACCTTGCCTAAGACCACGAGAAACCTCAAAATCCCGAGTGGGACTACCATTGACAAGGATAGACAATGAGCTAGTAAAGATGAGAGCACGAATCCAACTTTGCCACTTTGAGCCAAACCCCATTCTGCGTAACAAGTAACTAAGGAAGTCCCAAGAAACACAATCATAGGCCTTTTCGAAGTCCACCTTAACCATCATACAACTCTTCTTGAATCTCTTAGAATAATCCATCAACTCATTCAAGATGAGCCTCCATCCATCATGTTCCTATTAGGAATGAAAGCGGATTGACATTTTGAAACAAGATTATTGACAACCAACTTCAACCGAGACGCCAAAATTTTAGTCAAAATCCTATACATACTACCCACAAGACAAATATACTCTTGTATAAAATAGTTTTACACTAATCGGTACTATGTATCATATCAAATCATCCACCATCATTTAATATAAAATAAGAGAAAAATAGGAGAGACAGGGCACACGGACCTAGATTACCTGAAGTCAAAAAAATACACATTCACGCATAATTGTCCGTTTGACCAAAATCAAATAATTTTGTTTCAAGACAAATAATTTTGAAGAAACTAAATTTAATTTTTTAAATCATAGGAACAAAATCAAAGCGTCCAAAATATTCTAACAGCGTGAAAACCAAAAAGAAAGTAGTTTTCATGCAATTTTATCATATATATAAAACGCGGTTAAAATGTACTACACATATACAAAATCTAAAAAAATGCAGTACAAATACAAAAAATTAATATTATAAAAATGAACTTACTTGTGAATGTCATAATAAATTATAGAGAAATGATAAAACTAATAAAAAAGTTTTGAAATATGTAAATAATGTACAAAAATAAATTGTTTCAATTCGTTTTACATTAACAACAATATTGTCATTTCGTAAATAACATAGAGTAGGTGTGGTGGATAGAATACTCAATACTGAATTATTGAAAAGGAAATTAATAATAAAAAATTAAAAGCGATGTTATCCGGGTCAACAGCCCATACCCGAAACCAACTACCATCCTACCGACCATTGCCAAGTTACAAGCGTAGCCGCGGCAGCAATATTTCTAGCCCTAGTTCACAAATATCTTCTCTATAAAACCCAACTTATTTTCTCTTATCAACAACTCATCCTTCTCTTTTACTTATATTTCCAGGATTTTAGATCTATGTCTTAATGCTTACATTTTCTCTTATTTTCGTCTTTATTTCGTTAATTTTGTTTGACATTTGTTCTATTGCTGCGAAATTCCATCCGCATGCGACACATGTCGTGGGCATGACGGCCATCTTTTGCACAAATCGATTAAAAGCTTTTACTTATACACCATCTGTGTGTATTTTATAAGCTGCTTCTACAAAAGAGGTTTTTGTGATTGGTTTTATTTCCATACTTCCATTAACCTCTATCGCATAAGAAGCGTACATTTTTTTATAACTTTTTTCATCTTTTATTCGGTTAGATCCATTTTTCTTTTACTATTTTTAGATATTATGATAGAATATTCATGGATACGAAAGTACAGGAGTTTTTTTACTTTGCTGAGAATAAAGGCCCAGATTTGACAAAATTGAAAAGTACTCTAGAAAAGCATGTTCATAATCTTTACGGATCTCTTTTTTATTTTCCATATTTGATGATAAATCTCATTTTCTTATCTGTTATCTGTTTACAGAAAAACATGTTCCGGTTCATATCGTGGAACCCACACAACCGGCTCATATCGTGGAACCCACACAACCTAATCGGTAAATAAAATAACCAAGTAAAAATTGTTTTTTTTCCTTGAATAACTCTAAATTCATAGACAAATGTATATCGTTTTAAAGCTTTTTCAATGTTTTATGGAAACCAATACAATAGTATATTTAAAAAAAACTTATATAAGTATATGGAAGAACATACACGTTACACCTTTCTTTCCTTTCCCTATAAGGGAGTACCTTATTAACATATTAAAATAAGATCCGTAACATTTAACAGAAAATTAACCGAGTTGAATTTTTAGATTCACTAAAACTATTCTCTAAAGTGGATGTGTCATGTGGATATGAGGTGTGTAGTGATTGTGAGATAGCATGACCATAGTTTAAATAATTTCATGGTTCCGTTCAGTTTTTTAAAGATCTTTAAGGTCTAATGATAAGCTCTTTTTAATTAGGGCTGAAAATATGTCAGCCCTAACCGATCTACCAGGGTTAATATTTTTATATAAGTTTATATTTTTATATCTATTAAAAATAGATTAAATGTGTTTATATACATATATATTAGAAAAATATTAAATAGATTAACTTTTATATATATATATATATATATATATATATATATATATATATATATATATATATATATATATATATATATATATATATGTATATATATTAAAACATTTGACTAAAAGGTTGGTCTATAGATTGACTTATATATGTATATATATTGAAACATTGACTAAAAGGTTGGTCTATACATTCATAGGACAATCTTTAAGACATATTTAGTAGTATGTATTAATTAAAAATCTTAATAAGAAACATAATTTTAAATAAGCTTTAAGCCATATCAGATTTTTATAGTTTAGACTCATATCTTTTAATTTAAAATATTGATTTATTGAGTGTCATTACCACCAAAATTTCAAATTAAAAAATTGAAATAATCATTTAAATCTCACTCTTTTACTAACAATACATATATATTTTAAATTTGTGTATAAGATTAATTATATGAAATGACAAATAAATTTACATAATAATTTAAAATTATATAAAAATTAAGGATATTATGTTATTTTAGGTGGGGTGGGGACTCCACGGTGCGAGGATATTTACGCCACCCCTGTTTCCGAAGTGTCTTCGGGAAAACTTTGTTCTCCATCTCTGTCCCGGCGCGGAAAAATTCTCTGTCTCTAGAGTCCCAAACGGAGAAATTAGGAGATCCCCGCTAACGGAGACAAGTTGACATCCCTAGAATTATGTTTATACTTGAAAATTTTGTTAGTTCAGCAAAAAAATGCTTTGCTTATGTAGGCCAGAGACGACAACTTCTTCTACGGATTTCTGTATAAATTTTACGGAGTTCTTCACCACTGATGCTATATAGTTATTGTTATTGTTTGTTATAGTTATGCTAATGGAAGGTCTGGGTTATCCAGGTTAGAGCTGTCAAAATGGGTTCGGCCCATCGGACCGACCCATAAGCCCTACAATTTAGCACGGGCCGGGCTGCAAAATACCTTAAAAAACACGACCCTGTCTTTTTGGGCCAGCCCACCGAACATATGTTTTTTATGGGCGGGGCCGGGCCAAGCGGGCTTCGGGCGGGCCCATTAGAAAAAGATTTTGGAAAAATTTTGAGGAAAAAAGATTGATATGAGATATGATTTTATAAATGTGTTTTCAAGTCATAAAGAAAAGTTAAAGAGGATCAAGATATATTTGGAAGATGGTGTTATCAAAGAAATGATCGTGAGATGGAGAGAAAATTTGATAACTATTGGTGATAATATTAAGTTACTTTATACTTTTACATGGATGATTTTGTGTTATTCATATATATATATATATATATATATATATATATATATATATATATATATATATTTATGGATAAATATTTTAAACATCACTTATATACGTTTATGATGACTCTCTACTTATGTTGTATTGCTTTTATCCATTACATCCTTTATATAAAATTAAAATTATAATATTGAAGTACGGGTCGGGCTGACCCATCGGGCCGCACGGGGCTTTAAAATATGGGTCGGCCTCATTTTATGTGGTCCATTAAGCAATTGGGTTGGGCCGGGCCAACCCATTAAAAAACGTTGGCCCACTAGGCCGAAGCGGGCTGGGCCGGGCCAGCCTTGAATTTTATTTATTATATTACTATTGAAGACCTTCAATACATAAATAAATAAATTTAAATATCTTATACACAATAAAATATTGACAAATGAAACACATTTTTTATATTCCTAAATTCTTCTCACAGTGTCATATTGAAGACCTTCAATACATAAATAAATAAATTTAAATCAAACACACGCTTCTGATTATTGTTAAATAATATACTTACATAAGTTGTAATTTTTTACGTGATTCTCAATAAAGAGAGAGAGCCTTGGAGACGAATATTTTCAAAACTTGTAAGCGTAGAAAGAGGAAGAGGCTCGTACACGTTTCTGAAAAAGTTAGTGGATTGTGTAAAGAGAAAAGTAGCTATTTATGTTAGATTTCGGGAACGCCAAAAATCTCTTAGATGCTGAAAAACCTTGAAGTATGGGACAATGATGACAATTAGGGCGCTACGAGTACCAATATAAATAATCATGAGACTTTAAGACATTTCTCGAGACACATAAGTTGATGGGTCCAATGGCTGACACATGTCTCCTTAGAATGGGCACATCACCCATTCATGACAAGCGTCAAATTTGCAGCTAGGTTGTTATTTGTGAGAAGGGAACGAAGATTAGAGAATGCACCCATGGACACTAGAGACTATATGGTGAGAAGGTTAACAATAGACGATTTTGCCCCTCTTGATAACTAAGTCAGATTAGTCTGAACGATTTCGCTCTTAAGGAATTCACCCCTTCCGATCTCATATTTGGAAGACTATTTACACTTCAGAATTATTAGTTAAACACAGAGATAACGAGTCATGTCTAGGTTTAAGTTGGACATGTGCACTTCTAAATTTATGCGCGATATAGACTACCTCAAGGGCAGAATATTCCAAACCAACATTTATGTATATTTATGTCTCCCTAACACAATAAGTACGGGATAATTGACTATTATGACCATTGAACAACATTTAATTGTGCTTGCCCCCTTTCTCCAATCAGGATGAAGGAATCACTATAAAAGGGATGTACATCAAACCATAACAAAACAAACTTAATACGAAGTGGCCTACTGTGACTATTTCTAATTAGCGTGATCAGAACCTAAGTTACACAAGAACACCAACAAATATTCTTCCTCATCCGCATATGCAAAAGTGTCATTTTGATCCTAGAATAGTCTAATTGCCTCAGTTTCTCTTATCTTAATTATGTGCATATACTTGAGAAAAACAAGAACATCGAGAACATCATTTAGAACACGTGTCTGCCATACGTAGAGGTAGAGTTGTAAACAAAATCTTCAATAACAAATTTCTGAAACCATCATTTATAATCCGAAAGAGTCAAAGGATTAGTAAATGTTCAACTAGAGTCTATAGTTTACACCCAAAAAAAAATTACAAGCACATGTACAGATTCTGCCAAAAGATTAAGTTTGGGTGCTTTGATATGTAAGATGACATTGTTCACAAATTTTACAAGAAATTCTTTACTTCACTGCATTGATGGGGAAGCAGATGGTATAAATCTCATGAGGAAGCTTGAAAGAGACCAAATGCAAATAACACCAAGGAATTGTAGAACATTTAGAAGGGTACCCAAAGAGCTGTTTATAGCCATGTTGTGTGGAGTTAACTCAGCTCCTCTAACTGTAAATGATAAAGCTGTCACCAATTGTGCTGCTCTATTTAGTTGATGCAACCTATACACCTGTTAATAACAATTTATAAGCTCGGATTATGAAGATGTTATTCAGACAACCAATTATGTAATACTAGATAAATCTACTTAACTATATCCATTCTTTTTACCAGAAAGACAATATACAGAATAGTCGTAACTGAGGAAAGGAATGTTCTTACTTGAAAGATTAATGGAATTGCAGACCATGAAGGTGACTTCCGATATTTAGCATACTGCTCAAATGCAAATTGGACAACTATGCCAACCAAGTATGGAGCAAGAGTTGCAGAGGCTGCAGGGCCTGTCCATGGCCAGACCAAACCCATAGTCACCATGGGAATTACAAGACTAAGTACTAAGGTAGCAACAGAAGAGATTCTCTGTCCCAGTTGAGGGGGCAGAGTATCAGTATTTTTCACTGCAGTAGCCAACTGTACTGGTCTTCGTAAATGATCCAGTAGAACAAGAAACGCAGCAACACCGCCATAGAAAATTGCTTCTGTGAAGAATAATATGAGGAAATCTGGAGATGAAGAAAGAAAATATTTCAGAGTTCAAAGAAGACATCACAATACAAAGCTAGGAAAGAAATAAATTATCATAAAAAATACTATGCACAACAAGGAATCGAGCATTACAGTCTTTGAGAATATATCATCTCACAAACCAAAACTACCAATGTTGTAGCATAGTTCACAACAACTACACTAATTACGAACTCTTTCCATGACATTCGACAAATATCTCCAATTATTAAACCAATTTCAATTTGATTAAATGTCTGGTTGAACATTGGTACTGATTGCAAAATTTATCATCCATTATGTGCTTGTATTTATCAATTTCCATTTTTTCCTAATCACCAAACGATTGAACATGGGAAGATGTCTTCCCTGGCATCATCTCCTTCTAATACTTCCAAACACAATCAGTTCTCTTATATCCGTCGGTTTTTATCATCAGGTGCTTAGTCGATTAAAGGAGATGCTGCTGACTTACCAAGAAGTACACCCATATTGCAGAAAACAATCCACATATAAATATATAGTAAGGTATGCACATTGTCGTAGACAAAGCAATACAGCACTGAATACTTAAAACGAATAAACAAAAAAGAGTTTTTTATTCCAAAGAAAAGTTACCTGTTAACAGAGAGTCCTCAAAAATGATGGAAAGCAATTTACGCAAATAGAGTGAAGGAAAAATGAAAGAAGCCACAAGGACTGCAGGGCCCACAAACCACAATATGCTATTTTGACTCCTCTCTGGATTCGATAAAAGAATCTCACCATCTCTTCTGTATGGGCGGTTATAGAATGATATTAAACCTGGTTTTCCATCACTCCCTGATAATTGAAAAGACGGGTTGCTAGCAGGAGAGATATCTTGATCAATATTATCGTTGTCTTCTGGCACTGAAGCAGCTTCTTTAAGCTCATTGTATTGTGACTGATCGTCGGAGACAACAAAAGGAGCATTTTGCTGTTTCTGGAACCTCCGTTTTAACTGCGGCCTTCCGTTCATAAACCTATATTGGCATGATTTACCTAACCATGACTCTTAAGACAAAAACAACAGAAAGTTAATAAAGACATACCCAAAGAAGTGCGTATAAAATATTGGGCAAACTACAGCTCACACCCTTCAACTTGGGTCCATATTCATTCAATAAGATTTGAATTGTGCTATGACCCCCTGTGAACTTCACACTTTATGGCAAAAAAACAACCTCCGTTAAGCAAACGCTTATAAACATCTATGGGACTGTCACTGCAACAACAAAGATATTGGGGAAATTGCAAATGTATCCTAATTAAAATGCTACCATTCAGTACTTTAAAGTTCAAACATTACCATAATTCATGGTTTTTTAATGAAATATACTTTCAAAAAAACTGTGATGTTCAGCGGTCAATTGCTCTGTTTCAAACTCCTAAGGCCTAATTTTTACAAATGTGCAAGTAACCATTCATATCCAAATTGGTATGTCTTTTAAAGATATGTGCATTTAAGTTGGACAGAATACAGACCAAGCAATAAATAAGCAAACTACCTTTAGTGTATATCCGCAGCTGAGAACTTGTTATCTGGTTGAGAAGCAACCCTTGTGATAAGCTCAACTGAATATTAAATGAAAAGAAACAACAGTAAGATGAAAAATAAACAAGGCTATATTCAAAGATAGAATCAAAAGCAATTTTTGCATAACAGCATGATAATATGGACCAGTGTAGTCAAAAGCGGCCAGTAGCGGTGCTATCCCGTATAGCGGTGTATAACACTATAGTGGCCGCTACAGAATAAATTGTTGGATAGCAGACCATAGTGGTTCCCGGTCTGGAGCAGTTTCTGGCCCGCTATCCTAAAAAACCAAAATTGCCCCTTAAATTTTCAACATTTTAAGGATAATTATGAGTTTTTCAATCAAATAGAGCAGTCATCCCACTACACGCTATCCCACTTTTGGGATTGGCCGCTCGGCGCCGCTATCCGGGAATGACTACTCTGACATGAACTTTGTTAGAAATTTGGTACGATAATCCTGGATATCTTCGAAGAAACGTGTTCGTTCACTTTCCGAACAAAGTATTTTGACCTTATTCTTGTCTGGGTTCACGAAATCTTTGCGGGGATAATTCTCGAAGAGCAATCTGTTTTCTAACAATAGAGAACAGATCAGAATGTAGAGAGGAAGTATGATTTCGTATATCAAAATCGAGGCCAAATGACTCCTTATATAGGAGACCAATAACAGAAAACGAACAGACACACCTTTTCGGAAAAGAACTGTCATGTTTGTTGGGAAAGGGTACAACTATTCAAACGAATTTTTCGAACGGGGCGCTGCCCCTTGGACCCCGGCAGGGCGCTGCCCCGCACCCCGCCAGGGGCTCTGCCCCTTGGACCTCGACGGGGCGATGCCCCGCACCCTGCCAGGGGCTACGCCCCTTGGAACCCCGTTTCTATTATTCGTATTCAATTACACGTTTGGCTCGACGAGCGTGCACTCCACACTACCCTAACTCGTTTCAAACTTAACGCATAATTGCATTGGCCTATAGTAAATCACATTACTACCAAAATACATTGATGATACTAAAATCACCAACAAACTTAATCCGACAGTTGTTACTCAAATAGAAAATTCAAATAAATTGCTTGATTGGAAGTTGTTACTCAAATAGAAAATTCAAATAAATTGCTTCATTGGAAGTTCATACTTCAGCTTATGAGAAAAGCACAGAGTGAAAAATGGAAAAAATTATACAAAAGCCATGTCTATGTATCATCATTAGTAAACAATTATGCATATAGTCATTAGTCTTCAACACGTGTTATCATTATAAATATCTCACATCAACTGATAGATAAAAATTGAACTGTATAAACCCTAGACTATTCTCACAAAAAATATGAACACGAGAATATATTTGCAATAAATTCCAGATTCTATGAGATTCAATTCAAGGCTTTGATCAAGAGACGATAAAACATATCCTCAATTCGTTCACAGTTCTTTCATGAAATTAACGCAAGAAAGCAACAACATTAGTATTGGTGAGATAAATAACGAAAAATCCCTAAAAAGAGGGGGAAGAAAAGTAAGGTACCTGACGGTGACGGAGAGAAGAGCGTTGAAAAGGAGAAGGCGGCAAAGAATGAAACGAGGAAGCAAGTGAAGAACTCGTACTAGTAGTAGTATTCATATTTGACATAACTAAGAACTCGACTAATTTGTATCTGATTATGATGGTTCGGAAAGAAGCAAGAAGAAGAAGAAGGAAAGTTTGATGAAACTAAAGAAAAATCGGTGGCGGTTATTCATCTAGTCATTGTGAGTGAGTGGAAGGAGGTGAGGACGATGGTGAAGTGAAGTGAACTGTAACAAACAGCCGCCGCTGACTCGAAGTGGTTTCTTTGCAAACAACCTGCCCGGGCCGGCATTTTCCAACATATTATAAATAAGTTATTTTACAGCCACCAAATTGGTAAAATAATAATAATAATAATAATAATAATAATAATAATAATAATAATAATAATAATAATTGTTCTGGACTGGGCCAAGGTTAGGCCCAATATAGTTTCGGCCCAGTAAACCTCAGAGGCCCACGTTCCTCCATGACCCTCTTCTGCACCTAGGATGCCCACCTTAGACATGCTCGGCTGCCCCGTATCCCCGGAGCATGTAGCACCCGACATGATCGTGTGTTCCCCGTGAGCCAGCGCTCAGCACTAACATTCCCACGAGCACCTCCGTTGCCGAGGACCCTGCTCCGCGCAGGGCTCCTTCATATCCAACCCTCCGAACAGCACGGATCCCACGTGGCTCCTAAAAGACCGCGTCTCCCTTGAACTTCGGAGCGGTTAACCAGGACAGAGGGCATACACGCACCTCCGATATTTCCGCTCAGGAAACCTGGCAGTCTCCTAGTTGGGCTTGGGAATCCAACCCAATAGCGAGATCATGGCCCAGCGCTGGGGGCTATAAATACCCTCTTTGACTAGAGGGTCAGGTATTCAATTCTCTTATAACCTTAGCTAGTACTTGCTCTCCTTTGCTCCTCTACTCACTTTGGCATCGGAGTACCTTGCAGGTACACCCCCCCTCTCACTTCACGAAGACCCAGCATCCGAGCAGGCCTTGACGACTCTTCTGATCAGGTACGATCAGTGGCGCCGTCTGTGGGAAACAAGCTCCCCCTTCTTTAAAGAAATAAAGATCAAAGCTAATCCATCCTTCGATCGTCATGGCCGGCAACAACAACAACAACACCTTCCTCGTCCCGACCCCCGATCCTTTCCGTCTCACAGAAATGATCGAGGAATCCAACCCGGCTCAGCATCGACGGGGGGGACGACGGCGCTCTGCTGAAGGGAATGGGAGGTCAGGTCATGAGACCCCCCAATCCATCAGAAGACCACCGCCTCAGCACGTCGAGCAGGCTCAGAATGACGAGACCGAGCAGCTCCAACCTCACAACAACGGAGAGGAAACAGCTCGGAACGATCGGAACGCCGAGTTGATCCAAACCCAGCCTGAACAACCGCTGGCTCGCGTCCAACACGAGACTGACCACAGGGACGGGCAGACTGCCTCCTCCTCCACCCGTTCCCTTGAGAGACCAAGAACTCACCATGGGCAGACTCGGGATGCTACAGATACCCGTGGGGAAACCGACCCCGCAACCCTCGTCATCCTCAAAGAGCTGCAGCGGACCAACCGCCTCATCCGACTCTAGGGCGAACGGATTGAGAAACTGGAGAAGAGGCACCGTCATCGTTCTCCCCCGCGGAGGCACCGTCGATCGCGTTCCTCCTCTTCGCGCTCCCCGCCTAGGAGGACTCGCCGACGCTCACCATCCTCCTCGCGATCTCCACCGAAAAGTTCCCGCCGCCAGAGGTCCTACTCGCGCTCCCCTCTGCGAAAGAGCAAGAAAAATCAGAGGCCTGAGCCCACAGAGGAGGAGAGCCCTTCTCCCGACAGAGAGGAAAGAAGGCTCGCCAGGAAAGGGAGGAAACCTCGCAAGGAGGAACCCGCCTGGCGTGACACACGCTCGATCTCTCCGAGCGCCATCGACGAGGAGGAATTCCGCAGCCCCTTATCCGAAAGCATCCGAAGGGCTCGCCTTCCCCGAGGAATGGAAAAACCCCCGACTTTGGATGCGTACGACAGGACTACAGATCCCGACGATTATATTAGGAACCTGGAGGCCGTCATGGAGTATCACGTCGTCCACGGCTCCATCAAATGTCGGATCTTCCCGACCACGCTCCGGAAGGGGGCAATGACCTGGTACAGGAATCTCCCTCCTAACTCCATCAAGTCTTGGGCCGAGCTCAAGGAACTCTTTCTGAGTCACTTCACTGCTTCCCGCCGTCAACCGAAATCAGAGGCAAACCTCGAAGCTGTAGTCCAAGGGACCAACGAGCCTCTCCGAGACTACCTCGACAGATTCAACAGGGAGGCCGTCCAAGTGGAGACGACCGATTACATGAAAAGGTATCTCCTCGAGCGAGGGCTCCTCCCCGGCAGCGAATTCAGGAAAGCGATAAAGATCGAAAAAATGCGATCTATGAACGCCATCTTGAAAAGGGCGCAGGCTTTCATCTCCTTCGAGGAAGGCGAAGCGGCCGCAGTCAAAGCATCAAAGGGAAATGGCGTTACTCGGAGCTCGAGCCAAGACCCGTCCGCCGCGCCCCGAGCAAACGAGAGAAAGAGGGACGACAGGTCCCGCGACACAAAGGAGCGCAGAGGGCCAGCAGGACGCTTCAACGACTATACCCCCCTGAAAGTTTCACGGGAGAAGATCCTGGTCGAGTGCATAAACGCCGAGTTCAGAAACTCCAACATCAGGCCCCCGAAGCCGAATCCCTCCCGGCCGGGGACCGACAAGTCCAAATACTGCAAGTATCACAAGAGCCACGGGCACCTGACGGACGAGTGCATACACCTGAAGGACGCCATTGAGACACTGATCAAAGAGGGTCACCTTTCTAAGTACACAAAGAGAGGAGACCCTCCCAGAAGGAATGACCGTCGGAGCTCCGACAAGGGCAACTCACCGAATGCCAGGCCGCTGCAGGTGGCGTTATCCGTCACCCGACCAGAAGACTTCATACCCTCGGTCGGAGTCACATCTGCCCTCAGCGTTTGGGAAGGGTTCCCGACAGCAATGCTGATATCCAACGGCGGGGATCCTGGCTCCCTCAGAATCGGCTCCGTGAAAAGGAAGTTCGACGAGTTGATCAGCGCCACCACGGACCTGACCCCGACCCTGAGGAGGTTTAAAGGGAGGTCAGAACCGATCACTTTCTACTTGGAGGAGCTACCCGGCGGCGCCCCGAACGCCACAATCCCACTGCTCGTTCGAGCGAGGATGGCGAACTTCGACGTCCGTCGGGTCCTGGTCGACGAGGGAAGCTCGGTCGACATCATGTACTCCCACCTCTTTCAAACCCTACAGCTGGACGACTCACATCTCACTCCTTACGTGGGATCCGACCTCCAAGGATTCAACGGAACAACCACAAAGCCGTGGGGTTACGTCGAACTGCTCGTCTCCTTCGGGGAGGGGGAAGCTTCCAGGCAAGTCAAGACACGGTTCTTGGTGATAAACTGCAAGACCCTCTACAACTGCATCATCGGGCGCCCCACTTTGGCCGAACTCACTGCCGTCCCCTCAACCGTTCACCTGAAGATGAAGTTCTATACGAAGAGGGGACGAGTAGTCACTGTCAATGCCGACATCGAAGCTGCTAGGAGGATATTCGACGCATCAGTAAAGGGACTGGAGCTAATCGCCCCACCCTCCAGCTCCAACAAAAAACCAAGGGCTGAAGATAAATCCCCTCCTGAAGATCGGCAGACGACAACAGACGTCAGCTCAGTCGACCTCGACGCTCGGTTCACAGAAGAAGAGCTAAAGAACGGCGAAGAGCCACAGCCGAAGACAGCTCACCCTATCCGGCCCATTCCAGACGGGGATTTCGAGCTCATTCCTCTGGGTGACAACCCCGACAAGGCTGTGAAGATCGGCAAGAACATCCCGGATACACCGAGGAAGCAGCTCATAGCTTGCCTGAGGAACAACGCCGACTTGTTCGCCTGGAGCGCAGCAGAGATGCCCGGATTCGACCCTGAGGTCGCCTGCCACACACTCTCCATCAATCCGACCGCAAAAGCAGTAGTTCAACGTAGGCGTCGGCAGTCTCCCGAGAAAGCGGAGGCTGCCGAGAAAGCTGTAAAAGACCTCCTAGAGGCAAATTTTATTTCCGAGGCCAAGTATTCAACTTGGCTCTCAAACGTTGTACTAGTCAAAAAATCTAATGGAAAATGGAGAATGTGTGTTGATTATACTGATGTTAACCGGGCATGCCCCAAAGATGCATACCCATTGCCTAATATTGATAGGCTGGTCGACAACTCGGCCGGCTATAAATTATTGTCGTTTATGGATGCTTATTCAGGATACAATCAAATCCCCATGGCGAGATGCGACAAGCAGTGCACGGCGTTCATGACTGAGTCGGGCAATTATTACTACAACGTAATGCCCTTCGGACTCAAGAACGCCGGAGCCACATACCAACGGATGATGAACAAGGTTTTCCGAGGAGAGATCGGCGACACCCTCGAGGTATACATGGACGACATGATCGTCAAATCTCGAGAAGACGCCGACCACACGGCACATCTTGAACGGGTGTTCGAGCAGGCCAGATCGTGCAAGATGCGTTTTAACCCAGAGAAGTGCACCTTCGGAGTACGGGCGGGCAAGTTCCTCGGATTCTACCTAACCGAGCGAGGAATAGAAGCCAACCCGGATAAATGCCAAGCGTTCTCGGAACTTCCTACCCCTAACAATAAAAAATCTATCCAAGTACTAAACGGAATGCTCACAGCACTATCCCGCTTCGTCGCAAAATCCGCCCAGCATGCCCTCCCATTTTTTAAGTTGCTTCGGAAAGAAGCGACCTTCGAATGGTCCGAGGAGTGCGAACGGGCATTATCTCATCTCAAACAGGTACTCTCCAAACCGCCCGTCCTATCCCGACCAGATGGCAACGAGATCCTATATCTCTACCTGGCTGTCTCAAACGAGGCGGCCAGCGCGGCCTTAATCCGAGAAACGGAAGACGGACAGAAGCCCGTATACTTCACGAGCAAAGCCCTACAAGGGCCCGAGGTGCGATATCAGCAGATAGAGAAAGTCGCGTTGGCCCTAATAACGGCCGCCAGGAGGCTGAGATACTATTTCCTCGCCCACACCATTGTCGTCCGGACAGACCAACCCATCAAGCAACTCCTCAGCCGACCAGACATGGCCGGGAGGATGCTAATATGGTCCCTCGAGCTATCCGAATTCGATATCCGATACGAGGGAAGAAAGGCGCTTAAAGCTCAGGCGCTCGCCGATTTCGTTGCCGAGATGACCTCAATTTCTAGCTGCCCGGCTCCCGCCGAAAACAAATGGACCATCTACGTAGATGGAGCCTCGAGCAACTCGGGAAGCGGAGCCGGAATAATCCTAGAAAACGACGAGGGGCTCGTCATCGAAGTATCCTTGGTCTTATCTTTCACCACATCAAACAACCAGGCCGAATACGAGGCTCTCTTTGCAGGCCTACGCCTCGCCGAGGACGTAGGTGCTCGCGAAGTCATGATTTACACCGACTCCCAGCTCGTTGCTTCCCAAGTCAGCGGCGAGTACCAAGCCAAAAACGACACACTGGCCGAATATCTCACTCTCGTCAGAGAGAAAATGAAAAAATTCACAAAGGCAGACGTCGAGCACATTCCCCGGGAGCATAACTCACGCGCCGACATATTATCCAAACTTGCGAGTACGAGAAAGAAAGGCGGAAACAAGTCGGTAATCCAAGAAATCTTACCCAGACCGAGCATATGCAAAAATGCGCAAGCTCTGCAAGTATTCGCTATCGGGGACGACCATTGCTGGATGACCCCGGTATATAACTTCCTCACCAAGGACGAACTACCTGCCGACGCGAAGGAAGCTTCAACTATCAAGAGACGAGCCTGCTCATACACGGTCATCGAGAACAAACTATACCGACGAGGCTTCTCCATCCCTCTCCTTAAGTGTGTCGACGCGTCGCAAGCATCTGAGATACCCCAAGAGCTCCACGAGGGGATCAATGGCCAGCACCTCGGCGGCCGATCACTAGCGAGGAAAGCCCTCAGAGCCGATTACTATTGGCCGACCATGCAACAAGACGCCAAAGAACATGTCCGTAAATGCGACAAATGCCAGCGTCATGCCGACATGCACTTGGCTCCCCCTAACGAACTTAAATCTCTATCATCACCTTGGCCTTTCTCCACCTGGGGAATGGACCTCCTCGGACCATTCCCGGTCGGCTCGTACCAAAATAAATATCTCGTGGTCGCCGTCGATTACTTCACGAAATGGATAGAAGCCGAAGCGCTCGCCAAGATCACGTCTCAAAACGTACTCCAATTCTACAAACGAAACATACTCGCTCGTTTCGGGGTACCTCAGGCTATAGTCGCCGACAATGGCACCCAGTTCATTGACAGAAAGTTACAAGAGTTTGTGACCAAGCTCGGCACGAAGCAACACTTCACTTCAGTCGAGCATCCTCAGACGAACGGGCAAGCCGAGGCGGCCAACCGAGTCATCCTCCGAGGATTAAAGAGGAGACTCGGCGAAGCCAAAAAAGCTTGGGTCGAAGAACTACATAGTGTACTTTGGGCATATAGGACAACCCCCCACTCGAGCACGGGCGAAACTCCGTTTAGGCTAACCTACGGCACCGAAGCCGTGATCCCTGTGGAAATCCGAGAACCGTCTCGGCGCACCGAGTCACCCCTCGAAGAGGAGCTCAACGACGAGGCTATGAGGGAAGAGCTCGACATGGTCGAGGAGATCCGAACAGGATCTTCCCTCCGAGAAGCAAAGTTAAAACAACAGATAGCTCTCCGCTACAACACCAAAGTTATCAAGCGCGAATTCGAAGTCGGCGCCCTAGTGCTCCGCAGAAATATGAAGGATTCGCGCGAGGGTAAACTAGCCCCGAACTGGGAAGAGCCGTACCGAGTTTACGATAAAACCGAGAACGGCGCCTACTACCTCGTGGATCTCCTCGGAGTAAAACTTGCTCGGCCTTGGAACGCTGAAAAACTCAGACGTTATTACAGTTAGACCCAACCTAACGCCCCCCGGACACCTGTATCCAACACGGGTGCTAGCCGGGCAGGAACCCGCGTCATCGGTACGAACGCGAGGACTCCACGACAGCAACGGTCGAATTTCCCCACAAAATGGGAGAACCGACCACACGGAAGACTCTACACCTAGACCCTCCGAGGAAGTACCTGCACGGCAGAACCCCAGCTCGCGATGGGATCGTTCACGCCGCGAGAACTTGGCCCCAATCACGGTCTCGTACTCGCTATCAGCGCATACCTGCTCTGCGCACCCGGACCGTACTCAACACGCCCGGGCAATCAATCTAGGCCGAGCATAGTCCATAAAACCCAATAATATCACAAGTATAGAGGTAACTCTTCGGCGTTTCCGAACATAAGTCAGTAGTTACCAAAAACAAAATAACGGAGTACGTCCCCGGCGCACCCGAGCGTAACCGATTAAAATCGAAAAATATCCTAAGTATGGAGGAAATACCTCGGCTTACGAGCACAACAGAAAAGTTATCAAGATACGAGCATACAACAATAACACTGAAGGTGCAAATAAACAGGTATAAGCAAGCAAGATTATAAAACATTAAAACTGCCGACCAAATTGGTCGGTGATGTCCAAAGGTTACAATCAAAATGCCGGGCACGCAGGCCCCCAAAAGTAATCTGGGCATAACCCAACAAAACATAAAATGGCACGCAGGCCGAAGAAGACAGGCACGCAGGCCCAGGACCACACTATCTACTCTTCACTCCCAGGAGACTCGGGCACTAACACGCCGTCCACAATCTTCGAAGAAAGCCCAATATTATCCTCCTTCAGGCCAGGGTTCAGAAATTTCAGCTGACGAACTGCACGGTCGAACCCGACTTCAGCCATGTCGGCGAGGCTTATTTTCAGGCTATCTATCTTCTCCACGAACTCAGCCCTAGACTGTAGAGCAGCCACGTCCGGCAACTCGTCAGCCGAGGGAGCCCACTCAAGCTGAAGGTCGGCAAGCTTTTTCTTCTCCGCCGCTATCTCCCCGTCCTTCTGCTTCAGAACCGCATCGATCTTCTTCTTCAACTCCTTGCGATCAGCCTCCATGGTCTTCATCTTGTCCTCGACAGCCTTCTTAGCCGCCTCTGCCTTCTTTAGGGCCTCGGTCGAGCCCGAGCCACCATTGGCTAACATTTGGGCCATCCCCAAGACCCTCATCACGGCAGCGCTGTCACACACCAGCTGTTTCTGAAGGGACGGGGGGTCCATCTCACCGATCCGACGAGCTTTATCCGGGGAGGTAACCAGGGGGAACCTCTCAAAATAACCTCCATCCTTATAGCAGGGAGGCAATACAAAGGCACGCTCGGAACCCAGGTTCGACGGCTCATGGCATCCCCCCTCGGTAGGACGAGACCTCTTGTGAGACCTCTCATCTAAGTTCACCCGAGGAGAGCCTGCCGAGGCCGAGTTCTCTGCAGCACTGGTTCCCCGACTCTTCTTCTGACTTTTCCTCTTCGCGTCCAGAGCCATCTTCAGGACCGTGTCCTCCTTCTCCGGCATGGCATCTACAAAGAAAAAAGAAAACAGATGAGTTAGCAAAAACACCGGACAGAAAAGGAAAAGCAGGGCGAATGGACACGACCTAACAACGCCCGAGTCTCCTCGGGAGTCCGGCAAGATAACAAAGCCTTAGCGTTAATGGGCCGCTGCTCCACAACCGGCACACCATTCTCGTCCAGCACGGGATTCCCATTCTTCGTCACCCACTGAGACATAGTAAAGCTGTCTACGTATTTGCAGAGGACCGAGTATGACTCTGTGTCCTGCTCGTCCAGGTCCCCATCTTCCCAAACGTAATGTTTCGGGGGAGATGAGAAGTGACCTTTCCACCAGAAAAACGGGAATCTCGTGCAGAATTCCCTTGCTACCTGTCCGTCCTCGCCCCTCACCATCTCCCCGTCGGCATCACGAAGGACCACGAGATCCGACACCTCAGAATAAGCCGTCGGGCTGAGCGGACGGACGACAAAGTACCGGTCCTTGAAGCCTTTCACAGAATCAGTGTACATCCCGAAGAGTTTCCGCTCGGCATTTCTGAACGAGACCCAGCTATATCGCCCGTCTGCCGCCTGCCTTTGGACACGAAAACACCGGCCAAACAATGCGGTCGTGGCGCCAATACCCAAATAGTTACAGACAATCTCGAATGCTCGCATAAAATCAAAAGCATTCGGATGCAATTGGGACGGCGCCAAACCTAGAAATGCCATCATCGATTTCTGAAAATCAGAGAAGGGCAATCGGAAGCCGAGCTCCTTGAACACATATTCGTACATCGCAAAGCCATCCCCGTTGAACCGAGAGCATATGCGCTCGTCCTGAGACGGGCAAATCACTTGGTAATTCGGCGCTTCACCCTCTCCCAAAACCTCAACTTCTTTGAAGGCCCCGTCTAAAGACTCGGTGTATCGAGAAGCAACCGTTAAGGCTTCGTCAGCTATCCAGTCGAGCGCAACCGTACATTCGTAACTGAACAAGGGCATTGGGGAAACCCCTCCCTCGGCGTGCGAACCCGGAGAATCAACATGGTCGTTGTCGGCCAGAGAGGGCGCGTTTTGATCCTCGATGATCTCAACATCGGAGCTAGTGGCCGTCGAGTCGTCCGACTCGCTACTCCACGAATCAGATTCCGAGCTGGACTCCGAGATGGCGCTCGAATCAGATCCACCTGCACGCAGAAGGGAGAAAGTGAATTCGACAGTTCATCAAATCCACCCTTCCACCGCTATGCAAGCGAAAGGGTGGAGCAGGAGCGGCGGAGCCCCCGGCTAAACCCCCATCGAGGAAAGACGCCCGTCAGCCGAGGACTCACAAAATGACGGGACTCGACAACGAAAAATCGAATCTAAACAGGCACGACGGTCTAACGCCAACATCATCTGGTCCACCGACCCACGCTAACCCCCGGGCATCGCCTAGATAACCCGAGGAGGAAGCAACGACCGCTCGTCGGACCCAGCCTACGTTGATGACGAAGACCGCGAAAATAAAGCACACAAAACCTAAGGAAAAGAATAAAGCAACAAAGAGGGAAACGAACTTACGTGAAGACATGATGACGATGACTGGGGAAACTCTTCGGTAGACGACGACTGTCGTAACGAACAGTATGTTGAACAAGCTAGAAGAGTATCTTCCGAGGAACGCCTGTCTGAAGCCGAGCAAGTAAACAGAGAGAGGAAAACTTCCAAATGAGAGAATTCGCCCTCTTTTATAGGGAAAGGGCTCGGAAGGCGAAGCGTCACCTCTCCTGACAAGCGCCGCCTCCTAGACCCTAGGCCATCATTACCTATGCCACGTCAGCGCGTGTCACCCACGCGCGACGTTTCGCCTCCCTCCACAGGCTGTTCCTTCGGGCATATCTCGCCGGGCATTTCCAAGGTCATGGGTCCGAGCATAAGCAAAGTCACAGCTTCTTGACCAGAAAGCTCCGACTTGGGGGGCTCCTGTTCTGGACTGGGCCAAGGTTAGGCCCAATATAGTTTCGGCCCAGTAAACCTCAGAGGCCCATGTTCCTCCATGACCCTCTTCTGCACCTAGGATGCCCACCTTAGACATGCTCGGCTGCCCCGTATCCCCGGAGCATGTGGCACCCGGCATGATCGTGTGTTCCCCGTGAGCCAGCGCTCGGCACTAACATTCCCACGAGCACCTCCGTTGCCGAGGACCCTGCTCCGCGCGGGGCTCCTTCATATCCAACCCTCCGAACAGCACGGATCCCACGTGGCTCCTAAAAGACCGCGTCTCCCTTGAACTTCGGAGCGGTTAACCAGGACAGAGGGCATACACGCACCTCCGATATTTCCGCTCAGGAAACCTGGCAGTCTCCTAGTTGGGCTTGGGAATCCAACCCAATAGCGAGATCATGGCCCAGCGCTGGGGGCTATAAATACCCTCTTTGACTAGAGGGTCAGGTATTCAATTCTCTTCTAACCTTAGCTAGTACTTGCTCTCCTTTGCTCCTCTACTCACTTTGGCATCGGAGTACCTTGCAGGTACACCCCCCCTCTCACTTCACGAAGACCCAGCATCCGAGCAGGCCTTGACGACTCTTCTGATCAGGTACGATCAATAATAATAATAATAATAATAATAATAATAATAATATATTAATTAATTTTTTAAATAATTTGATATGGGTAACATGTGCCCTTGCCTTAAGCCTTAAGGCCAAACGTTAATAATACTATAATTAAAAAATAAAAAAAATTGTAAGTTTTACACTATTATTTAATATAAATATTTTATTTTACCTATGAGTTAAAAGGTAGTGCACTGACGGTGTAAAAAATCTTTACACTGTCAATTAATCCGAGACATATTTAATTAGGTCATATTTTTAATTTAAAAATATTTATATGACAGAGTTGAATGTTACAATCTAATAGAATGCTGTGTAAAATTAATTTATACGGATTAATGATAGTGTTTTGTTTGTGTAAACTATTTTTACACTATCATTCATAAGGATGTTCGCGGCTCGGTTTGGTTCGGCTTTGAGAGAATCCGATACTCAAACCAATTGAAAAAAATGGATTGATTTGGTTTGGTTTGGATTTTAATATTTTTCACGTAAAACCCAAACCAAATCGATCCGAAAAATAACGGATTGGTTTAGATTGGATTGATCGGGTATATAAAAATAAATATATAAAAATATTTTTAAAACATAATTTATTTACACACAAGTAAAGTAAGTATTGAGGACATGACATACGTATATTTAAACAACTTATGACTAACATAGTCATATAGTTGTTATATTCCACTTAAATATTTAATAACACAACAGTTTTACCATCATGTTTTCTCTATGTTTCATCATTGATTGTGGTTTTGATTAATTAGAATGATAACGTTGGTATTGATAATCTCCGCCGACAGTCGTTTCTTCTTTTATTGAAAAATGTTAAGACGCAAAATCTTGGATTTTTTTCATTATATATTGTTGGTACTTGGTACTGAAAAAATGCATAACCCGAACATATTGGTTTAGTTTTCATATCTAATATTTTAAATTAAAAGTGTTACTTGACGGGATACAAATTTGTGATTGATTAACAGTGTAAAACACCATCAATACATACTAGAATATTTTTTAGACATAATTACATCAGGGATCCTTTAAATTATTTTATTGTAACATGTTTGTCCTTTAAGTTTTTTTGGTAACAATTTGGTGCTTTAAGTTTTTTTTTTGTTGAATTAAGATCTTGACTTTATATTTTTAGATACTAGTTTATGTATTTAGGATGCTAATATATATATATATATATATATATATATATATATATATATATATATATATATATATATATATATATATATATATATATATATATAGGGCATATCATATGAGAATGACATATTTATATGAGAATATGAGAATGAATCCGAACCATTGGATTTTAAAATAAATGGTGGATATTATGAGTGAATTTTTTTTTCTCTCTCCTACTTCATTTATTTCAAGATACAGGGGGAGAAAAAAAAGATTCACTCGTAATCTCCACCATTTATTTTAAAATCCAATGGCTCAGATTCATTCTCACATTCTCATATAAATATGTCATTCTCATATGATATGCAACTTTATATATTTTGTGTGAATGGTTTAATTAAAGATTAAAAAAAATTGATAATTGTACATTGCTAGCATAAAGAATCAAGTTGTTAAAAAGAATTTTAAGAACCAAGTTGTTATAGAAAAAATAACTTTAAAGGATCACTCGTAAAAGAAAATATATATAATATATTACTACCATTTAAATTGTTTAGATTCATAATCATAACCACATTTTAATTTGAACTGATTATAAAATCGGTAATAAATTTGATTATAATTATATAATTTTTTTTTAAATTCGATTTTAATTGATTTGCTATAAAAAAGTATTTTTAAGGGTCCGTTTGTTTTGACTTTTTTAAAAATGATTTTTATAGTGTTACAAAATTTTGTGAAAAAAATTTTTACAAAGAAACTTTTCATAAAAGTTTCAAATGAAAATTTTGTTTGAATAGTTATTCTTAAAATGTGATTTTAGGTATTTCATCTATTTATGGATAAAAAATTTGGATATCAAAATTTTAAAAAATCACTTAATTTTGAAGCTATTTCAAATAGATTTTCATAAAAATCATTTTTGAAATACAATTTTTTTAAAAAATTGCGATTTTTACAAAGTTTTGGTCTTCAATAATCTATGTTTATGTTCTAGGATGTCAAAATTAGTGTTTCATTTTAGCAAAAACTAATATAAAAAAACTTGTAATATTTTGAAAAACGGTTTTGAAAAATCTATTTTCAAAAATACAAAGAAAAAATCCACTTAATTTGAAGAAAAAAATAGATTATTTTTTATTTAAAATTTTTGTTATATATTAGTTTGCAAAATTATTATTCTTTTATAAATTTGCAAAATTATTGTCAAAATTTCAAAAAAAATTATTAAATTCAGAAAATTAAAAAAGTATTTTTTTTAAATAGAAAAAATGGAACTTTTTTTTCCGTTTTTTTTTTTAAAATTCCGTTGTTTATCTAAATTCTTGCATTGTAACAGAAAATCGCCCCGCAGAATCTCATCTTCATCGATCAAATGGCCACTGTATTGACCGCAAAGTCGTTGCGCAATTAATCCGATCTAAAATCGCTGACGAGGTTCGTCTTCTCTTTCAAAAGTACGACAACAAATAATTTCTCGATTAATCGCTAAATTCTCATCATCATGTCGTGTTGCATGTTGGAATGAAGAGAAAAGCTACAATATTGAATTGGGAATTAAATCCTTTAATATCCAATATTGAGCGCTAACCCCGATGTACATGGTTTGTTAACAAGGGTGTTCTCGGATCGGTTTGGTTCGGTTTTGAAAGAATCTGATGCCGAAACCTATCAAAAGTATATGGATTGGTTTGGATTGGATTTGCACACTTTTGCGATAAAGCCCAAACCGAACCAAATCAAGAAACAACGGGTTGGTTTGAGTTGGATTGATCGGATACTCTAACAACAAATGTGCACAAATGTTTTTAAAAAATATCTAATTTACATCAACTAAATTTAAATAATAATATAAAATTCCTAATTTTTTTCGTTTTTCCATATAAATTATGAATGTCACAAATGGAATTTTATTTTTTTTCTTCTTAAATTTGAATACTTTATACTAGTTTCCATGATAATTATGATATAAATTATACAAATTAGTTATGTTTGGTTTGGTTTGGTTTGATTTTCGCCCGAACTAAAAAAAAGTTTGAACCAAACATTATAGTTTGGTTTGGATTCCAGTTTAGTTTGGATTTGCCCGAACCAATGAATACTCCTATTTATTAATTATTTTTTCAGAATTCCTCAATTAATAGCTTTATATTCATCATGTATGTGTTATGAATCCTATACTCATAGGCACTATTCATAATCTAAGAAAATTAAACAAAATGAAACAAAGATGAAAATTAAAATAAATTATTTATTTTAAAAAAAAAAATTGTAATTGAATTGAAACATTTGGATGTTGGAGTATAACAGGATCCAAAAATAAAATATAATTGGATAATCAACCATTAATAAATAAATGAGTTAATAACCATTTAATTATATTTGAATATTTGAAATGAATTTAAATTTAGTAGGTTCTTATTAAACGTGGTGTCAAGTTTAGACATGAAGTTGACACATTGATTATTTTTCTAAAGGATTTGGGTGATTTTGAGGCATAGACTAGAAGGTGTTGGTTAGAATTTAGAAACGGTGTCAAGCTTGCACATGAAGTCAACACATTAATCATCTTTTGGAAGAGTGTGGGTGACTTGTGATTGGTGATTGTTCTCTCGTAATTTGTCTTTGATGTATTGATCAAAATAACAAAATTTGGGTACTTGTTGGTGGGAGGCTCAGGAAGGTTAATGCAGGGAGGAAATATATGTAGCAAATTAAGTCGTTCAAACCCTTATTAATAGAGATGCTAATGTTGATTGCATAGAGATCATTTTACGCATTGATATATCAACAATATTATGGATTTTGTCGCCAACGATAATTATAAATGTCTTGTTATTTCTACATTAATGACCAAGGGTTTGGAGAATTGGACGAAACATCCAATTTGGGAGTTAAATTTAGGGAATTGTTACCCTGTGTGGTGGAAAAGCACCCTCTGAAAATCCGAAAATGTTTATCCAAAAATGTACATCGCATATATTCCACAGTAAAACTTCTTTTGTTGACTATAATTGATCCATAGATGCATCTCCGTGATCACACTAGAGAAATTCTAAAGATGCATCTCTGAAACCACATCAGACAGTAATTTCTGCATTTGATTTAAAGTTGCTATGATGAATTTGTCAATATATGACTTTGTTTTGTGTAAATTAAACCACACACTTTTGTAATAATATGAAAATGACATATATAAGTTAATGATATATAAGTTAAGAAATCCAGAGCATACAATAAAATCAAACTAAAATAGAACAGAAAATACTGCTCCTAATCTAAAATCTATAAACTACCGCATATGACGGACTGTGGCCCCCTGCTCTACGTTGCCTCTTATATTGCAGTGCCTCTCATGCCTCCCCTATCAAGGCATCTATAAAGTCCCTCACGGAAAAGTCATAAGAGAATAGTTTGTTGTCTGTATCAGCCTAACCAATCTCTATGACATGGCGACAGTTAGGCAGCACATCAACATATGATCAACCATAGTCTGTTCCTCTTCAAGTATCTCTAGATGAGCTGGCTTAGGTGGATCTCCCGAGGCATCTAGTACCATATAAGGATGTGACACCCTGAAGTACCACTGAATATAGTCGTGTACATTGTAACACCCTTCTAACCCCGCGGCAATTAAAAGAATAATTCAGAGTAAACATGAGATGCAAGGGTATCACAATTAATTTTTAAATAAATAAACATCATACGTCATTGTCATGCAGCACTGAGAATTTCATCATAACTCATAGTAACTCATGTTAACACAGCGGAAAATAGTCATACGGATAAGTTCAACATCTTTGAAACTATATCCTTCAAAACAAAATAAAAGATTAAATGTCATAAGACGTAAACATCAAGACTCGTGTTCCCCGTGTTACAATATCAGAGCATGACACCTGGCGCTAAACTAAACGCACTGACTCATGAGCTAATCCTCACCAAGTCGTAAGCCGCTACTCTTCAATCTGAAAATGTTCAACAGTAAGGGTGAGTTTCATTCACAATTAATAAGCATTATATAATTTTCAGCAACAAAACATCATAGCTTATAATTCACCCAATCATACATACATTCAGATATCCAGGTTATCAAACATCATTAATCAGATAATAACACCAAGGCATAACACTGGATTTCATCCAATCATGTTATGACAAATGCATATGATTCAACTAACACTATGCATGTGGTACCAAGTATGGGATGAACTCATCCAACTGATCTACTCATCATCGAGATATAGTCCACCGACACAAATTCCGCACAATGGGAATTATGTCCTACAAAATCCACTCATCATCGGGATATATCATCAATGCAAATGATTCATGAATGAATGCACACATATCACATACTTATATCATCATCAATACGATGCTTAACATCGTCTCATTTCATCTCATCACATCAACATCGTAAGTATGCACATGTCTAAGCATCATTCACTCATTTACACATATTCATCACAATCAACATATTAATATTCACAACATATTAATATTCACAAGTCATCAATCATTCACCACAGTCATACATTGTTACATCTATCATCATTGCACACAATGTAATAAATCACCAAAATGATCCAAAAGTATAACTACGAATACATGTATCATCTACGACATGTTATATACCAACATTCCTCAATGGATATCATACTCAACTCAACTCAGCAACACAAATACATGCATCGAATAGTTGTTCACAATTAATACTATTCACAACCGCATAACATATATTTATCACACAAACACATTGTCATATATATAAACACAAATATACACAATGTCTCAATCCACCAAAACAATTAAATCGAATTTTAAAATAAAGTCGGCCACCGCCCATTTTATCACTTTATCAAATAAAACATCTAATTAGCTTCGCAACGCCCAAAACGGCTCATAAAACGGACAACCGGATCAAAAGTTATGACCTTCAGAATATTTTTCAAAAATTGCATGTTGTGCGTCGACGCATAGCCTCCTTCAGATCGACACATAGAACTCCTACCACTCTCGGGTAAGCGCACGCTGACACTATAGGTCGACGCAAATTCCTGAATGAGTCGACGCAACTGACACTCAGGTTGACGCATGTTGCGTTTTATGCAGAATTTTGCTGCGATTCTGACATCTTTCCTCTCTCAATTTCAGTCCAATCATACCATGATCATACCCACATCAAAACATCACACTAATCATATATGCATCACATAAATGATAATCTAACACAAAACAACTCAATTTCCATGTTTGATTCATCAATTTCACAAAATTATCAAAACCTAACAATTCAATCCAAAGCAGCATAATTGAATCAAACCATAAGATAATCAATCCTATCACCTAGAATCACATAATACTTAGTAATAGGAAGAATCCCCCCCTTACCTTAGCCAAGAATCTGGACTTTTCCCCTTCTTCTCCATTCAACCCGTAAGCCCCTTTTTCTTCAAATTCAACAAGAATCTCCAATCTTCAAACTCGCTTATCTCCCTCATCGAGAACCTCCCTGACACGAATTAATATATCAAATCGAAGGAAATTTCGTGTAGAATCCGAATCTTCAAGAATTACCTGATTTGGAGTTACGAGCAGAAAGTTATGGCATGATTTGTGAAGGCTGCCAAAGGGTTGCGAAAATAGATTTTGCCCATGAGTTCTTCTTCTCTCCCTCTTAGGTTTTCCTCCTTTATTTCTCAATTTCCACCTATTTCCTTGTTTTATTAAAACATAACATAATTTAGCAATGAGCTCACAACTTAACACCCCCTCATTGCTAAATACCACACTTGGCCCAAAGACTAATATTCCATAATTCCTCCAATTAATTCAACGAAAATACTAAATAATTCTAAATAATAATTTAATTTCCGATTAAATTAAAATTAGAAAATATGGGGCGTTACATACATCACTCTAGTCGCTAGGAGTCATGGTATTGTGTGCCTCCTACGATACAAAGCATAAACGTTTGCAAGCAACACACCTCATCTCAGTTTTTGTGCTTCAAGGCTCCATTGTTTTCACAAGAAGACATAGCGACTGCAAAGCTCAATCGCCAGAGACTGTTCTAACGTCTTCGTTTTTCAGGTTTGAATCTTCCACCATGCTCTTCGCCTGTTCTTTCTAACGCCAAGTTTGGAAAATGCTTATTAGGGTTGTTGATTTGTGGGTTGTTATTGAGAAAAATGGCCAACAACACATTGAAATGGTTATTCAGGATGGAAAGGTATCATTTTTTCTAACTTTCTAACATTTTAATGGATATATGAACACTTTAATAGAAGGTGGTTGAACATTTTTTTTGGTTGTTTATGAACATTTGTTTGTTAATGCATTTCACAGGGTGATAAAATTCATGAGACCACTCGGAACCGAGACTTCAAAGATTGGATTGAAGTTGTCAAGGAGCATGAGACATTTTATCTTTATAATGGAGAGCCGGTTGAGAATGATGGGCCTTTCAAAGTCTGTTTTAACCCACTCAAGCTCATCTTCAATGGAGTGTATTTCAAAAAATGAAGAAGATGCACGATTCATCCATTTACAATGTTTTAATTTTTATATCAATCCCATCCTTTCCGTTAATGGGTACTTCTCATTCCGCTTTTATTCTACTTACCAATTCATTGAGTTTATATTGGCTGATATTCAAGTTTGAGAATTTTGCAGGGTTGTATTTTTACCGGGTCAGTTCAATTTCCTCTGGTAAGAACAGTGAGGAAAAACCAACGCAGTTTCCATTTGGTTGAAAACCTTTGGGGGTCATCTAAAGAACAAGTTTTTGTATGCCTTGGGATTATGTTTAGAGTTTTAGTTAACGCGGGTGATACTTTACTTTTTGGTTTAGATTCATGTGACTATACCAATAAACCTCGTGGGAAAGCTATCCTTCATCATAAGGTATGCATTGTAATTCTATTACAAATTTGTAAACTTTTTTGCAATGCTTTTATTTTCGATGATTTTTAGCATTTGTTGTTATGATACTGTTCTAGATTTCTTACTTGAAATAGTTTGCAAAAAATGCTGCCCTGGAAAGGTATAGGGAACTGAAACCTGTTAGACCCAAAAGATATCCTCCCATAAGTACTTCATTAGTTCTCATAGATTTGACAAAGCAAATAGATGGATGAAAATAAACTTATAGTGAATTGTTTAGAAAGTTTACTGCATACTGCCACTGATCTGATTCCTGTTTATATTTTTTTGGTCAAGTCAATAATCTACCAGTAAATTTGCTTCGTGTTGCATACTCGAGCCAGATCCATGGTCAAAGCTCTTATTCCTCTTATGACTTGCCCAAGACTGCTGTGATGACTCTCAACCAAGTTTCAATTGTAAAAAGTCTGGACTTCCCTCTATTTATTTTTCTGTTGATGGTTAGTTGGAACAAACTTCCATTATTGCCTTTTCCTAGATGCTTTAGAATTTTTAACTTGGTTGATACTGATATGGTGCTGATATAATGGTGATATTGGTGATATGGTACTGATATGTTGGGTGTCTTGAAAAAGTTGATCATCTCATATCAGGAATTGGTTTATGTTCTGCCTGAGGCACTGTCACAATTTGTTTTCATGATTTCTTCTGTAAATTTTTTATTACAAGGGAAGATTTTGGCTAATGAATGAGGTATGTACATTTAAAACATATAGGATCAGAAGGAAGATGTTGGTTATGCTAATAAATATTAATTATACCCAAACCTAATGGATAATGCAGAGTCATGTCATTTGACAAATGTTGTGTTGGCTATGGTGAAGGTTGCATTTGATACTCTTGATTTTGAGCTTCATAGTGGAACTCATCCTAGACTTGGAGTGGTGGATCATATATGTTTTCATCCTTTGGTTGATATGTCGTTGGATCAAGCGGCTAGGACTGCGAGGTGTTTAGCTACTGACATGGGTTCTAAGCTACAAGGTTAGTAGTAGCACTTGCGACAAGTTTGATACGTCGTTGTTTTGGCGAATATTAGAATAACTCGCATCAACTGCACAAGGCAAGTCGGCCACCAACCAGGAAACTTTTTGATCGGAAGGCATATGCTTGTCAAAAGCACTCAGCTATTAGTGCATCAGCAGATTTTCCTTGGTACTGATTTAAGTACCAATAAAAAGACATTGAAGTCAATTTTGGCATTTGAAATAGATACACATTATTATTCACTTTCGGTTTAATTGGTTTAGTTGGGCCAGAAGATGTACATGAAGAGATATTGGCTGCTGTTAAGGGTCTTATCGACTCTAGTATTAATCTTTCTAAATACTATCTAAATGTGATACTTTGTTTTTGACAGAATCTAAATGTGACACCTAAATACTTATTATCTGATGGAGTAGTTCTGAATAATCTTATTGCTGCAGGTCGTGCTTTTTCTAGCCAATTTTGGAGGCAAGCTAGCAGGCTATTTCATTTATTGATTAATTTTATGTGATGTATTTTGTGTTTGCTAGGTGGATTTGGAATTTAAAATCAAATAAGTTTTAATATTTCTCATACAATAACCAAGCATGTGTTGCTCCATCTCTTATGTCACCATAGATTCATTATCAGTACATATCAATGAATCAGTCTACTAAGTATTATTATATTTATGTTGCAAATTGCATAATGTTCATGTGTAATTCAGTGTGATAGCAGGTTAGCAGCACAATCTGTGCATAATTCAGTCAAGTTAAAAGCATGTATTTGGCTGCAACAAAAACACATGCTTTGTTTCACTAGAAGACATGCTTTGTTATTTCTGTCTCTAAATGTGATCCATAGTATTTAAATTATGACACTAATTTCTCAGCAAATAGTTCAACTTTTGTCAATAAGAATCAAACTCAATGTTACTTGGATACAATCAATTATATTCAGATTTACTACTCAACAATGTAATTATAGATTTTTTTGGTACAAATGTAATAGTAGATTTTAAATTATAATTAATAAGTACAATATATTACTACACTTTATATTATACTTTACTCCTCAACTTGATAACACTAGACTCTGATATGGCTTTTGCTGGTGGACGGGTATTATAGGTCCATGTTTTAATTACATGTTTTAATTACAATTTGAAATTTTAAACTAAAATTAATAAAAATCACTTTTTTAATTCTTTCAAATATTATGCTCGATTTTGAATTCCTCTAAACTTCACTCATGAGATCATTATTTTTATAATTTATTATGCTATCTACATAATTCATTTGTAAATTTGTTTAGTAATTAATCCAAATCATCATGTTAGAGTAAATACTTAAACATATGATCATGGTCAAAATCACTTAATGTTTTAGAAATAGAGATTGTTGCGATTATAGTAAGAAAAAATGAGTACACATGATCTTCCCCTATATTACTTTTAAAAGTATCGTTTTGAATGTTAAATACATTCATTTTAAATATTTGTAGTTAGTGATTTTATAATAACAATTATATATCTGTAACAAGCAAACTAATCTAAGATACTGCATTTTATTACTGAATCTCACTATTTTTACGGGTCACTATCATCATAATATTTTTCTTATGTGAATTTTATCACTGAAATTTACTATTTTTACGGGTCACTATCACCATAATATCTTTTTTATATGAAATTTATTACTCAAACTCACTACTTTCACGGGTCGCTATCACCATAATACCCTTTTTCTATTACATTTCCAATATTTTTAAAAATATCTATTATATATAACTTCATTACATCTATATTATGATTTATGAGTCTTAATTTAATATTTCTCATTCGAGTTTGTAAACTTCTTTTTATGTATTTGTAATACATTATACATCTTAAGATTTGAATTACCCGTGCGGACGCACGGGGGTGGAAATAGGCTAGGCTAGGCTAGGCTTTAGAAGGCCTGAGCCTGGCCTACGATAAACTTAAAAGGCCTAAGCCTGGCCTACGGCCTATCATAGGCTCAGTTTTTTGGCCTGGCCTGGCCTTTTTAAAAGCCTAGCCTGGCCTGAAAGCCTATTTAAAAAGTCTGTCTCTCATTAAAGTTTTCAATTAATCTATATAACTTAAGAAGTCTTGTAGGTCATATATAAGTGAACCTATTTAGCATTTGTTATATATATATATATATATATATATATATATATATATATATATATATATATATATATATATATATATATATATATATATATATATATATATATATATATATATAGGGTAGCCTATTTAGTTTTTTTTAATATATATACATACATGAACCAACTTATTTAACATATTTCTAATATATATAAAAATATAGGCCGGCCTATAAGGCTTCATAGGCTTTTATAATAGCCTAAGCCTGGCCTATTTAATAAAATAGGCTTTTAAAAAAACCTAAGCCTGGTCTCTTTATTAAATAGGCTTGGCCTGGCCTAGGCCTATGTAGGCTAGGCCGTAGGCCCCTGTAGGCCGGCCTGGCCTATTCCCACCCCTACGCACGGGTCTTCTACTAGTTCCTCCAATTAATTCAACGAAAATACTAAATAATTCTAAATAATAATTTAATTTCCGATTAAATTAAAATTAGAAAATATGGGGCGTTACATACATCACTCTAGTCGCTAGGAGTCATGGTATTGTGTGCCTCCTACGATACCATATGAAAAAGATAACCATGAAACAGGGTATCCATATCTTAACGTATCATAGGCGGAGGAGCAAACTGTGAAGTCTCTCTGGAAACAAGTTGCATGTAGTCGAACTGCGTCATGACGCACTCGGACAAATGAGGATATGTCATACTTAAACTTCAAGCAAGTCGATCAATCAAAATAGAAGGCAATGTCGTTCAAGGAATGCGTCTCATGATGAAGGACATGCACGTTGAATTGTATATCCTCTGCTACCATGCGGTTAAGATACATTATGTATGGATGTGTCGTCTGGTTCCTTCTAAGTGGAGTGTATGCCATAGCGTGTGGCATTTCTTTAGTGTAGGTCGACACATTTGACCATCGAGATATATGTGAAAAGTGCTGGAGAATTCAAGCCTGGAAATGGTACGTTTAAATAATTAGTAAAAGATGCAAAAATGGACGTATAAAAAAGTCTTACAAAAATGACACTAAATAATGTATAAATATTACCGTCGAAAGTGTGACGCTGTCTGTCACCTATTTAGTCTTTCAAATACAATTTTCGCCTAACCTGGAGTACAAATATAACAAACAAGCGGCCTCCCAATTGTATTCATGAACCCACTCTAAATCATTGAAATATCACATATATATCACATCAACATATGAGCCGTTACATGCTCGAGGCTGAGAATATGGTGGTGGGAGTGGCATATCCATATGTGGTTGAGACTTGGGCTGAGAAGTTTGTATGCTTTCATTCTTTTGTTTCTTCACACGCTGTTTGTGGACAAAGGTAGAAGGAAAAGGAACAATTTTATCATGTTTAAGACGATTTTACCTTTATATGTTATTATAATTATAATAATTAAAAATAACATAGTCTAAATTAAAAAACACAAAAAAAAAAAAAAATAGAATATGTTTCAAATAAGTATGCTTTCTGATAACCCTGCAATATAAAAAAAATTATCCATATCTAGTAGATTTAAATGAAATTTTCTCGAAAATGTAATTTTTCGCTGTTTGATTTGATAAATAAAAAATTGAAGATTTGATTGTTGAAATTTTTTTAGCTATTTAGGAATTGAAAATATTAAAAGTATGAAGTGAGGAAATAAAGGGAACAAACCACTATATATTCACATCTATCGGAAGAAAACTTTAAAGGAAAACTCCAATTCTCTTGCACAAACTCAACCCAACTAAAACAGATAAAATTATTTGATCTTCAATAAACTACAAACAATTTGATGCTATATAAAATACTAAATGTCTATCAAAAATAGCTATTAGCGAAAAATAAACAGTCTCAAAAAATAATTAAACTGGTATCCGATGAGATTTTGAAGGACCAAACTAAGAGTTTGAGGATTAAATTATTCAAAAAAAAAATATTAAGTTACAATTTTTGTAGATACTTTGTTGAACACTGATATTGAAGTTGCAAAATGTATCATCCACTAAACAATAGCAAGTCAATGAATGACCAATTGCATAATGGAACCAATCTCATATAGAACCTTGAAAGTTGAAACATAATCAGCCATTCAATGATAAAATCAATTATAGCCTAATCTAAGAACAAAATCAATTCAAGATAACATGAATTAGGAACTTGTTTCCTCATTATCATTAACTTGCTCAAACCCCAGAGGATAAAATGGGATTGGCTACATCTCAATGGAAAATTTCTATGCTATAGAATACCGCCTCCAATCGAACTCCCTTTAACTTTCCTGAACACTACCTTTAAGAATACATTCAAACTCAAATAAGATTAGACGACTTCAAAAATCTGATCATCCGACAAT
This sequence comes from Vicia villosa, assembly GCF_029867415.1. Lineage (NCBI taxonomy): Eukaryota > Viridiplantae > Streptophyta > Magnoliopsida > Fabales > Fabaceae > Vicia > Vicia villosa. Next base: position 67,978,966 of record NC_081182.1, read on the forward strand.
AACGTGGCCATATTGATTCCACAAAATCAAGATACTTTTCCGTTAACCATTCTTGCAATACTTCCAATATTCTTCGTGTTAGCTGTACATAATCAACATCTTTTAAGCTCGATATAGGCCGCAGAAGATAAATAGCAATTTGCTCTTTGATCCCGCCGCCAAAAACGTAGCTGCTGACCAAAATGTACCAAGAGGGTACTTTCCTAAGTACTTTGACGGTACGATTGAAGCTTAAGGTATAGAGTGCACAAAGACCGCGGATTATCATTATGTGTGTAGCCAAAATTAGTGGCCCGAAAACCCATAAAGGAGTTAATTCCTTCGAAACTTCAGCCCCATATTTTACATTAACCGCCAGGTAGAGAGGAACACTGCAGATTGAAGATACATTAGACACATAAAAGCATTATTGTGCAATCAATGCAATTGGCATTATTTATAATGCAAGAAAAGGCATGTTCGTGTCAGTGTCGGACACCGACACGTCACTGATACGTGTTGTGATGCTTGTGATAACGTTCAATTTATTTATTTTTTCAAATTATTGCCAGAGTCAACGTGTTAGTGTCGGTGTTGTATCTGGTGTTCGTCTTTCATAGCAATTGACAGACAGTAAATTAACTTGAAGACTAAACAAATGAGCATACATCTTCCTTTGACAGCTAGTAAAATATGCAGACAGGAAAAAAAATCGTCATACTTACAATATCAACAAAGGAATCTTTATTGCCGGATCGAGGGCCAGAAAATGGGACCATGCTACCTTAAAAACCTCACTTCTTTCCTTGCTATGAGTCCTTTGTAGAGTTTCAGCCTCAGGTAAATTTGTTGGGAACAGTTTTCCGAAAATTCCCTCCCCTTCTTGACATGATGACTGGGTGCGCAACATTTTCAACCATTTCTTGAAGAGCCCGTGAGAAGCAGATGACGCTGCAAGGCTATCACTTGCTTCAGATGCATAGGAGAATGGTACATTGTGAGTTTCCCCACTCTCCTCTAGACCAACAGAGGTTTTAGGTGCCTTCAACCAACGAGCCCTTGTACTTGAATCATCATTATGAGATAAGCCTTTGAAGCCTGAAATCCTCAAAGGTTTGATCTTGGATACACAAAAGCAAGGAGGCCCTACGCTGGAAACAATAAATAAACCCTTTAGGTCAAGAAAAATAAAAGGTCATGAGTATTCAATTCATGCATGTTTCTGCATTTGCAATTGCAGCAATCACCAGGAAATGGAACTGAAGAAATTAATTGAAATATCCAAATCAATGAATATTAATCAAATTCTCAATGTTAAAAAATAAAATAATATAAAAAAATAGAAAATACATATGTAAGAAAATGTGATTTAGGCCTAACTCCTCCTTACATAAATGGCTTATAAGGTGAGGATTGTCTCCACGCTCAGGACTGCACATCATGTTAAGAAATGTGATTGGGCTAACCCAATTCCACAAAATCGGCTTAAAGGGTGAGGATAGCCTCCACTCATAAACACATGTTGAGGTCATATACTGTCCGATATGAGACTCTTAACAGTATAAACACTGCATCAAACATTTGCAGCAGGTTACATTCACAAGCATGGTTTTGTTCTTCTCTCTCCAATTCTAGAAGAAGAAAACTGCTTGAGTAAAACATACTTTAAACGTACTACTATAGATATATTAGGTTGATCAGGACTTGTACTTTGTTTATATCTTTCAAAGACCCGCCTAAGAATTGCATTAGAATTGACACTTATAAGATGCTTCTATTTCTACCATTGATTTCAAGCAACAAATAGTTTCAAACTAAACTTCACAAAGTGACTCCGAAACCAAACACGACATTTTAATTTCCACCAGAATGACACAAACATGTAGTCTCTACCTTAAACAAACATTATGCTTAGATAGGCTTGTTCTCCCAATCATGTGATGTTTTGTCAAACACTGCTTCAACTTCAATCTTTTGTTCCATGACAAATTTCTAGTGGAAGGTGCCACATACAAACCCTGATAACAAAAAAAAAAACAAATCATCCATAAAGATCATAAATCATATACCCAACACAAGCACTAGAACAATGAACATATTAAACAATTCAATAAGTACCTGAGGTTGATGTGCTACAAAGGCCATTTCAAAACAAAACCTTATCCAATCCACTGAATGATTAGGACCTAATAAAAAAGCCCCAACAATTGAATTAGTTTAACTAAAAATAGAATGAACATAATGGGTTGCCTTTGGGTAAGTTGAATTGAAAAGAGCAAAAAAAAAAAAAAACAAGTTTATGAAACAGAAAAATATATGAAAATGCGCGGAATGAAAAGATGTATGAAAATGGAAAGAGAGGTTACGCGGTAGACCGTGTCCGGGAAGAGTGCAGTGGAAAGGGAGAGGAATTGAGATGGAAAAAGGAATGGTTGAATAGAGTGATCAATGTGAAGTGTGAAAGGGATTTTGAAAGGAAATTGAAACTGAGTTGAACCCTAACATTGCATAAAAGAAGATGATAGAGAAAAGATATATGATCAGACACCTGGCACTTGCACCATCCCCCTCCTAATAAAATACTAATATAATAATGATTAATATACTTTTGTTTTTCTTGTTGTAATTTTTAATATTTGTTCTTTTTTTGGAATTTAAATTTGTTCAAGAATAAAAATAATTTGTATTTTTTTTAACATAATTAACTATTTTAAAAGATGATATTTATTTGCATTTGAGTAACATGGTATTATAATCCGATCAAATAATTCAAGCATAAGTTGACCAAATAGTTCGAAGGACATTATAGGATCTTTTTTAAGCGAGAAAACGTCAATAAATTGTTGGGTATGATGAACAGAATTATTTGACGAAGCGCTTGAAGTTCCTTATCCATTCAAGATGTCATACCAGATATTTTCAGAAAAAATGCAATCAAAGAATAAAGGTTAGAGAGTTTTCTTCAATTACGCATCCATGAAGAAAGTAAGACAAATTTGCATTGATGATGCCACAATGTATATTTTCTTCTTTGTCCAAATCAAGTCTTGAAGAGACAAATGATCCTCTAGTTCACACTGAGTGAGCAATGATCAAATCCCCAAGCCTACATGCTTAAAGCATTGTCTTGCAAAAGAATGTTAGAGAATATGAAGCATAATTCTGACAAAATTTTATACTCCTAAATAACAAAAGTTTTTTCTTCACCGTCACTCTGTTTCATTACCCTTTCATTCAGATTTTAAAACTTCTGCCACTAAAATATGTTTGTCAATGAACAATTTAAATATCCTATTAAAAATAGCTCTCAAATGACCAGGAACGGATCTAAGTATTAGAAAATGGGGGCAATTGACCCCACAAGCTTAATTTGATTTTAACAATTAATTAATTATTTTAGTATTTTGACCCCAATTAAAATAAAGTGTTGCCCCCACATATCATGAACTTTCAAATGACACTACTCTAATCTAACAAATGGGCATAATAAGCAATACTCATTACCTTTTTTTTTTATCTGATAGGAGTATAAACTATTTTTTTTTATGATAAATACTATAGTATAAACTAATGTTATACTCTTTTATTTCTAACTATTATATATTTATTTTTTTGTAAATTTTAAATTGCCTTTGAAAATTTATTCCACATCTAATAAAAGTTACATTCCCTTAAACTTTTTATTATTATTACAATTGATAGTCAATACAGTCGAATCTTTGTTTGGCTTGCCGATCTCTTTCGAGTCAACAAAAAGTCCAACTCCTTCCCAATATACGATTGAAAGATAAAATGATAATTTTATTATCAAATTTTACTATTATATATTTATTTTTCTTCTTAAAATATAAAGACACGTGAAATCAATTTAAATTTTAAATTTTGAAGTGTCTTCAATTTTTTGATATAAATTAATATAGTTTTCATAGTTTTTGTGTTTTTTTATATATAATGTAATTTTTTTACAAATATTTATAATAATTAATCTTGACCCCACTTATCGAAATTCCTGAATCCGTCCCTGCAAATGACCAATCTCTATCCAAGGATCGTGTCAAAACAACGTTGATTCCTTGTTACCTACTATCCTAAAAAGAAAGTCATTGCACCATTAGATCATGTTTGGATTAGAACATCCCTTGATAATTTGTAGGTTCCTATACCAAATATAATATTTCTTGCCACTAGCTTCCTCCATCGCGTTTTCGAAATCATATTCATGAGACTACACCATAAATCACAAACCACTCTTGTCTATCCTAAGCCATTGACATCATTTACCTATTAAAAAGAGATTAAACTCCTTCGTCTTTCAAACACATAAACCTCATTTACTCTCGTCTAAACACACCTTGTCTCATAGAGTCGAATGAACTTTGTGATTTTCCTCGCATCCTCCCAAAGAAAAGATTTTAAAAAGAGATTCAATTTTTGAAATGGTACCTGAATGATCCTTGAAGAAACAAAGGAACAAAATTATCAAAGACAACAAGGAAAATTTGAGCAATACAATACGTCCACAATCAAAAGATTAATATTTTTCCAACCAGATAATATCCTCCTAATATTTTCAATTAGAGAGTTTCAAAAAGAGAGACACTTCTTAGCATGCCTCAAATGGACAATTCAGTATGGTTGAAAGGGACTCGACCTACTTTGTAATTCAACACACGAGAAACATCTCCCAACCAAGAACTTTCCATATTAACTCTGACAAATAAACTTTTACGAAATATTAATTTCCATGTCAGACATAAGTTCATTCTCCAAGATAATTTGTTAATTTTTACTGCTTTTGTAACCATTCCAATCTTTCTTCTAGTTGTTGTTCCTTTTCTTATTTTTATTCTTTTGATGTATATTGATGGGTGTTTGAGTGTTGTGAGCATGATTAAGGTCGAGAGTAATCTTGCTCTCAAGATTACTTCTATTAATGCTTCTACAAGCTTTAGTTTGAACTTGGTTATGATTTTTAACTTTGGTGCCAAAACCATACCTTCTAAAGCCCGTATTCTCATTCACCAAGGTATTGTTCTGGTATTATTCATTGCTGTAAACACCTTTTCCTTTCTTCTTGTTAGATTTATCTTCCTTATTGTTCTCTGTTTGTGTGGGATATTGTTGTTTGGATGTTTTGATTATGTTTACAGTCCTGCAAAAGGTGAGTTATTCCTTTTCCTTTAGCTTTCTCTTTATCTTTTTTGTGGCATCATTTGCACATGATAAGGTAGGTGATGCTAGCTCTGTTTTAGATAGAATCATTATTGGGTTGGATGGTCTAAGAGTCGGTGTCTTTAAAAATGATACCTCTAGCTTTGTTGGGCTGATGATGATCTAGTCGAATTGTGTTATAATCCTTGTTATCACTCTTGTCTTTATTGTGGTTTTGCTACAAGTACGTCCCATTGTCAATTTTCCGTTTTGCCTTGAGGTAGTTGATGTTGTTGTTAATATGTATAGTAGTTTTGCTGGTGTGGTCTGGATTTTGAATTTCATGCAGACTTTTATAGTTTTTGTGATTGTTGTTGTCTCTGTGGGTGTTTGTCTTGTTATGATTGTGATTAGATTTGATGGTGTCATTCTTGTTATGCTTCTTATAATCTTTGTTGATATTCTGTGAAGGAGGAAAAGTGAGAAGGTAAGCCCACAAATAAGGAAGAAACATAAAGTCCAAACGCCGGAATAATGGAGTTGACGAATAAACCCAAAAAGAAGGCATGGGTGTGGAGTAGCTAGTGAAGCAAAAAAGAGACGTTGGAGGCAAAAACCTACCTTTTAAAAGGCAGCCAACGATTTAGATTAGAAGATGGAAGAATATCTATAGGTAGAAAAGTAATCGTCTCATCAGAACCAATAAAATATCAAAGTACTTGTGCATTCTAGGATGGGAAATCACACCCCAATGATAGGAAAGCATTTAATGCACCTGCCTCTCATTACTGTTGCAACCAAACCAAGGCGTAGAAGCATCTGGCACAGCCTGTCCAGATGCGGGAGCCCTGGATGCCTGACTCTTTTCCCGGTGCACAAAAACGTGTTGTGCAAGTTTGTCGTGTCTTAGTCTAGAAGCTCTCTCATCAGCCATTACTCCGATAGAATAACGAAAAAACGCTCATAATAAGAATCAGGCTCAATACAAATGGAAAAATGCAGGCAAGATAAAACCAAAGAAGCATTTTTCGATTTTTGATGAAACATTGAACAAAACTGGAAATGCATCTCCGGTACGACCTGCAACTATACAGCTTCGTCAATGACAAAGCTCAGCCACCAAAACCATAAAAAATGGTCATTGATCATAAAAACAACATTTCTAAAACGTCTATTATGACTTCTAAGCTTGCAAATACTATAAAAACTTGAATTTTAGAACCTAAAACACAATTTGTAGGTGAAATTACATTAACTGTAAAAAGCTCAAATACAACTTACAAGTGTTGTTTTTTCTTGCTTCAATCTGGTTGAAAACTGAACTTTGTCTAAGAATTGATGATTCTTGATGAACTTTTTGCAAAATGGGGGTGATTTTGACACAATATGGGTGGAGAGGATTTAAGAGTGTGTTTTGAAATGTTTCTGAAATGAGGAAGGGGAAGAGGCAGCGCGCGTTTAAGTGCCAATACAAATCGGAGATACATCTCCAATTCCTACCCGTAAGTGCATTTTCGGTTTGTTTTTGCGTGTAAACGTTCCTAAGTCTTAAAACATCATATGAATGTCGGATGCTTCCGTAGATGCATCTTTGGTTCCTACCCATAGTTGTATTTTGGATTAGTTTAAAGCTCTTACATAGAGTCTCGTCCACCAAAATCCAGGTTTCCAAGGTTTTGGTGCGTTCCGAAGATGTATTTCCGATTTTGAGAAGGCATTTTTAGAAATTCACATGATGCGTAAGAAAAACATGGGGTGGATTAAGAAACCCTAATTTCAGCAGCCTGATTTCTCTTATGTTATGTTGTTATTAATATAATTTGTTTTTGTTCAATGTACTTATAATTTATGATTATGTAAATTATGGTTCAATACTTTATCGTATTTAAATTTTTGTGGCATAATATTTATACAATGTTATTATATTTATTATTTATTAACATTAATATTCTCAATTTAAGATTATAATAAATAAATTTTGTTGAAGTGACATGTAAAAATATTTTTATTTTAATGAAGTACAATATATTATTTTTATTAAAATGAACTTCAATTCTCTATGTATTATATAAATGATGGGCATACCTTATCGGCGTGACGTTATTTGACATGATCATCGTGTAATAGAGAAAATAGTTGGATATTTGTTTAAATATTTTTCAAAATTCATAATCTTAATTCAACTATTATTCTCTATTAAGTGGAAGAATTTAACATGTCAATTATATTATAAATAAGAAACAAATATTATTTATTTAAAATAATATTATTTTATGAAAATTTATATTGAGGATATTATAGTCTTGTGTAAGTAATAAAAGTTTATGACTATTGTGCTATATCTTCAATAATAGCTAAAATTAAGTCCCATATTTTTCCACTGCGTGTAACATAATATATTTCTCAAATGTGTATGATTATATTTGTAGCATTTGAGCTTTGAGTGAGTTATTAAAATATTGTATACAATCTTATATTTAAAATTATATTATGGATTTCATCTTACTCAAATGATGGTAAATCTCTTTTTTATGATCATTGTACTCTTTCATGTGAAATTATTTAAATAATAGTATATTCTATTTATGTGTAAAATATGTGATTGAGTTTGTAAAACTCTATTGATGGTATATTATACAACCATTTCTCTATATAGTTTTGTAAGAAAAATAAAACTAATATCTCATTGTCTAGCCAGAGTATATAATACTAGTGGACTCTAATAAATCTTTATATATGTTGGATCAATGGGAGTGCATGTGTATACAATTATACAATCTGAAAATTTTAAATTATTATTTTGATATTCTCGTATATTCTTGCGCACACTATAAAATATGACATTCTAATAAGACTTCAAAATATACAATAATTCTAAGAAATCTTATTCTATTATACTGAGATATATATTATTCTCTTAATCTCAGGAAACATCATAATTTAATGTTTAGTTCGATATTGAAAAGACACAATAATTCTTTAGCATGCAATAATATTGTGTTATTTTATCTTCAATAGTCCACTTTTGTTAGGTCATAGTATAAAAGTACAAGTAAATATCAATACTCATATCGAGTATGATATTGTGTTATGAAAGTACTTATGATTAAATGTAATTACTCTCTATATTTAGTATGTCTATATATAATTACTATTCTTAGACCTATATGAATATTCTAAGAACTTAGTTTAAAACTTATTACTAGAATCACTAACCATATACTTATTATAAAGTAAGTCTTATGATATTTTGAGCTAATGAAAATTTACCAATAGCATTTTGATATGCTTGAGTAAGTCTTATAATATTTTGAGCTAATAAAAGTCTTTTAATATTTTAAGCTAATGGAAGTTTACCAATAGCATTTTGATATGCTTGGACCATTCTTTATAACACATTACTCTTAAATTAAATATATTACTCTAAATTCATCATTTTTTATATAAATTTTGAGTTTTAACTTGCATTTACTTCTGATAGTTATCCTCTTTAATCCTAAAAGCTACACCAATCTATCATTGTTATCATTCCATAAAGTGAAAATAATCTACACACAATTTTATCTCCAATCGTGATTGATATTGTATCATATATTTTGCTATGGTGAGTGTGTACTGTACCACAAATATTAAATTAAAAAATTATTACTAATTACTTGGGGTCAAAAAAATATTTTTCAGTTTTACCATTATTTCTTGTTCTTTCTTATTAAGAAAATATTATTGTATTATATTTTGTTCTACATTCCAAACAAAATTATATAAAAATAGTGAAAATAATTTTAATTGTGTATAGGATTTTCTAATTAAATTATTAAAAATAAACAAGTAGTTGATATTCCTAAAATAATAATACAAATAAAAAGAAAGGGAACAGAAAGTGTGAAGTTAATGGACCATTGTGTTCGGTAGGAAGTAGTGAGAAGCACGGTGAAACAATAAAAAAAAAGTCATGCCACCAAATAACTATCAATCAGAAACTAATAAACTACAGGGGAGCCATGAAAACTATTACTCTCCCCAGCCTGCAAAGATGGAGGCTTCATCTTCATTATTCGTAGCCCTGCTCAACGCCTGCTCAACGCCTACCGACCACCAACCATCAGAACATAACTGATGCAACTGCATTTATCATTCATAACTTAGGATTCAACGATCATTGCTGAGCAGCATTGATAAAGAAATGTATGGCTTCTGGTGGACCAGTGGAGCATACAAACCGTGCTGGAGTATAGCCACTACTCATTAACAGCTTTGAATCAAAACCACCACTTTAGCTAGTTTCCACCACCTCGTCTTGAGTGAATTTGATCCCTCTCCCTAAATCTTCCCCGGGCTTGATAGTAACCATCTTTAGGTCGTTCAAAGTTGTCAGATTTGCTGTCTCCATGTGGTCCTAAAGAGTGGTACTCATGATGGTAGTTTGGAGGAGGGCCTTGTCTTTCCCGGTTTTGATGATATCTGTTGTCTTGTGCATGTGTTTTCCAATCTTCCCGAAATTCACGTTCCTTCCCGAAATGGCTTTGATTTCCATTTCGGCGAACCCCAGATGATGGGTGATGCTGAATCCTAGGACCCATACTTGTTGGAGCCTGCTCACTTGAGCTAACAGCTACCTGATTTAAGGAGTGGGAATGGCCTTCTGGCGGAGCATTTCTACTCTCTCTTTTAACATCCACATTCCCAAAATTTGGAGCTTCTCTATCCATGCTATTCTCAGAAACTGGTTGGCGGGGAGGTTGTGCCGCAAGAAAGCTAGAATCCTTGTCTATACTATCTGGAAATGATCCACCATGAGTAAACTCCTTTCTCTTGGGTCTATCTCCTCTCTGATTATTTGATGACTGAAATTTGGGTTGCCAGTGTGATGACCCACGATCTCCAATACTTTGATTTTCCTTCAAAACAGCATTCATATCTGGCACAGAAGATGATATCAGTGTTTCAGTTTTCCTTGTCCCCCCAGCCCTTTTCGGTGGATCAACGTCATGGTTCACCCCTGTGCCCTTCTGTCGCCTAAACGGTTGCCTTTCCCTGACCGTTCCTTTATGATCTTTAATAATAGGAACAGAAACTGAAACAGCTGAATCATGATTCTCTAGATTGTTTGAGGCATCAGGTTTGCTGGTGTTATTAGCATGCTTCCATTGTCCTCTTGTTTCAGACATCTGCACTTTTTGACGCTCCATCGGTATCTGAATATTTTGATAGGAGTCTGAACCATGGTTCACTCCATCTAGCATGTCGTGCACATCTTTTGATTCTGTTGAATTCCTTTGTCGCCATGATCCATGTGATTTTCCCTTCCCAACCCTAGTTTGCCTGCTAACTCCAATTTTAGACTCCAGGACAGAACTCACTATTTCAGCACCTGAAATAGTATTCTGCGTTATCTGGGGACCTTCAGAACCAGAATCAACTTTTTCAACACACTCATCTGTAAGAACCTGACTGATTGAGGATACCGTTTGTTGTGAACTTCCTTGCTGAGCCATTTCTTTTGCAATAGGTTTTGGAATATATCTCTCCATTTCAGCCCTCTTATTTCTTAAATTATGCACCTGCTGTTCACTCTTTGCAGGAACAATCACCTCAATTTTACTTTTCTCACTTGATTCATCCAAGATGACCTGCTGTTCACTCTTTGCAGGAACAATCGCCTCAATTTTACTTTTCTCACTTGATTCATCCAAGATGCCCTTGTTCGGTAGTTTAACAGGTGCCCACATCAAAGCATCACTCCCACGGGATTTCTCTGTTAGTCTATTAGCCTGCATGTTTCTTGGCATCCTACGAGAATGCTGTGATTTCAACAGGTTATTCGTTCTACCATAGGATTCTTCAATTAATGAAAATTTTTGTTCTGAATACTGGTTTGGATCTTTATACAAAGATGATGACTGAAGTGATCCCTGATCTAACTCGATGTCTTCCCTGGGTTTATTTTCGACAGAGCTACTAGACAGATCAGCTTCCTTCAACATTGCAGTTGGTAATGCAGGCAAGAATGAAATATCTTTAACTTTCTGTTTGTTTTTCTTATTCCTGTTATTCCTCTTTTTCTGGTTCCCATGTGACTCAACCATAGAAATTGAATTCATGGGTAAGGCTGAACTTACTTCATTTGTAGCAATGCTGGAAGATACATTAACATAAGCCATTGGGTCGGAAAGATTTTGCTTTTGTTTATAACCTGTTCTTCTCTGCTTTGAGGCAACATTGTTTTGAGACTGTAAAGATTTTGTGGCATCAGCGCAATTAACATTCTGGTATAAGGTTGCCGACTGATTAGGATTCATAACATTCTGACATGCACCATCATCACTAGGCATTACAGAGGAATTGGCATTCCCGGATTCTCTCAATACTGTTGCGGACTCAGAAAGTTGAAATTCTTGCCTATTCTGAGGGGGAGAATTCGCAGCATACGCTTTCTGCATTGATCCTTCCACTGCTTCTGTGCGCCTGTTTACCTCCTCTAACTTTACTAGAGACTTAGCCCATTGCTTTTTAGTTTGCTCCTCCTCTTCCACTTGCAGTTGCTTCGTCTGCTGCTTGGATAACTCTTTTGTCATAGCATGCTGAAGATTTAAAAAATTGTGCAAGAGTTAAATGCAAGCATAACAAGTAGCTAGTACACAAAAAAGTGAATGTATTACCTGTTCATGGCTATTGGCTGAATCAGATATTTGCACAGATACTCCTTCGCGCCTTACTTGGCTATACGACCCAGACCTTTCATAGGCATCAACAGATATTTGATGCTCACCTACAAGAATGCTAGATGCTTCCCACTGTGTACCTGATGATGATGAAGAATCTATGACCCCGGATTTCTTTTGCCAACCATCAACATCTTGAGTATCCAGCCTCCCCTTACGATGGTTGCGTCTGCCGTGCATGCCATGAGAAACTTGCCTGTGCAAGAGAATTTCAATACTTTCACCACGATTAATGAACCATAATTAGAGCAATTGATATAAAGAAACTATGGCCAACCTGGATGTAGGTGTTTCACTGAAAGTTGATGACTTCAAATTCTTTTCGCCTCCAAAAGCACCCACTCCACGAACTGTTGGATTTTTTACTTCAGTGGCAAGGGTTGTCTCAAGAGATACAACACCAGCACTTGCATCATTATCCATTTGGCTACCAGTGTGAAACTTATTCATCCTATCATCTTTACTTTTAGTGGATGAAATATCCCTGGCTTTTGCATTTAAACCCTCTATCTTTTGAATCAGAGTAGAATCTTTAGGGGCGGACGGTCTTGAGGCAATTCCTAGTTTATTAGAACTGACAACATCCACTTTCCTTTCTGAAATATTATCAAAGCTTCCAGCACTTTCAAGTGACTTGGTATTCTTGACAGAAATAGATCCTTGATTTCCCGATGTTTGAGAAGAAGCTTCTTTGCTATGAGCACTTATCCTCCTTAAATCCATCTCCATGTTCCCTCTGTGATCATTCTCCTGGACAGGCAATCTTGATTGGTCCCTCTCATTGGCATGTGATGCATTCGTTGTTAACGAGCCCTCCAAGTTTGTTGTTGGTTCATTTTTTCCATCCAACTCATTGTGTTGCTTAAGAAGAACTCTGTATGGTCTGGTGTCAGGAGTATGACTGGATTCTACCGGCTCTGATGCCAATGATTTTACTACAGGACCATGTCCACCAGATCTACCATGTGAAATGCCAGGCTCGGGTGGGTTATGAATTGGGTTCCTATTATAAACAGAAGCTCCAGTTGCCATTCCCATTAAAGGGACATCTCGTTCATTGGAATTACAATAGCCCATTGGAGGACCATAGTAGGCTTCATAGGCCATAGGGCCAGGAAAAAAACCAGGCCTCAATGGCATACCTGGAGGAATGTAAGCATCAGGCATATGGGGCCTGTAGACTTCCCCATTATTATGCTGCCCTCTTGGACCACTTCCAGGAGGAGGAACTTGAGGTGGATTTGCAAAACCAGTATGTGGAAATTGTGGACGATAAAATGGAAACGGTTCAATTGGAAAGCCACCTGGAGCAACAGGAGTTGCAAAAGGACCATTAGGTGGGCCTCTGAACCAAAAATCACGTTGATGGTTATTTACTGGAGCACCACGCCAAACATCAAAGTGCTGAGGAAGAATACCGGCATTAGGATAGGGATGGAGATTCCCCTGCCATTTCTCTATTCCGGGCCTCATACCATCTTCATTGAATGCCTGGTCGTCTCTTCTCCAAGAATTTTCAGTTCCACACTTCGTATTTGCATGAACAGGAACATCATCTGTAACACAAGCAACACAAAATCATGACAATCAATGATAAATCACAAAATCCTAGAAGCAGAAATGGGCAGAACCAAAACTAAGTCAACATGTATTAATATAACGGCAAGAGCATGAAGACAAACCGACAGTTGAGGTCTCATTTTTCTCTTTCCCAAGTACAGCGGAAGAGTCGGGCCGAATATGAGAACCCTGATCTGTGAATGGTACATAAATATTTCACAACAAATGATAAATTAAATCTCAACCATTTCTGAAGTCACTCATTAGATCTCAACAAAGATATTATAATATCTTGATCTTGAAGTCACTCTAGTTATAGATAACAAGACTAAAATACAGTCCAACTATTCAACAAATAATGATTCAAATCCCAACCATTCAAAATTTATGTCATATAAAACTAGAGAACACAAAAGCAAAAACACTAAGACAAAATATAGTGGAAAACTGAATGGATAAAGAAAAAGTAAATTTAAACTTCCAAACTTATAGTACACTACATTGATATGTATATAAGCAACTTAAACTAAAGACAATATGTGCTACCTATAAAAAATTTCCTTTTTTTTATTAAAATAATGTTACTAAAGAAAGAATAGTACAAAGTAAGAGGATAAGACACCCTCGCAAGAAAATTGCAAATAGGAGAAAAAGTCATATCATAGAACATATGTCAATCTTTCTGCATGTCTAACATCGACAAAAACTAAACAGCATGTAGACAAGAAACCTGAAAATTTTAGGCAAAGTCATTGTAGTGACAGCAACCACTCAATGAGAAATGTATGCAGTGTAAATCGATAAAATATTAAATGCTACTAAGACCGAAGAATATAGCACTATGATCTATTTCAAATTGTCAATCAATATAAAATCATAATCACCTCAGTACTGATAATATTTATGCATAATATGCTACCTTGGGACTCAAAATCAGGTTCAGATTTGTCCTTTTCAGAACCAAGAGTAGGAAAATCTCCAGAGCTCAAAGAAAAACTATCATTCTTGCATTGTTTAATTCCCTACATCAGGACAGTAGTACAATATCAGATACAGATGATAAATCAACTTCGATAACATCCCTTCAAATAACTACAACAGAAGAACTTCAAAGAAATTTGGAAAGAGTTAAAGACTCGACTATCTTATTTTAACAAATAATAAGGTAAAATACTACTGTAACATTACTCTTACTACTACATCTCCAAATCCACTAAAATAAGGATATTTGTCAAATTATTCAAAACACATTCCAGGAATATATGGGTAGGAAATGTGTATTCTGAGAATGGATCCTCTCATGTGACATGAGGGTCCACTGAAATTCCCACCTTCCATTAAAAAGGAGAGAGAAAGAGGATTTACAATGAAATAAAAGGAGAAAGGAGGTTTAAGGGTTGAGATATGGAAACTTGAGAGAACATGAGGAAAAAAAAACTGAGAGGATCCATTACCACGTATTCCTACGCTTGTTACAAGGTTAAAAAACTATTCCTGTGAAAGTGGTTAGGAAAGTATATTCCAATGAGGTGTGGATGAAATTTTATATTCAATAGTTTTTTTTTAATTTCTATGATAACTACCTCAACGTCCCATTTTATTTATTACTTTTGGGAATGTTATAAATGTGAGCCAAACACTTTTAAAGATTACTTTATTAAGAAAACCCAGAAGATTACTTTACAATTAGATGATTGAATATTTCCCTGATATACTACAAGGAGTGGTTGCCAACCCTTGATAACGGCGCAAAAAAGCTAACAGCACAGTTGCCTGCTAATATTCCAAAGAGTATGGATACATCACTAACAGTTTATTAAGCAAACATACAAATACAATTTTTTTTTCCAAAACACAAGACCCCATACTTAAAGACATATTATCAATCAAAGCCATATTCTACAACTTCTGTTTTGAGATAGACTGTCATTTTGTCAGAGAGAAAATTGAATCAGGCGACACCGTCACAAGCTTTGTCAACTCTAATGATCAATTAGCAGATGTTTTTACAAGGACCCTACGAGGTCCCAGAACTAATTAAATATGTGTCAAGCTTGGTGCATTTGACTTATATGCTTCAGCTTGAGGGGGAGTGTTGATATTTGTTTGCATACACTTAGTTGTGTAATTCACTATATAATACAACTTCCGTAGTGCTATTCAGACACAGGGTTTCTCTAAACGTCTCTCATTCTCTCGTTTTTTAACACAAACATATAAACACGTTTTTTCCAAAACACGGGCCCCCATATTAAAAGACATATTATCAATCAAAGCCATTATCTAGACACAACGACAAAAGCAGAATACTCTGGAAGGAAGTTTTAATTTTTAAAAATATGGAGCAATTAATTCAAAAAAACAATAATATGAATATACTCGTGAGGCTAAAACTAGTATTCTGTTGACTGGCAGGTGCTAACTGCTATCCATCACATTAAAAAAAAAAAAAAACAGAATCAAAGATGTGTTGAATCAAACTGAGAACAAGGGAGAAAAGATTGGAACCAAATCAACAAAGGGCATCTGTGAACCATCAGAGGGGTAAAGACAAATAGTAAGTTGCTGAAAAATGTCATGGGAACAATAAACATGTCGGAAAGAAGATGGGACTAGGCCAGAAAACCACTGGCTTATATCATCAAAAAACAGGTGCGCTGCTGAAAGTAGAAAAGAGGTGGGAGCGGGTGGACAGTGGATTTTCCTAGAAGAGGAAAACAGAACGAGGAGCAAAGTGGGATCTTCATCTACGTAGCAGCCGCAACACTGTCCTAGAAACAGTCATGGACACTCAAAATGTGACGCAGTGTTCCCTCTGCCTGTGTTCTTACAAAAGAACCTCACAATTGTCTACTCAATTATTAAGTTGAGTGTCAAACACAGCAACCACAACAAAAGTCCTTTTCCCATTAAATGGTGGAAAGCCATATGAATTAAACATCACTAATGTGTTCTGTCCAAACAACCATCCAACTAATTTCTTTAAAAAAA
Organism: Vicia villosa; assembly: GCF_029867415.1. Lineage (NCBI taxonomy): Eukaryota > Viridiplantae > Streptophyta > Magnoliopsida > Fabales > Fabaceae > Vicia > Vicia villosa. The sequence continues at coordinate 67,995,369 of NC_081182.1, forward strand.
TGAAGATGCAATATAACTGTTCCAGACATATTTTATAGATGTTCCAACACTTCAAGTTACCTAGAAACTATGCCCAGCGATAAGCTATGTATCATTCCCAAACCACAGAAAGATAGATGGTACAAAAAGGAAATTCATTAGCTATAGCTACAGAAGAATAAACTCACACATCAATTGTTCTCATAGTCCATGCAACATCTTAAACATCGGTTAAATCAATCTAACAATCTACTAATACCATAAATTACCGCAAAAGCATTGTATGAAGTGACTAATGATAGTATCATAAGCCTCAACTGTACAAATAAAAAACAGAAGCCTACCAATTTTTCTGTAGTTCTAGCAACATCCCAAGCCACTGAGTTTTCAGTCGCGTGTTCAGCAAATCGAGATAATTCTGAACTACCAGGCCTTGTTTCAGCACTGCGAGGACGCAATGATGTCTGAGAAGTCTGCCTTGACGTCGGTACCCCGGATGATGATGAAGGTCGGGAGTTTGACCCCCATGCTGCAGTAGTTTGTTCAGAAGTCCTATCACTACCAGAAGTTGAAGGCCGGGTTCCACTTCCACCAGATGATGGACGGGCACTCAGTTGACTGGGTGAACTAGTACCACAACTGGTATTTGGAGATAGAGAAGAACCCCATGCATTTAATGCAGAAGATGGTGATTTACTGCCCCAACTGAGGGAACCCCTAGTCAACATAAGATAACATAAGAATTAATTATCTACTCTAGAGGAACAACAGCATAAGAAAAAAAGACTTACTACCCAAATTAATAAAAATGTTTACTCACTTGGGCACTATCTCCACATCTGGGTTCAGGCCATGATTTTCTAACCTTAACAAAGAAAAATGAACATGTTTAGACTTTAGATGATGAGCTGACCATACTAATTAACTGAAGTAAATAGTTAAGCAAGAAATCAAATACCTCTGACTAGGTAAATTTATAGGTTTTGGAACAGCAACTTTCCCTAACACAGTCATACCGCCCCTTCTGGTGGAAGAGGCCCACCTGTGCAATATTACCGTCATTAATTTCTATTCACTCAACTAATGAAAATACAATCATGTACACATAAAGGAGGGGTCAAAATTTGAAATCTCCTCACTTAAGGAACCATGCGGTCAGCATCAAAACCATATGATCATAAAAACAGATGGTTTTCTACAAAGATGTATCATAACATGATATGCATAACAAAGCACAAATTAGCGTTTGAGTGCCCAAATCCCCCATCACTATCCCATTTCTAGTGGCTTCTAGTTCTAATGCACACAAGTACAAAACAAAAGTACCTTCGTTCCCCATTCAACATGCTTGAAGTCATTGTCTAGTTGTCGCCACACGGACATTCAATCCAATTTAACGGCCTGATGAAAAAGGAACAAAAACGATAATCACGTCAATGTCAGATACTGCAACTACATATGTATATATTTGTAATTATAACATAGCACTGCCACCAGAGGTGAGTTGAACTAGTAATTATTAACTTCATCTATGTTCACAACCCATTAGCTCGTGCTACAGCAACTCTGTCAAACTCTTTCCCAACCTAAAACATAAAAAAACCTAACCGTTTGCAGAAAAGTGAATCCAACAATCACATGCATACAATAACGCGTTCGGAGTGCTAAGCAGAGACCAAAGGAATATTCAAAAATCAAACAACAGCTAAGAAGCTATTCAATATCGAGTTTGCAATTGAATTGGACTGCGTGATTGACGATTTTTGATAGGAGAAATACCTTGAGAAGAAATGGAAGAGGTTTGTAGAAACCCTAGAGAATCTAAAGGAAGGGGTTGCAGAAAAACGAGCTTGGGGAAAACGAGTTTGCGAGAGATCTACGAGAGTGGTGTCTTTCGGTTAGAGTTAGGGTTTTGGTATCGGATCGTAGAGATTCGGCGAAGGTGGAAGGAAGATAGAAGAAGAATAGAAATGGGGAAGAGAGCTTAATGGAACCTGGAAAAGTGGAATTAGGTCTAACGACGTCTTTGATCAAAAGAGCTTAACGATGTTGCGTGTGATTATAATAAAGAATATAATATTATTTTTTTAAAGGTTAAATATGTTTTTTTTCTATTTAAAATTACTCAATTTTGTTTTTTATTCCTATTAAAAAAAAAAGACTATTTCTCAACTCACTCCATAGTAATCTTACACACCACGCAAAATTTCAATTTTGCCCCCAACTTTCGTAGATCTATATCCAGAAGCTTTTTATATTTTAAAAAAAAATTGATTGCTTCCGTAGATGCATCTACGGAAGCGTATAAAACACAGTTAATTCCACCTTATATTTAGTTTAGCAATACTTTCGTAGATACATCTACGGAAGAACCCAATGTTTTTAGAACAAAGGTACTTCTGTAGATTCATCTACGGAACAGTCTGCTATTTTTTGAATTTTTTGAACGTATTGTAGATCACCCAATGTTTTCTTGTTGCTTTATTCATAAATATACACCGTTAAATTCTAATAAAAGGCAACAGTTGGTAGACCAATAAAAATACAATATATAAATAATGAAAGTCAAAGTGTCGTGTACATCATCAAATACATAAAAAAATAAGCAAGGTCAGAACTGGCGAAAATAAATAGTAATTAACAAATAAAATTTACCTCTCCATCCCATATACGCCTAGCTGCATGATCGTCATACCCTGTCAAAAGGGATGCGTCTATAGGACCCCTAGGGTCAGATAGGCTTTGGCACCAGCTCATCCTCGTATCCATACGGAGATGGCACAACAGATCATGTATCGCCCGTCACTGGCACAGGCACAAGAGTATGAGTAGAAGTAGAAGTAGTGCCACGACGACGTCTGCTAGGGGGGCGGGTGGCATTTGTGAGGAAGGGAGGCCCCTCAACTGGGACAGGTGTAGAATGCCCCGCTATAGCGGGTGTATGAAATGGAATAGAAACTAAGAGCCACTCAACTGGGACAAGTGTAGAATGCCCGGCTGTAGCGGGTGTATCAGGTGGAACAGCAACTCCATCGGTCACCTGAGATATAATGTGCGCCCATTCGCGACGCACAGATGCGTGCCGCACAGTCCTCCCATGCATATCTCTATCTGGTATGTGGGTCATCATGTCTGCATAGGTAACCGTACATGAACAATGAAATACAAATAAACGAGAAATTAAAAAAATATTATTTTCGTAGATGGACCTACCGAAGCATGGTAGTTTCATAAACATTGGGTGCTTCCGTAGATGGACCTACGGAAGCATGTTAGTTACAAAAACATTGGGTGCTTCCGTAGATGGACTTATCGAAAGACGCAACGTCCATCTCTTTCGTAGATGGATATACGAAAGCAACTGAAACTCATAAACGCAGTAATGGTGTCCAAGTACAGTTCCAGCCACTACAAACTCAATTTTTGTGGCTTGATCGTCCTTTTAAAACCTCAAACAACCCCTACATTGTCTCTAAACACTAGTGCTAAACCTATCAATTCATTTCTACACCTAAATAACACATTCTAATTCAATTTCAAAACTACTCTAAAATAACTAAAAATTCCAAAAACTTATCGATTAAAATATCGTTTTGAACTTGATAGATAGTTGAAGTTGATGTTGACAACGTAGCAGAACTTGATATTGATTTTGAGGTAGGGGAAAGAGAGTGTGGGGTTGAGAGAGTTGAAGAATGAGGGAGAGGAAAGGTCTGGCGCGAGATATAACACCAAAACCTTTCCGTAGATGCACATGCGGAGGACTTTCATAGGTGTATCTACCGAACAAAACAACATTTAACAAAAAAAATTGCTTCCGGAGATGCATCTACGGAAGCACGAGGGCAAAATGCACAATTCGGTGGTGCATGAGAAGGGCATGGGGTTGGTTGAGAAATCTTCTAAAAAAATAGCATAATTTATTTCGTACAAAATTATTATGCGCGTAATTTTAGTCTTTATTATTAAACTAATGTGTATTTTTGAATTATTATTTTGCAGAACGTTATAAAAAGTTCCTTAAAAAAAGATAATTCAAAATTTGATTTCTAAGTTGAGATTTTCTTTACTTTTATCGTTGTCTTTTGAAATTTAAAAAAAAAATCATATTTAATTTTTCTCATTTTAAAAAATTTTAAAATTTTGTAAATAAATATTTTACAGTAATCTAAACACGTATGAAAAAAATTATTCAAAAAATTAAAAGTTAAAAGGTAATTAAACAATTTTAAAAAATAAAAAAGACTAAAACTACATGCATAAAAAAATTGTAAGGACTAAAATAAATTATTTTTGTAATAGGGACTAAAAAAAATTTAAGATATTTATAAGGATCAAAAATATATTTAACCCTATTTTTTATCCTATGTTATGAATTTAATTGAACCCAAATGTGTAAATTCTGTACAACTAAAAATCATTTTGAATTAATTAACACCGTAAAATTCTAGGAGGCACTCGTTAGGCTCGGAGAACTTGGAAAACTATGTTGATTTTAATTAAAATTGATTTAAATTAATTATAATCATAAAATTGATTTTAATTAGACAATTATCATAAAGATAAAATCTTCTCAAGTTCAATCAAATTTTAAACAACATCTAGTATCTCGATAGAGATTACTTTTTGGTTCTAGAGAGTCTAAGTATGTTGATTTAGAAGTCATGTGTGTTGTAGTTGAAGTGTGTTCTAGCAAGCAGTAGTCAATAATGCTAGATTTGTTAGCAATGTCGAATTGGGCAATGTGTTTAGCTCAACTGTTTAACTTAGCTTGTAGCATATGTTAGCTTAGTAATCTATAAATAGATAGGTTGATTATTATTATTCACTTGTAATCTATAAACCCTAATAGAGAAAGTAAATAGAAAAACAATTACAACAAATCTTAATATTTTTCTTCTCCTTCCCTCTTATCTCTCTTTCCTGAAACCTAGCTAATAGGGTTTCTTGTACTTGTTCAAGAAATTCAATCTTTCTCATAGTTTTGGTTTATTCTTGACAACACTCTGACACAACAAACTAGTGTGGTGAGCATGGAAAAGAAGATGATGTCAACAAAGTAGGAGATTAAGAAATTATTTTATGTGAATGATTTCATTTGTGGCGCTTGAAGATGCAAGTCTTACTTGTTCAACAGCGTCAACTAGAAGCATTGACGGGCGTTGTATCCTTGGATGATGCATTAACGGAGAAGGAGAAAATGACTATGGTAGAGAAAGTCCACAGCACCATTGTATTGAGCCTTGGTGATAAGGTTCTTCGGCATGTGTCGAAGGAGAAGACGGCGGCGGGTGTATGATTGAAACTCGATATTTTGTACACGGCCAAATCGTTGGCCAATCGCCTCTACTTGAAGCAAGTTCAGTATTCATTCAAGATGAGTGAAGATTGTGTTTTTAAGTTGGATATCTTAAATAAGTTGATTCTCGATCTTGAAAATATCAATGTCAAGATCGATGATGAAGATCAAGTGTTGTTGTTGTGTGCTTTACCGTGTTCTCATGCTCACTTTAAAAAAACTCTCTTGTATGGAAGAGATTCTTAACCTTTGAAGAAGTTCAACCAGCCTTGTACTCTAAGGATTTGAACGAACGAAAGGAGCATAAACCATTGTCTGTTGGTGAATTTTTGTCCATTAAGGGGAAATTCTAGAAGAAAGATGGTAAGTTTGAAAAGAAGAAGGGTAAAGTTCAACAGAAAACTTATGGTGGTGATACTTCTGCAATTATGTGTTATCATTATAAGAAGGAGGATCGCACAAAACAAGTGTGCCATGGTCGACAGAACAATCATGGTGTGAAGAAATGGATCATGGATTCAGGTTGCACTTGGTACATGACTCAAAATAGAGATGTGTTTGAGGAATTTTGTGATCAAGATGGTGGATCAGTGTTGCTATGAAATAACAAAGGCTGCAAAATTGCAGAAATTAAATTTGTAAGATTCAAACTCCATGATGAGTCAATAAATCTATTGATTGGTGTCAGGTATATACCTAATCTTAAGAGAAATTTGATTTCTCCTTGTGAATTCGATAAGAAATGATATGTTTTCAAACGAGAACAAGGTATCCTAAGGGTAATGAAGGGGTTGAAGGAAGTTTTGAGATGCATCAAAAGTCGAGGCCTGTATACCCTTGAGGCTGATGTTGTAAGTGGTTCAGAAGATGTGTTGTCTATAAAACCTGTATCAAATACTAAGTTATAGCACAAGAAACTTGGCCATGTCGGTGAAAAAGACCTGGTCGAACTGTCGAAACAAAATATGCTATGTGGTGACAAGGTCAAAAACTTGGAGTTTTGCGATCCTTGTGTATTTGGTAAATCTTGCATGGTGAAGTTTAACAAAGGTAAACAAAGAACACGGTGATCCCTTGATTATATCCATGATGTTCTTTGGAGGCCTGCAAGGTGTCCTTCACATTTATGTGCAAGGTATTTTCTATTCATAGTTGATGATTATTCCATAAAGTTATGGGTATTCATTCAGAAAGTGAAGGATGAAACTTTTGAAAATTTCAAAAGTTGGAAGACTCGAATTGAAAACCAAACTGGGAGGAAGGTCAAGAGGTTGAGGACAGACAATTGTTTTGAATTTTGCAATAAGGCTTTCGATAGATATTGTGTTGCATCTGGTATTGTAAGACACACAACTACTGCATGTACTCCCCAGAAAAATGATTTAGCTGAAAGGTTTAGTCGAACCATTTTGTAAAGAATCATATGCATGTTAGTTAGTTCTGGATTGAAGAAGTTGTTTTAGGCTGAGACTATTTCGACAACATCATATCTGATAAATATGTCCCTCTAATGCCTTGGGGATGAAGACACCTGAAGAAGTCTTTTTGGTACATCCACATAATCTCGACAGACTAATAGTATTTGGCTGTGTAGCCTATACTCATATTAAGCAAGACAATGCCGAACCTAGAGCTTTGAGATGCATGTTCATGGGGTACCATAAAGGAGTCAAATCTTATAGGTTGTGGTTCCTAGAGCCATGTCACAAAACGTGTACCACAAGTCGAGATATAGTTTTTAATGAAGCAGAAATGGCATTCAAGAAAACGGATGATGGTGGTCGAAATGCAAAAATGTCTGAAGAGGAGCTAGTACAGAAAGAGATTTTTTGTTAAGGTAGAGCATAATGATGTTGAATTGTATAACTTAGATGAAGTCGAAGAAGAAGCATAAGTTTCTTATGAAGAGACTGATAATGACTACCTGCTGGCTAGAGACAGGTCGAGAAGAGTCATTAAGCCACCTCAGAGTCTTGGTTATGCAAGTGAGGTTCTTGATGAAGAACTTGGAGACTACAAGGAAGTTATGAGGAGTTGAAATAAAAATAAATGGCTGAAAGCCATGGATGGTGAGATTAAATATCTTCATGATAATAACACTTAGGAGCTGATCGGGAAACTCGTAAGGGCCAGGTTCGTTAGCTGTAAGTGGATTTTCAAGGTTAAGGAAGGAATCGAAGGGGTGATAACGAAGAGATACAATGCAATATTGATTGCTAGATGGTTCACTTATAAAGAAGGAGTTAACTTCAATGATGTGTTCTCACATGTTGTGAGGCATAGATCCATTAGAATATTGTTAGCCATGGTGGCAAAGTTCAGCCTAGAACTTGAACTGATGGAGGTGAAGACCGCTTTCTTGTATGGTGATCTAGATGAAATAATCATGATGAGACAACTTGAAGGGTATGCAAAAAAGGGAAAGGAAAAATATGTGTGCAAGTTGAATAGATCTTTATATAGACTGAAATAATCTCCTCGACAATAAAATATGAGATTCAGCAAATTCATGGCACACATAGGTTTCACTAGGAGCCAGTTCGACTACTTTATTGCTTTATGTGGATGATAATCTTATAGCATGCAACAAAGTCGAGGGTGTAATGAAGGTGAATGTTGAACTCAATAAGGAGTTCGACATGAAGGATCTAGGACCTGCATCCAAGATTCTTGGGATTGACATCCGAAGAGATAGAAAGCAGTCAAGATTATGCTTATCTCAAGAGACATACTTGAAGAAGATTCTCAACAAGTTTGGTATGACGAATTCAAAGCCTGTTCTGACACCAACAAATCCTCAGTTCAAGCTGAGTACGACTCAAAGTCCTAATACTGAAGTCGAAGAGTCTATATGAATATCATTCCATATGCTAGTATAGCAGGGGTTGTTTGATGTATGTCATGGTTTGTACGAGGCCAGACATAACATATGCAATGAGCCTTATAAGTAGATATACATAAATGAGTCTTTGAACAGAGTCCTGGTTTATGGTGAAGCCTATGGTGATGATAGTAAAGTAAAAATCGAAGGATATGTCGACTATGATGTAGATTGTATGGATTCCAGAAAATATAATTTTATTTGTCGCAACAAACAATTGTAAAGCGACATTTCATAAGGTTGTTGCCTTATCAACCACTGAAACGGAATATATTTCTCTCACTGAAGCTTTGAAAGAATCATTGTGGCTTGAAGATTTTTCTAAGGAGTTGAAACTCCAAGGTAAAGCTATCATAGTTAAATGTGACAACTTGCAATACACCTGTCAAAGGATTCAACCTATCATAAGTGAACCAAGCACATCGATGACAGGCTACATTTCGTCAGAGAAATAATCGAGCATGGAGAAGTCCAAGAATTGAAGGTTTCTACAAATCATTATGTTACTGATATGATCACCAAGACATTGCCAAGTTGCAAGTTTTCCCCTTGTATGTGATTGATAAAGTTGCATGAAGAAAGCTAGTTTATTCCCTTGATGTTGTAGAGTTTGTTCTAAGATGGAGATTTTTGATATTTTGGAACGAGCTATAGTATCTCGACAGGGATAAATTCTTGGTTCGACAGAGTTTAAGCATGTTGTCGACTTATGTTCACATGCTGATGTTGAAGTCATGCATGATGTAGTCGAAGTGTGTTCTAGCATGCATTAGTAAAAAATGTTAGGTTTGTTAGCATGTCGAATAGAGCTTGTCTATTTAGCCCAATTGTGTAAGTTAGCTTGTAGCCTAAGTTAACTTAGTACTCTATTAATATTTATTATTCTGGACTAGCCCAATTGTTCCAATTGGCCCAATCCACTCTTTGACATAAACCGGCCCAATAAGCATTGGCCCAACCCATAGAGCCGATAGGGAAGACATCTCCCCTTTGACCGAGCTCGACTAAGGATTAGTCGAACACGCTGGGACTCCGGCAACTGCTAGTATCCCGGACACGACTAGTCAAGACCTAATCAACGGTCTCCCACATTCTGGGCCAAAAATCACGCTCAGGCCCACGAATATAGTGCGATCCAATCCACCCCAAAAAGAACATTATAAATAACCCTATACCTTTAGAGGGCAAGGTAATCCAAAATTTGTCTAAAATCTCATACTTTCTGTTGTACCTTATTGTTCTCTTACTTACTTTGGCATCGGAGTGCCTTGCAGGTACAACCCATTTTTTTCTCAACCGTCACCAAAGATCAAGCCTACCGTTGTTGGCCATCTGTTTTGTCCGTAGCAAACATTTATTATTCTCTTTTTTTTCAATTATGTAAATTTATTTTCTACATGTCATTAATGAAGAACAATTTTGTAAAATTTTTCATAATTTCTCATTTTTATACAATAATCATTATTTTTCTTAATGTGTACAAAATGACTTATAATAAAAAACGGATGTAGTATTTTTTTTACTTTGGACCATGATAAAAATTTGCATCGTGATTTTGAGGTTTGAATTTATGGGAGATTAGTCCCATTTGTCCTTGGAAACTCAGAAGTCCATCTTCTTGTCGGGGAGAGTTATTTTTATAGAAAATATTTAGATGGTCTTTCCATCTAGAATTATAAGTGTTGGAGTATGGATTCTCTTTATGAGATTTTTTAATGTAACAGTTTTTTTTGGATGACTCCTCCTATCAAAATCATATGGAAATCAACACTAGTATGACCAGCGACTCCACAAATCTCACGGGTTATGGCAACATGAGACTCCACAAATTTCACGGGTTATGGCAACATGAGTTATGACGCTTACACTCATTTTTGTCAAATTATAAAAATAATGCATCAACTTTAGTGTTCAAGTGATATAAAACATCTACTTCATACTTTCGTTCTTTATGCAACAAGAGTTATGACGCTTACACTCAGATTTGTCAAATTTTAAAAATAATGCATCAACTTTAGTGTTCAAGTAATATAACACATCTACTTCATATTTTCGTCCTTTATTTGGTATTCGCCCAGTGGAGCTACGTAGGGGTGTGCAAAATATCCGCTTGTGATGCCCAAATCCATAACCAAATCCAAATCACTTTTAAATATCCGAATATAATTGAATAGTTATTAACCGTTTTAATTATTAGTGGTTTAATTATCCATTCATATAATCCAGATATAATTAAATGGTTATTAGCCGATTAAATTATTTTGAAATCGGTTATAATCCGATTATTATCCAAATCCAAATATTTTAATTCTCAAAATATATATTTTTTTGAAAAAATAATTTTTAAAACTTGATTTTTTTAAAAAACCGGTTATATAATCATAACCAAATTTATAACCTGTTTTATAATCAGTTTTGATTAAAATGTGATTATTGTTATAAATCCAAACCATTAAGTGGTTTTAAAATGGTTATGGTTTAATTTTTGAAAATAACCAACCATGCACACCCCTAGAGCTAAGGTAGCTTACCCCATTGAAAAAATTTATCTACTATATCCTCTACGAGGGCAAATGCTTAATCCATATTTATTCACGAGTGTTTCACCCGCACATGGGTGAAGCTAGGCCCCGGCTAGGGTGGGCCATTGCCCAGGCTATGGCACAAAGATTTTTGGAGTGAATTGTATTTTGTTGCATGAGAGTGTTTTTTTTTAATAGATATAGCAGTGGTGCTTGTCTTTGCTGTGATGACTTAGCTAGCATAAACATTGTATTGTATTGGATTGAGGCATGTCTTATGCCATTGTTTATATACATTTCTTTTTCCTTTTAAAAAAATTAATGCACGTGAAATGGTTAATTGCCATGGATACATTGTATATACACATAATATTTTTGTATCAATTTCCAATCCATATATTTTCTCTGTTTTTTTATTATACTAATTAAGTTTGGCCAAAAAAGTTATATATTTTTTTTAAAAATTAAAAAATATTGATCATATATAAATATTATATAATAATATTATATAATGAGTACTTTCATGTTCTCAATCTCCTTAACTATTAGGTGTTGAAATTGAGAAAATAGTGAACTCTTTTTGGTGGGGTATAATCGAGATCAAGATAAGGATATATACAATGGCTTTTTTGGGATTGTTTGTCTAAGCATACAATTAAGAGATTTTTTTATCATTAGTTCATTACCGTGTAAAGATTTTTTATGTAGCTATTGATAAAATATGAGTCGAGATGGATCACCGCTTTAGTGAAGAAAGTAACATTATCCTTGATTGTTTCTAATATCTTGACCCCAAACTAGGGGTGTTCGTGGTTCATGAACTGAACTGAATCGAACCATATTAGTGGTTCAGTGCAGTTCTTAAAAACTGCTTTAACAAAAAATGGATAATCTGTTAATTCAATTACAATTCAGTTTAGAACCAGTTTAACACCGGTTCAGAGTTTTAAACCAGTTTAATTTATATAACCAATTTAAAACCAAATTTTTTGAAAGAATTGGATTATCTTTTAACCAAATTTAAAACTGCTTTTATTATATATTAATAAACCAGTTTTTTGTGGTTTTTTTAATAAAATTGGATACAAATCTGGATTTTTTATTAAAAATTTGGTTATTATGGCAGTTTTTTTATTTTTTGGTTTAAATAGCAAATTTTTTTAAAAAAAACTTTGATTTGCTTAACAAATTTTTTAAAAAAAATTAAGTGATTAAAAACAGGATATATTTTTTTTGGTTTAAATAAATTTTTTTAAAAAAATTTAATTTGCTTAACAAATTTAAAAAAAATATTAAGTGATTAAAAAATTTTAACTCTTAATTTGATTAAAATTATTATTTCTTAAACAACAATTAACTATAAAAAACAAATAATGATATGCTATTGTTGAATTAGAACTAATTCATATATATATATATATATATATATATATATATATATATATATATATATATATATATATATATATATATATATATATATATATATATATATATATATATATATATATATATATATATATATATATATATATATATATATATATATATATATATATATATATACTCCCTCTGGTCTCATTTATAAGCAAAAATTTAATTTTTAGATTCATTCAACAATCAATGTATTTAGTCTATTATTAGACTAAATACATTGATTGTTGAATGAATCTAAAAATTAAATGTTTGCTTATAATTGAGACCGGAGGGAGTATATATATATATATATATATATATATATATATATATATATATATATATATATATATATATATATATAACTCAAAATGCAGTCCAGTTAAATTGTACAAGTATATTCACTTGAACTTTTATCTAAACTAAATTATAAATGGCATAATGTTGAGTCATATATGCTAAAGTGAAACATCATTCAAAGCAAAGCCATCACAAGAACATGAAGAAATTGCAAAAATTACACAAAACAGTTAACTCCAGATCTTTGACTTACTAAAAATCATTATCCTAAACCTTCCTAGACCTATTCCACAAGTGGACCAAAAACTTTGTCTTCATGTCCAAGCGATCTCCAAGTTTTCTCCATTTTGGCCTTGTTAAACTTAACTTCATGCTACCAAACTATTTCACCTACAAACCTGCATAAGTCATGCAAACCAGTTCAAAGTCATAATAACACACAATGCAAGACAATTCAAATCCAATGATCGTATCAGAAATACATGTTCATAATTGAACCAAACGAGCCATGTGCAATTCAAACACTTTCAATTTAACTCACAAAAAGTCAGTTTCAAACTTCTAACCAAAGGGTTATACATTCATTCACATCAGAAACACATGTTCAGAACAGAGCCATAATACAACATTCATTCTATTCATAATCAAACATTTCTAAAAATGTCATCGCTAATCCTAGAGCTCCAATTCATCTAAACATGACTGATTTCCCCATCCTAACAGATTTTTCCTCCACTTTTAATCTATAAAAACCCTCCATTTACACTCACCCTCCATCAACAATCCTCTATCTAAACTCATTCTCCTCGATTCTCCAATCAACCCCCACCAAAGCTCTTCATTCAACTCCCCAGAAGCTTCACACTGAAGCCCTGAGAGAGTAGAGCTCAGCTTCCTTCAACCTCTCATCATCTTCAATCCATCACTCTACAATCTCTCTATTTCTCAATTCTCTATAGAATTAACAACAACAGCAGCACACAAGTAATGGCAACATAACTGAAATCAATATGATGGAAAACATAGCTGATTATAACTTTTATATATCTGATGAAACCGGTGACAACATTGGATTGACTTTCTGTGCTGCATCTTATGCTGCTGGGAATTGTGAGTTTGGAGATCTACACAATAACATTAAAACCGATAACAACACTGTCCTAAATCTTGAAACATTAAAAGCAATCACAACATTCTACAAATCAGATAACAGTTCTACAAACCCTTGCAAGATAGCTCTGATGATAAAATAATATTCTAGTTCTTCCTAATTCTTTCCAACATCAAAACACATGAGATAGGAAAAGCAAATATAGTTCTAAATCCATGCAAATCCAACATCAAGTGTTAAGTATTTGATTCCAAGCACTTCACCTTGGAAACTCAAATGATATAATCATACCACTCAGAGATATTTTCTTCTTTAATTACTTGAAGTATTTTCTTCTTTAATCAGACCAATCTATGCTATGCACTGGATTGTCTTTCCCTAATTACTTGAAGTATTTTCTTCTTTATTAGTGATGACAGAGGAATCAATTATTGATTGTGTGTGCATGTTTGAGAAAAATTCTAGTGATTGAAAGGTGATACTAGTCATGTAAACATTCTTACCAAGTTTTCAATCATCAACAATTGACATAAAAGCCGAGCAACTGCCAGCATCCGGCGTAGAATGTAGTTCTACAAAAGAAAGAAAGAAAATTAATACGTATCAATAAAGTAATAAGACAATACTTTTTTCATTTTTTGAACTCTTACCATCCTCAATTCGATCAATATCATCGAGATCCTCAATACTAAGAAAAGATGGAACTACTCCTTTTAGCCAATCTTCAGTACAAATAAGTGCTTCCACACTAGCCGCTGTTAAAGAACTACGATATGCGTCAAGGACCCTTCCTCCATTACTAAAAGCAGATTCAGAGGCTACACTGGATATCGGTATGGCTAAAACCTCTCTTGCAATGCTTGCAAGTATTGGATATCTGCTTGAATTCACCTTCCACCACTCTAGAACATCAAAATTTAGTGGACGGTTTTCTACTTCTTCTTGAATATATTTCTGTAATTCTGTCTCCGATGTGTTGCACTCATCTGACCGGTAGAATTCAGCGCAATGGTACGGATCATTAACTACACTAAAACCACTTGATAGATTTACTGAACTACCTAGACGAGACACTGCCCTGCCAGAGTATTCTTCAAAAATAGACTTCAAATGTGATTCCAATTTGGTTTTCAAATATTCTGCATCACCACTATCATAAATCCTAGCTGCCATCCATACCACAGGCTTCATTTTACATCGAGGGTCTAGTACCATTGCAATCAACAACAACATGTTAAGGTGGTCAGGTTTTCTTCAATATTTATTGTACTTTGCCTTCATCTTTATGGCCATTGATCTTACCTTTTCATCTTCTGAATTACACATGTTCATAATGCTTCTTCCAACACCGAAAACCTCAAGCATATACATGTTGCTTGTCACATAAGAAGATCCCGAAATGCACTCTGTAGCTTCATGAAATATTTTCAGAAATGGAAGTATTAACTCAACATGGTCCCAATCTTCTGGTCTAGGCACTCCTTTGTCCTTACTTATTTCATTAAAATATTTTTGATCTCTGAATTCTAATTCTGTAAAAGTCTTGTTATGTTTTAATGCACCCTTCAACATTAGATATGTTGAGTTCCACCGAGTCTCACAATCTCTCCCAACATAACCTTTATATCCAATTGTTTCATGATAAATACATTTCTTAAATCTCCTAAACCTCGAAGGAGTACGCCTCACATACCTCACCGCTGCACGAATTCTTACAACAGATTCATCAACTTCTTTCATCCCATCCTTCACAATAAGGTTTAGTATGTGGGCACAACACCGTGTATGAAGGTATTCTCCATTCAAAACTAGGCCATTCTGAGAGATAAGCCATCTTTTGAGATGTTGAATTCCAACATCATTTGAGGATGCATTGTCCACTGTCACACTAAGCACACGATTTAGTTCCCAACCATTTAAGCACTTCTTAACTGTCGCAGCCATAATCTCTCCCGTGTAGTCTGTGACTTGAGTAAAATTCAAAATCTTCTTTTGTAGCTTCCAGGTATTATCAATGTAATGCCCTGTGAGACACATGTAATTAGAGTCTTGGGAGGTAGATGTCCATGTGTCTGTAGTGATACAAACTCGACGACAATTTTGTGACAAAATAGTCTTCATCTTTGCTTTCTCCGCATCCCAATTCTTCAAAACATCACGTGCCAACGTATTGCGTGATGGAAACTTAAATTTTGGTTGTAAGCCATAAATGAACCTATGTAAATATGGATGCTCTACCTTTTGAAACGGAAGTTCCATGGCTACAAACATTTTTGTCAAATCCATTCGGCTTACTTCTTGGTCAAATTTGGGAACCGAGGGGGATGAATTAACAACCGCTTCCCTATTTTCCATCGAGCTTGAAGAAGGTCCATGCCCCGTCCCATTCACCGTATTATCTGGATTATCACTACATCTTCTCAAATGAGCTAGCATCGCACTTGTTCCACCATTATACTTGATCAAGGAGCCACAATACTTGCATTTTGCTAACTTTGACATTTTTATGTTCGACGACATTGGACTAAAATGATTCCATGCTTCAGATCGATTTTTACGCTTTTGAGGCAACAAACCAACATTATTAGAAATTGGATGTGCTGAACCAATATGTTCTTCTGTCTCAAAGTCCGAAAGGCTGTCATGGCTATCCATATTGAAGTGGCTACAATTTGGCTGAAAAGTTTTAAGCACCAGTCAATTTCAGTCTTAAGTTACTCTAAACATTCATTAACATTGAAAGTAATTCACTATTAAACTTAATAAGTAGTAATTGATTACAAGTAAATTGCAAAACAATTAAAACATAGAAAGCTGGATAAATTATCATCACAGAAGTTGATTTGAAAGGGTCAATAACATAAGACAGAGTTTTCTAACCTTGAAAAAATGAGGGTCAAACTGGATAGTTCACTTGAAGATGAAACTGCATGGGTGAAGAAAAATCAGACACAAATTGCATTCATTGTTCTGTGAAAGAAATGAATACTACTCCCATCTTTCTTAGCACCTAAACAACAAAACAGGCAATAATGCTCTTAATTACAGAAAAATATCACTAAATGTCAATGGACACAATACAATAGTCCTATAACATAACATGCAGAAGATAGTCCAGTATACAAGAAAACCAAGGGCAGCCTGTACAAAAAGAAAGAAAAAGAGAAAAAGCATTCAGCCTCATCAAACCCTGCACATATTCATATCGATTCAAACATATCAAGTCCACATAAAAACATCAGAATCAGTCCCTGCAGTAAATTCAGAAAAAATAGCCTTGCATTAATTTCCTATAACCAAACTAACAGTAATTGATTCAACAAGCAAAAACCCTCAAATCAACCATGTAAACTTGCATAACCACACTAACAGCTAGTCCAGTTTCAAACCATTCCCACCCTGACTTGTAAATATCCAAGCCATCTTCCTAACCATAGCAGCCCTATTAACATGCTGTAAACACCATTATGTCTCACCTAACAATTAGCATAATACTAACTTTTCAAACCTGTCACTAACCAATTTCCTACTAAAATTCGGCCCTGCATCTATACATACAAAAATAAGAAATTCGAATACAATCATACAAAAGCCATTTCAATCATCAACAGCAAGTCAATTCACTATACAAGTTCTTTTCAGCATGTCATACGATACACCATACATAAAGGGTTCGAGAATCATCTTACAGCATCATGCCATTACCATATGTCCCCTACTAATGCTACGGGCTCGATGTACCAGTTCGAAAACAGAATAAAAATATAGCTCACAATGCCATTTACACACACTTCATCAAGCCTCCTATCTCAATCAATAAGACTTGCATAATACCGAAGCATGGCCGTTTGTTCAAAAATCTCAGCACACAATAAGTCAGTACATTCACACCTTGCAGCATTATCATTTCATTGTCAATACAATACACAAGAAGCCCCATATCATACATACCAAAGCCATACATCCTATCACAAAAATCAGAACTATAACTAACCTAACAGTTGCATAACCAACTTGTGGCAGAAAAACAGATTTATTAGATCAGGTTTGTCATAAGGAGCAAACAGTCAATAAAGTCGTATGATGAAACGTATCTAATGACATACTATTTAATTCCAAATTTTTCATAAACATAAGGCCTATAGTTTCCCTTCACTTGTAACTTAAAAGTGGCAATAATGGGATTGTCCTGTATACAAACTATGTTCTTTTTTTACAACCTAGCATATTTTATGCAAAACGTGCTACTTCTACTTTTAGATTTAATATTATCATTCCTAATCATTGAGATAGTTAATCCATGGGACCTGTTGTATGTACTTTTCTCCACTAAATTTATTTTAACAGCTGACTGATAATATAATGGACAGAGTGGTGAATGCTTATGTAGTTGACATCGGTCATAAAATTCTTAGTATTGAGGATCTCGATGATATTGATCGAATTGAGGATGTAGGTTTTTAAAACCTTTACTCTAAAAAGAACCTACATGGTTCACTAAGATTTTTCAGACTGTATAAGAAAATGCACATGAGTGGATAACACTGACATTGCAGCACTAGTAACATGTTGCACTGCTCGAAACTGCGTGTATCTAAGATATCCTTCATTTACACTACAAATAAAACACATGAAATTGAATCCCTCGAAACTAAGCCATAGCTATAATACAATTACATCATAATTTCAGTAAAAATAAAGAATAAAATTCAATGTACCTGTATGGATAACCAGAGGGGAAAAACTTGTTCATGAAAGATCCAGCAACTTTTTGATACAAGGGTCTAGAATCATCCACAAGAACTACCTATAGAGAAACCATAAACATTTGTTAGGGTAACGAAAGTGCAATGAGTGGTTAAGTGTTAAAGTATGGATTATAGAAAATGGTTGAATCGAAAAATCATAAACAAAAATCGAATATGAAGGTTAAATTGAAAGTGAGTGAAAATGAATAACGTGAAGGTGAAATCGAAAATCGAAATCCAACGAAAATCAAAGTCAATTGAAATCAATAACATAATGGTGAAATGAAATCCAACGAAAATGAATAACATGAAGCTGAAATCGAAATCCAACGAAAATGAATAATGTGAAGGTGAAATCGAAATTGAACCTGAAGAAAATTGAAATTGAAGCTTAGTGTGAGTTAGAGAGAAACTTGAGATTTTAGGGTTCCCATTTCACATTTTGGGGGAAGAACAACGTGTAAAAAATTGAAAATGTTGTTGTAATTAAAATGTTTATTAAATTTGTTAAATTTATTGAATTTGTTAAATAATATTAATTACATTTTTAGTAAAATTGTGGAAACAATTTATAACAGTTTAAATTGGTTTTTAAATTCAATTTGATTAATTGAATTGGTTAAAATAAACAATTCAATTCATTAATCATTTAAATGGTTTAAGTTTTTTATGGTTCAGTTCAATTCAGATAAGATATTTGGTTCAGTTAACCAAATTTTTGAACACCCCTACCCCTACCCCAAACCCTCAAGGGCTACGCAGGATGAAAGCCCTCTATGTGGATTAGTCAATCTGACTGGTTGGATACCACATATATTAAAAAAAAACATTCTCTCATGTAAATGGTTACCTTGTTTCATTTAGTGATATTCAAGTCACTTTGATGACTATTTATATATTATATACAATGAATTTATGGTATTTAAATTTGTGCCCGGGCTTTATAACTTTTCTGGCTTCGCCATTGCACCCGCAGATGCATCAATGTCATCCTCGTAAAATGTATAGATAATCAACCATCCCTCAAGTCCATGATGGTTACATAATCTCAAAATTTTCTTAAAATCACTCTTCTCGTGCTTCGTAGAATGACTCAAAAACCTTTGGAACCAAAATATATAAGCTTCTATAAAATAAAAAGGAATAAACATAAAGTACAGAGTTAATGGACATAAGTATCGATGAAACAAATAACAAAAAAACCATGCCATCAAATTACTATTTTCATTCAGATACATAGGAAGAATAATAAATCACAGGGCACCGGCCATCAAACTTTCTCTTCCCAGCCCCAAAAAAATGGAGGCCTCTTCTTCATTGTTCCCTGCCCAATGCTTACCAATCATCAGAACATAACTTATGCAAACTGCATTTACCATTCAAAACTCAAATAATCTGAAACCTGCACTACATATACTCCAACATGACTGAACAAAGCACCGATACATACATGTAAGGGCTTCTGATGGAGCACAAAAAACATCTTGAAAAGAACCACTACTCAGTAGTTAACAGCTTCTAGTCAAAATCACCACTCTAACTAGTGACCAGAGAAGTTTCCACCACCACCTCGTCTTGAGTGAGTTTGACTTCTCTCCCTAAATCTTCCCCCAGCCTGATAATTACCATCTTTGGGTCGTTCGTTGTCTGATTTGATGTCACCAACATGTGGCCCATTATTCTGGTACTCATAATGATTATGAAAGTTTGGACCTTGTCTTTCCCGGTTAGCAGGCCGGTTATGATAATGCCGGTCATCTTGAGTTTTCCAATCTCCCTGAGATTCATGTCCCCTTCCAAAACGATTTTGGTTTCCATTTCTGCGAACATCAGATGATGGCCGTTGCTGATGCCTAAAATCCATACCAGTTGGAGCCTGCTCACTTGAGCTAACAGCTACCTGATTTGAGCGAGGGTGGCCTTTTGGCGGAGCATTTCTACTCTCCCTTACCGTCTCCAGATTCCAATCATCATCACCCCAGCCCTTCTCAGAAACTGATTGGCTGGGAGGTTGTGGTATAATAGTGCTATACTCTTTGTCTTGACCATCTCGAAATGATATACCTGTATGAGTAGACTCCTTTTTCTTGGGCCTGTTTCCTCTATGATTATTTGATGCCTGAAATTTGGGTTGCCAATGAGATGACATACGTTCTCCAGTACTTTGACTTTCCGTAGAAACGGCATTGAGATCTTGTTGATTGTGATCAGATGATGATAACAATGATTCTTTCCGCGTGTCCCCAGCATTTTTCTTCTGATCAGTATCATGGTTAACCCCTGTGCCCTTCTGTCGTCTAAGAGGAACCTGCCTCTCCCTTACCACTGCTTTATGATATTTGATAATAGGAGCAGAAACATGAACAGCTGAATCATGATTGTCTGAATTGTTTAAGCCATCAGGTTTATTAATGTCACTAGCATGCTTCGAATGTCCTCTCAACAAGTTTGTTTCAGACATCTGCACTTGCTGACGCTCCATAGTTATCTGAATATTTTGATAGGAGTCTGAATCATGGCTACCTCCATCTTGCATGTCATGCACATCATTTGATTCTGTTGAATTCCTTTGTCGCCAGGATCCATGTGCTTTTCCTTTCCAAGCCCTAGTCTGCCTGCTATCTCCATTTTTAGATTCCATTGTAGAACCCACTTTCCCAACACCTGAAATAGCATGCTGAGTTATCTGGGGACCTTGAGGACCAGAATCAACTCTTTCAACACAGTCATCCGTTGGAGCTTGACTTATTGAGGAAACCATTTGTTGTAAACCTCCTTGCTGAGCCATTTCTTTTGCAACAGGTTTTGGAATATATCTCTCCATTTCAGCCCTCTTATTTTTTAAATTATGCACCTGCTGATCACTCTTTGCAGGAACAATTGCCTCAGTTTTACTTTTCTGACTTGATTCATCCAACATCTCTATCTTGTTAGGTGGTTTAACAGGTGCCCACATCAAAACATCACTCCCATGGGATTTCTCTGCTTGTCTATTAGCCTGCATGTTTCTTGGTATCCTACGAGAATGCTGTGATTTTAACTGGCTATTCGTTCTACCAGAGGATTCTTCATTCTCTACAAATCTTTGGTCTGAATACTGATTTGAGTCTTTAGGCAAGGATGATGTCTGAATTGAACCCTGGTCTGACTCAATGTCTACCCTGGATTTATTTTCAACAGAGGTTCTCGGAAGACCAGCTTCCTTTGGTATTACCGATGGTAATGAAGCCAAGTACAAAGTCTCTTCAACCTTCTGTTTGTTTCTGCTATTCCTGTTATTTTTCTTTTTCTGGTTTACAGACGACTCAGCCATAGAAGTTGAATTAACTGGTAAGGCTGAACTAACTTCATTTGTAGCCCCTGTGTGATTCTCAACTTGAGGGGCAGTTGAGGTTGTAGAAACATTCATAGTCTTCTCTAGAGAAAGATTATGTTTAGGTTTATGGCCCATTTTTTTCTGCCTTGACACGGCATTATTGTGAACCTGTAAAGCACTAGTGGCATCACCACAATTAACATCTTGGAACAAGGTCGCTGATTTATTGTGACTCAGCACAGGCTCTTTGTCAGCATTCTTTAGTGTCTCTAAAGATGTTTCACTGGACAAGATGGGTGGTTTTTCAACTCTGTTAATGTTGGTATCACTAATCAGATAAGCATCATTGTCATTAGGCCTTACAGATGAAGTGGCTGCTCCAGATTTACCCAATACTGTTGCGGATTCAGAAGATTGAAATTCTTGCTTATTCTGTAAGGCAGAATTTACATCATACTCTTTCTGTGTTGACCTTTTCACGGCTTGTGTGCGCCTGTTTACCCCATCTAACTTCACTGGACTTTTATCCTTTTGCTTTTTAGGCCGCTCCACCTCTTCCTCCCTCAGTTGCTTAGTCCGTTGCTTGACTAACTCTTTTGTTTTAGCATGCTGAAGAGTTTCGAAGTGTGAAAAATTTTAATGTAAGCATAGCAAGTAGTAAGCACAGAAATGGTGTATGCATTACCTGTACATGGCTATCAGCTGAATCAGCTAAGGTTTGCATAGAGTCTCCTTCGCGCCTTACTTGGCTATAGGACCCGGACCTTTCATAGGCATCAACAGATATTTGATGCTCACCAACAAGAATGTTAGATGCATCCAGCTGTGCACCTGATGAAGTTGAAGAATTTATAACTTCAGATTTCTTTCGCCAACCATCAGCATCTTGAGTATCAAGTCTTCCCTTGCGATGATTGCCTCTGCCTTGCATGCCATGAGAAATATGCCTGTGGAGAAGCATTTCAATATGTTCATTACGGTAAATAATCAC
Organism: Vicia villosa; assembly: GCF_029867415.1. Classification (NCBI taxonomy): domain Eukaryota; kingdom Viridiplantae; phylum Streptophyta; class Magnoliopsida; order Fabales; family Fabaceae; genus Vicia; species Vicia villosa. Next base: position 68,017,932 of record NC_081182.1, read on the forward strand.
AATTAGAGCAGTTAATATTTTTTTAAAATGGCCAACCTGGATGTAGCTGTTCCACTGAGAGATGATGATTCAGAATTATCTTCGCCTCCAAGAGTACCCACTCCACGAGCAGTTGGATTTTTAACTTCAGTAGCAAGGGATGTGTCAGGAAACACAACACCAGCACTTACTTCGTTTTCCGCATGGTTACCAACATGAAACTTATTCCTTCTCTCCTCTTTACTTTTAGTAGATGAATTATCCCTGGCTTTTGCATTTAAACCCTCTATCTTCTGAATCAGAGTGGAATCTTTAGGGGCGGGCAACCTTGAGGAAGATTCTAGTGTATTAGAAGTTACACCATCCATTTTCCTTGCCGCAATATTATCAAATTCATTAGAGCTTCCTGTGCTTTCAAGTGATTTGGCATTTTTGATAAAACTAGATCCTTGGTTTCCTGATGTTTGAGAAGAAACTTCTTTGCCATGAACACTTGTCTTCCTTAAATCCATCTCCATGTTCCTAATATGATCATTCTCCTGGACAGACATTACCGGTTGGTCCCTCACGTTAACAAATGATGCATTCGTTGTTAATGAGTCCTCCCAGTTTGTTGGTTCACTTTTTCCATCCCACTTGTTGTGTTGCTTAAGAAGAACCCTGTAGGGTCCAACAGTATCAGGAGTATGACTGGATTCTACTGGTTCTGAGGCCAATGGCTTTACCATATTATCATGTCCACCAGACCTACCATGTAAATTGCCAGGCTCATGTGGATTCTGACTTGAGTTTCTATTATAAACAGATGCTCCAGTTGCCATTCCCATGAATGGAACATCTCGTTCATTTGAATTATAATAGCCTATTGGGGGACCATAGTAGCCTTCATAAGCCATTGGGCCAGGAAAAAAATCAGGTCTCAATGGCATACCCGGGTTAATGTAAGCATCAGGCATATGAGGCCTGTAGACTTCTCCATTATTATGCTGCCCTCTTGGACCGCTTCCAGGAGGAGGAACTTGAGGTGGATTGGCAAGACCAGCATGTGGAAATTGTGGACGATAAAATGGAAACGGTTCAATTGGAAAGCCACCGGGAGCAACAGGAGTTGCAAAAGGAGGACCGTTAGGTGGGCCTCTAAACCAAATATCACGTTGATGGTTATTTACTGGAGCACCGCGCCAAACATCAAAGTGTTGAGGAAGAACACCAGCATTTGGATAGTGCTGAAGATTCCCCTGCCATTTCTCTATTCCGGGCCTCATACCATCCTCATTGAAAGCCTGATAGTCTCTTCTCCAAGAATTTACAGTTTCACCCATTGCATTAGCATGGACAGGAACATCATCTATAACACAAGCAACACAAAATCACAAACCTAGAAGCAGAAATAGGCAGTAACAAAACCAAACCGACACCAAGTTAAAAAAAAACACCAACACATTGATATAACCGCAAGAACATGAAGACTAACCAGCAGTTGAGGTCTCATTTTTTTCTTTCCCAAGTCCAGAAGAAGAGTCTGGCCGAATATGAGAAGCGTGATCTGCCAATGATTGATAAACTTTTAATCAAAACTAACAAATGCAATTAGTTCTAAAAAACAATTAACATCTCTAAAGTTATTCTTTCTCACCTATTTTAAATTCATGTCATACAAAACTACAAAACACAGCAGCAAAAACATTAACATCTCTGAAGTTACTCTCTCAACTATTTCAAAATTCATGTCATACAAATCTACTAAACACGGCAGCAAAAACAGTTAAGCAAATTAGTGTGAACATGTTAATTAAGAAAAGTAAATTTTAAATTCAATACTTGCAATACCATGCTGATATGAATAAAAGAAAATCAATTTATACTAAATAAAAGATGTTTTAGATTTTTCATAAAAAGAAATCTTAAAAAAGAAAATAGTATAAAGCTGATGAGACATCCTCACAAGAAAACTGCAAATGAAAACAACATGGAAACTAAGAGAACATATCAAGTAATAGGGCATACTAATCTCTTTTCATGTTTAACTCTGACGAAGAAAAAAAAAAACCAACAAAAACTCTACAGCAAGAACATGACAAAGTGGGCAAAACACAAATTTCTAATAAAAAAACCTTTCGGTTTCTGAGTGCGTATTCACACAGCAATTACTAGAAGTTCAAGGAGTAAATTAAAAGAAGGCGGGGAAGGGCACCGGATATTACAACAATCACTCCTCAATGAACAATGTAAGCAGCGTAAAATTGCAAATCTAAAAATACAAATGCAACCAAGACTAAAGAATGCAGCACTATCTATCAATATAAAATTGTTAATTAGTACAAGACCATATTACCCTTAGTACTAATAATAGTTATGCATAATATGCTACCTTGCAACTCAACATCTTGTACAGATTTGTCCTTCTCAGAACCAAGAGTAGGAAAATCTCCAGAGCTCAAAGAAAAATCATCATTCTTGTATTGTTTAATTCCCTACATCAGGACAGCAGTACAATATCAGATACAGATGGTAAATCAACTTCGATAACGTCCCTTCAAATAACAACAACAGAAGAGCTTCAAAGAAATTTGGAAAGAGTTAATCAATTATCTTATTTTAACAAATAATAAGGTCAAATACTACTGTGGCATTACTCTTACTAAGTTACTAGTACATCACCAAATCCACTAAAATAAGGATATTTGTCAAATTATTCAAAACACATTCCAGGAATATATTGGTAGGAAATGTGTAGTCCGGGAATGAATCCTCTCGTGTGACATGAGGGTCCACTGAAATTCCCACCTTCCATTGAAAAGGAGAGAGAAAGAGGATTTACAATGAAATAAAAGGAGAAAGGAGATTTAAGGGTTGAAATTTGGAAACTTGAGAGAAGATGAGGGGAAAATTGAGAGAATCCATTACCGTGTCATTCAATATAATCTTCATCCACAATATCTAACATAAACCTTGAACCATAGCTCAAAATTTAGCCTTTGTGCTCCACTGAATAACTACAGTATAATAGTATATATCTTACTCCTCCAAGTTACTAGTTTCCACAGAGAAACATGCAATAACCAGAAGCGGACAGTCAACCAGTAACTGACAGTATAATCAACATCCATGTACACCATCATTGCAAAATTCCACTATTTAGAATTAAAAAATAGTCCTATTTCAGCTTCTGGGTATAAAGAATATGTCGTTTAGCATGCATTGATCTTACCCTAGAGTCATGCATTAATTGGCTTACAATATAAAAGAGATGGTTTCTAGGTATTAAGAATATATCGTTTAGTATGCATTGATCTTACCCTAGAGTCATGCATGAATTGGCTTACAATATTAAGAGTGTATGCAAGATCAGATTTGGTATGTGTCAACAAAGGTTTCCCTAGTAACCTCTGATACTTAGCCTTGCCTTCTTATTCTTGGGACTCCTTTGTCATTTCCCCCGATATTTTCTAAAGCATGGTTGCCAATCCTAGATAGCAGTGCAAAGCATCTGACAGCGAGACTGCCGCTAGTAGGTCAAAGATCATGGATACCTACTTAATAGTTTATAGTGCAAGGATTTAAACAGTAAACATTTTTATTAAACATAATAAAGACAAACACTATTGACCAGAAGTCATAAAGAATGAGTAAATAAATAGTCAACAACAACAAACTCATAGAAATAAGGAAGTTTTGTTTATTAAAAATAGATGGTGCAATTAATAAAAACTATATGCGGTAAATAATTCTATACATTTTTAATATTTAATATTATTTAACTATATAAAATAATATATTTAATATAAATTATGAAATACATTGTATCAAATTAAAAAGGTCATGCACATAAAATAACCATAAAAAATTAAGATAAATGCATAAAATAATTTATTATTCTATCATGTTGGTTTTTAATTTAACCCTAATTCCATGATAAGATTTACATTAGACATACAATGTTTAATAGTGACAAGAACGGCTTATCCTATCATGTTGGCTCACCAAACACTGGATTAAGACCTAATATGACTGTTCATTCTATCCTGTCTTTATCATCCTAAGTATCAAACGGGTCCTCAAAAGTCATAATATGAACACAATCTCCATCAGTCTAAAGTGAGTAATAGCCAACAACAAAGGTCCAGGAACAACGGCAAAAGGTGTTAAAAAAAAGATGGTGCAATTAATTTTAAAAAAATGATAAAAATTGATCAGAAAATTAGCAGGCATTAGCAGGCTTGTTAACTGAAGTGCTAAGAACGTAACACAGCAACAAAAAAAGGTAAAGAAAAAAACAGAAACAAAGATGTGTATGAAACTGTGAATCAGACCGGTGAACAAGGGAGCAAGAGATTGGAACTGAATCAACAAAGAACATACGTGAATCTGTAGAGTGGTGAATAAGAATAAGTAAGTTGCTAGAAAATGTCAGGCTGGGACAAAAACATATCGGCAAGAAGATGAGACTTGAACAGAAAACTGCTGGCTCATTTGAAATAACCAGGTGGGCTGCTGATTGTAGAAAAGAGAAGTGGGAGTGAGACAGTAGATTTTCCTAGAAGGGAAAAACAGAAAGAGGGACAAAGTGGGTCTTCATCAATTTAGCAGCTGCAACACCACAATAGTAGCTATTGTTGGAAAATCCGTCTTCATTGCGAGCCTCCCCTAGTCTACTAATTGTGGCATTTGGCTTGCCTTCATTGTAGCCTCAAAAACCTTCATTGTGTTGGGTTCGAAGGAGTGGATTTAGTCCCACATTGCTTAGAGATATGACATGTGTAGTGCTTATAAAGTTTCGGCAGCTCTCACCTTACAAGTCGGTTTTGTAGGGATGAGTTAGACGCAACCCACACATTCTAAGAGCTATGATGGAAAACTACCGATAAGTGATACAATGCTCCCTTTGTCTCAGGGAGGTCTTGAAACATGTCGCAGAGCAGTATCACCGCAAGTGTACTGCGATCTGTCCAAAATGATCAAAAATATATTTCGAAAAAATTGAAGACACAATAGAAATGTTATGTGGTTATCAAATTCACTCAAATTGCAAATCAAAAGACCAATTTTCCAAATCACAGATCAAATATTATTATGAATGGTAAGATACAGTATTACTAATAAAGTATGACATTTTTAAGTACTTCCTCATTTCCAAAATAGATGTCTGTCCTAGATTTTTCCCAGATTGAGAAAAGTAATATAAAAATTAAAGAATGTTGTAACCTTACAAAATTATCTTTATTAACTATTACTAACTATTGGTTGTTAGTCATCGTCATAAATGTATAGTGGAATATACTGACTAGAAAGTAAGCAATGCAGACAATATGATAAAATGGTAGTTATTTTGGAACGAAGAGACTAACAAATAATTTAATCTGCTAACTTTCAAGTAATTTAAGATTCAAGTCAGAAATCAAATGCCAAAAGAAAAGTAGCTGAATGTACAAAGTTGACAAAAACAAACATGGCTATACTAAATAGGAAGTGACTCATTAGAATGAATCGGGTTCATCATAATGAAACCGGATTCATCATAGTGAATCGGGTGTTCAAGATGAGATTCATGTTACAAAAAAATACACACTATAGATTCACATCGATTGAGTTCAATTTTATATTGAATTGAGATACAACCCACATGTATTGTAAGATACTTATGTGAGATATTTTTTAAATATGCAAACATTTTCATTAACAAAGAAACTATGCCCGTTGACAACATATTGTATCATTCTCAAACCAAAAAAAGATAGAAGGTGCGAACTGGAAAATTGTTGGCTACATGCGAATAAACTCGCAAATCAACTATTGTCATTGTCGATGCAACATCTTCAACATTGGTTAAACTAATCTATTAATCTTTTGGTACCATAAATTACAGTAAAAACGTCATATGAAGTGACTAACCACAAATAAGAACAGAAGCCTACCAGTGTCTCTGTAGTTCTAGCAACATTCCAAGTCACTGAATTTTCAGTACCATGTTCAGCAAATCGAGATAATTGTGAACTACCAGGTCTTGTTTCAGCACTGCGAGGACGCAATGATGTCTGAGAAGTCTGATTTGATGCTGGTGGCCCTGATGCTGATGAAGGCCGGGAGCTTGACCCCCATGCACCAGTAGTTAGTTCAGAAGCCCTATCACTACCAGAAGTTGAAGGCCGTGTGCCACTTCCACCAGATGATGGACGGGTACTGAGATGACTGGGTGAACTAGGCACAACATTGGCATTTGGAGACCCAGATGAACCCCAAGCATTTGATGCAGAAGATGATGATTTACTGCCCCAGCCAAGGGTACCCCTAATCAATATAAGAAAACACAAGAATCAATTATCTGGTCTAGAGGAACAAAAGCAGCCAAAATTTACAATTAGTCAAATTAATAGAAAATTTACTCACTTGGGTACTATCTCCACATTTGGGTCCAGACCATGATTTTCTAACCTTAAAACAGAAGAAAATAAGAAAGTTTAGATCATGGATCAACAACACTAGATAACTGTGAAGGTAAATAATTCAGCCAGAAATCAAATACCTCTGACTGGGTAGGTTTATAGGTTTTGGAACTGCAACTTTCCCTAACACGGTCATACCACCTCTTCTGGTGGAAGAGGTCCACCTGTGCAAAATTTTCATCATTATCTATTCAGCATATTATTGACAAAAATACATTCATGCACAAATGGAGGAATCAAAATTTGAAACTTCCTCAGTTAAGGAACCTAGTGTTGGCATTTAGCATCAGAATCATATGATCCCAAACACAATTAGTTTTCTACAAGGACATATCAGAAGACGATATGCACAACAAGGCACAAATTAGCTTTCGAATACCCAAAATCCCCCATCACTAGCCCAAATCTAGTGGCCTTCAATGCACGAGTCTAAAATTACCTTCGTTCCCCACTCAACATGCTTGAAGTCATAGCCTGGTTGTCGCCACACGGTCATTCAAGCCAATTTGAAGACCTAATAAAAAGATACCAAGAACAACAATTCTGTCAATATGATATATCGCAGTTATTTAAGTATATCTTAGCAATTATAACATATCCACTAAATTTCAGGGAGGAGAACAGGATTTAACTCATCCTTAAATTTGAATATACCATTCGAGAATTACATACAGTGATATATTTAAATATGATTTTGTCTTGTAGGCGAAAATTCCTGACAACCCATCTCATTATCATCACCCCAAAGTTATCAACCCTTATTCACAATATAAATAAGGACACCCGTATTTCATAACAAATTACCGCTATAATTGTTTGGTGCCCTCCCTCATCCAAAACACCATTCGCATCAACATATTTTGCACAAAACATAAGTTGCCAAATTAATTACCACAAGGAAATACCTTTGGTTACCCAGTATTATCAAATGGCAGCTACAGCAGAGCAGAATTTAAAAAAAAAAAAAAAAACAGCAATTGTCCTGCGCTACTCAGTTAAGTACAACTTGTTGTCAAATAGCAATTATAGTAACAACTAACAGCACTTTAGCAAAGTGACTAAAACACTAGTCTTTTCCCATTCACCCTACATCATACAGTAAATTCCACTAAGGATTTATTCTCTAACTGTTTTTCTGTCAAAGCAACTACTAATACTATACTACTAAAACCATATATAACAGCCTCTCTTCTTTTTCAACCACGATTTGCTTCATTACTGTTAACACTTAATGAACACACTTACTAGAACCTAGCTGCTAACGAAAACCAACTCGTGCTACAACAAGTCCATCAAATAACACATTTCAAAATCATTTCAATTCAAATCCACCACACAAAACTCACAAAAAACACTATTAATAGCAGTAATTTCCATGCAGATCAAACTCTTTCACAGTCTCTCATTCATAAACAAACCAACTAGATCCAACAATCACATGCATGTTCCAAATGAAAATCAACAAATCAAAAACTATTACGAACTTATCAAACACCGTTTGCAATTGAATTGGAATGCACGGTTATCGATTACACGATAGGAGAGAAAAAGCTTGCCTTAAATGGGAAGAAGCGGAAGTGGTTCGTGGAAACCCTAGAGAAGCGAAGCGAAGGGATTGCGGAGAAAAGGAAGAAACGAGCTTTTGAGATTGAGAGATCTACGAGAGTAGTGTGTTTCGGTTATGATGACGGTTTTGATTTGGGATCGGAAAGATGGATTGTAAGAGAAAGAAGAAATTGGAAGATAGAAGTAAAATAGAAAGAGGGAAGAAAGCTTAACCTGAAACCTGGAACAGTGGGATTAATTCGAACAACGTGCTATGCGTATGATGCAAACTAGTAGAGGTGGCACCATAACTATATATTAAATATTTTTTAGTATAATATTAAATTTTGAGTTAATGTATATATGCTCTATTTCTTTTATCAAAACATGTTTTTAAGACTCTAACCATTAAAAAAGAAAACATGTTTTTAAGACTGCCCTCTCTTTTAAAAAAAAAACATCTAAATAAGAAAAAATTACTTTTAAATTAAAAAAATGTTAATATTTTTTTTCGTGCTTGTATTTTTAGTTTTGATTCGGTTTAATCCTTTAATTTAAAAAATATTTATTTTGGTCCCTCGATTATTCAAACACACTCACGTTTGTCTTTGACGTTAAAGGCATTAGTCAGAGACAATTTTAGTCTAGTTGTCGCTTATGTAAAATAATATTTTAGGAGGTGGAATATTATTTGTTGAGTTGTATTGCTGAAACTTAAATTGAAAAACAAAACTAGCATTTAGGTTATTACTCCTTGTATTTTTTTCGCAACACACCATATTATTGAGAATGAAAGGAAGAATGGAGAATGAAGGACATTGATATGAACACAGAAATGAATGAAAGACAACGCTTCACAATTGAAGAACAAAAACTGAAGCGAGGCGAAATGAAACGAGGAAGACAAGTATTTTCTAAAACGAAAAAAGGAAGACAAGTATGTTGGTAAGTCTCATTTTTCGTCGCTTTGTAATTTAAGGTTTGTTGGTTTTTATTTTTCACTTATTTCTCTATTAGATTTTGAATCTTAATGTATGAGGTTTAACATTTTCTTTTTATTTTAGGGTTGTGTTAGTAAAGGCCCTGTCAAAGCCACAATTATTTTAAACCGAACTGAAAATAATCGAGTTTTGGGTGAAATAAAACAACAATATGAATGTAGATATTCGGCACCGTGAGAGGCTGTCTAAAGGGTTTTTTAGTACTACATACATACATCAGAGGTAGCCTCCTGTTATAAGACTTTCATTTCACCTAGAAAATGAGCAGTTTATAATGTTTTCAGAAAGTACTACATTTGATTTTGTTGTTACCAGTAACGAAGAAGTTGGCACGATGTTTTTGGCTTGGTTAGAGGCAGACCAAAAATATCCAGATGGAAGGAAATTGACTTATGGTAAAATTCCTATCAGATTTATTTATGATAAAAGTGTCAGAGAGTGACGTTCTAGACAACAAAGTAATTCTATTGGAAGACTTACTTATATTCCCCTCAGACGTGGTAATGTTTTTTTATTTGAGACTCATGTTGACAATACTAAAGGGGTGCACAAGTTACAGTGATATTAAGGCGGTGGCTAGAATAATACACAAAATCTTTAAGGAAGTATGTGTTGCACTTAGATTGTTACGAAACGACAAAGAATTCGTGGATGCTATTATTGAAGCCATCCATTTGGCCTCTGGTAATCAGATGAGGAGATTTTTTTTGTTACGTTATTGTTTATAGATTCAGTGACAAATCCTTTTGTCGTTTGGGAAGCAACATGGAAACTTTTGTGTTGAGGATTTTTGTACGACGTAAGGAAAAGGCTAAGCTACCAATGTATTTAATTATATATTAAACATATGTTTTACTTGTATTTACACACTTATTATGTGTTTAAAGTCATTCTCTATGTTGTAGGTCTTCAAATTAGCGATGATGATTTGAAAAATCTCTATTTGATTAAGTTTGAAAAATTGCTCTTCATGAATGGTAAATCTCTTGATAAGATTGAGTTCATGCCACAACCTTCAAAGTCAAAAATGGCTCAATTTAGAAATAGTTTATTGGTTGGTGAATTAAACTATGAGAAGAAAGAGCTGGCTGTAACCCACATGTCATTGTTGTCAACCTTAACTGCTGAACAGAGGTCAGTGTATGATCAAATTATTTATTCTATGATGACTGGTTCTGGAGGATTTTACTTCTTACATAGATATGGAGGCGCATGAAAAAAATTTATTTGGAGAACTTTGTCAGTTGTTATTAGATCCCAAGGTTTAATTGTTTTAAATGTTGCTTCAAGTGGGATTGTGGCTTTATTCTTACCTGGAGGAAAGACGGCTCATTATATGTTTTGTATTCCTTTAGTTACAACTGAAACATCTATGTGCAACATCAAAAAATACACTAATATATGTAATATTATCATGCATTATAAGCTTATTATATGGGATGGAGCTCTAATGCTAAATAGATTTTATGTTGAAGTTGTCGATCGTGCTTTGAAAGACATTAGGAGGATTGTAAACGAGTCTAACCAATATAAACCATTTGCTGGTAAGGTGGTTGTTTTTGGCGAAGATTTCCGATAAATATTACTTGTTGTTAGAAATGGTTGTAGGCATGATATGATCTCTGATTCAATAAACTCATATGAACTATTGAAATAATGCAAGGTATTGACTTTGTCAAAGAACATGTGGCTGGCCGCTCCAAACTCCAATGAATATTCTAATGAAGTGAAATACTTTGCAGATTGGATGCTTAATATTGAAAATAGTAAACAATGCTATAAATAATTGTGGAAAGAGCTCAAGTCATATTCTCGTAAACTTATTGGTTACATATTCTCACAATCCTCTATTATCTCTAGTTGAATTAACATATCTACTGCTTTTACAGCATATAAACAATTTGAAATAAGAGAGGGCGTTACTTTCTCTGACTCATGGTTCTGTAAATATTGTTAATGATTTTGTTCTATCATTAATTCCAGGTGATGAAAGGAAATATTTGAGTGTTGACTCAACAGTTATTTCATATGAAAATTGTGCAATGCTGGCATATTGGCTCATTGATTTTTTTTAGCTAAATATTTTCCTATATAAAGGAGGTGCCTCCCCACTTCATTTCACACCATAATTCTATATTTTTCTAATTCTTTGCAATTTATCTATCCTCTCTCTCTCTCACTCACTCTCTCTAAATATTTCTTTTAATCAAAGTTGTATTAGTGCCTTGTGAGTGAGAGCTACTCGTAAGTAAAGAGTTGTATTGGTGTCGTGTCATTGTTGTTATTTTCAAGAGTGCGACACTCTTGAAGAATTGAATTTGGTTCTTGATGTAACGTCCCGATTTAAATTTCTAATTATTTTAATTTGATTTATAAGATGGTGTGTGGTGTTTGCTGATTTGTGTGTTTTAGGATACCATTCAGTGTAGAGTGTTGTTGCACTCCAAAATTTGTCCACCCCTCATATATTTGCAAAATGTCATCCTATTTCAAATAAGTGCAATGGTCTAGCGGGTAGTAGGGGTACTCGCGGTGCGGTTTGGGCGGTTTTGACGAAAAAAATCATCCGAACCGTAAGAAAAAAAATAGTGCGGTTTGGTTTGGTTCGGCTGGCTTTTAAAAAAAATCCAAACCAAACCAAACCAAACTAATGCGGTTTGGTTCGGTTCGGTTGGTTCGGTTTTTTACAAATATTTTATTGAGCAATACATACACATATAGATGATAACATAATTTTGTATTTATACATTCATACACTATCAAATAACAACAAAACTCGTCATATTTTGACAACAATTTTTCATTTAATATGTAAAAATTAAATTAGACAAAAGTGGAATATTAAACATAAAATAATAGCATAAAACAATATAAAAATTATTATAACGAAACAAAAAAATAGAAGAGAAGAAAGATTAGTGAAAGTGAAAAAGAAAAAAAGTGTGGAGTGATTAGAGAAGAAGATATGCGATAAAAACGAAACTGAAATACGGAACATTTACATAAAAATGAGAAGGTGAAAAAGAAAGAATATAAAAGAGTAGAGATTATAGAAGAAGAGGGAAGATATATGTGGCAAAGAAGGTGCGATAATGTTATTAGAGATTTTAGAAGATCGGGATTGAAATTATATGTGTAAGGATGAGAAAATTGTTTGTAATCATAATGCTAATGTAAATAAGTTTAAGTTTGGGTTGGGTGTGAGTTAGTAAAATTTAGGTTGTAACATACTGCGGTTTGATTCGGTTTGGTTCGGTTTACAAAATACAAACCGCAAACCGAACCGAACCGTGCGGTTTTGTAAAAACTGACCCAAACTAATCCGAACCAAATGCGGTTTTTTGCGGTTTCGGTTTGGTTTGGTTTGGTTTGCGGTTTTCTATTGGGTTGGTTTGGTTTTGATCACCCCTAGCGGGTAGTGTAGTGAGTGTAAGACTTTTAAGAATTAGGTCTCGGGTTCAAATCTCACATTTCTCACTGTTGACATTTTTTTAACTTTAGTTTCATTTTTATTCAAAAATCACAACAAAAAAATTTGCATTTGAATTTAATTTTTGTTTTTTTATTTAGGCTATTTTTAAAATATTATTATTTTTCATTACATCATGATTTTACGCACTTTTTATCATTAGTCAGTAAAATCGCTAAAAATATAAAAATTAGGTGGATTCTTATTTGTTTCTTTTTCCATGTTTATCTATTCTTATACCATTTGTCTTTCTTCTTCTACACTTTGATTCACTACTCTCTAAACTCTTCCATTAAACCAATCTCTTCTTTCTTAACTTTGTCAATTTCTTCATATTTTCTATTCTTTCAACCAATCTCTTTCCTCTCACTCATACATTTCATTGCTACACCCCTACTTTGCTAGATTTCTATTCATTTTCATAAAGTAATTTCTCTTTTTTTTCTTTAATTTTATATTTGCTTTCTCTGTTATTAATATTCATAGATGGATAGTTTTGTAGTTGCTTTATGTTATTAATATTCATAGATGAGTAATTTTGTATTTATTTTTTGTTATTAATATTCTTATATGGGTTTTGTCTTAAACATTGGTAGTTTGTGGGTTATGTTTGTTGTGCTACTGTTGCTGCTATGAAAAAGAGAGAAAGATATGATAACCATTGGTACTGATATGGAAATTTAATATACTATTTGATTTAGATGCATTTAGAGAGAGAGAGAGAGAGAGAGAGAGAGAGAGAGAGAGAGAGAGAGAGAGAGAGAGAGAGAGAGAGAGAGAGAGAGGGAGAGAGAGAGAGAGAGAGAGAGAGAGAGAGAGAGAGAGAGAGAGAGATGAGTCACAGTGGAGAATCATATTGAATATTTGACAAATTCTTACAGCAAACAAACATATATTGCTTAAGTAAATCAAAATATATTGTGTAAATAATATTTTACACAAATATATTTAATATATATTTACTTAATCAATTGCATAAAGATTAAATCTTACAGCAAACAAACATAAAATTTGTGGGTCATAAACTAAATCAAAATAGAATAAAAACTCAAAAAAACTATGCAAATCAATATATATATTCATAAAGAAATATTGGCGGTGCTAGTGTGTGGCTGGAAAACACTTCAATTTGTAGGAAAGATATAAGCATAGATTAGCTACCAAGAGAGATAAATAGATGTGTTATTATGACTTTTGAAATTTCAGAACTTGCATTATAACAGTAACAAGAGTCTGCTACAGAATTTGCAATATAGCATTAACATTAATTTTTACACGGTTTATTCATATTAGTAATATTACATCTTGATTTAGTGTTAAAGTAAATTTGTGAGAAAAAATACTTGTTTGTTGAGGTTTTAGTTCTCATAAAGTTTACTGTTATGTAGATGGAGAATCTAAAATATTTATAATTATTTGTGTATTTTTATTAGGTTCAAATGGATGTAACTTATGAAGATATAGATTGTGAAGAATTAGATAATTGTAATAATGTCGGTGATGAAGAAGGAAAAGAGGACATGGATATTTACAAAAAGATTAATGACCTAACAGATGATGATATAAGAGGTTTGGAATTTGCATCTAAGGAAAAAGCAATAAATTTCCATGAAATATATGCCAAAAGTCACGGGTTTGCAATAAGTAAAGATGATGTAAAACGTGATTATGAAGGGAATATAATTGTTCGTCAATTAGTTTGTAATAGAGAAGGCAATAGTGATAAGAAGAATGGACGATGTAGAGATCCAAGACCAACCACGCGAATGGAATGTCGTGCTAGGTTTCGAGTAACTCTAAATCTTGTGACTGAAAAAGTGGAGAGTTTTCGTATTTGAGCCCTCTCATAACCATGAGTTGACTCCAACACACTATGTTCATTTGATTCCTAAGTATCATCGATTGACTGAATCGAATAAAGCTCTTGTTGATGGCCTGCACACAAATGGTGTTAGAACTTGCCATATTTTAGGTTTTATGGTGGCTCAAAAAGGTGGTCATGAAGGTGTGGGATTTTGTAAAAAGGATTTATATTACTACTTAAATAATAAAGCAATGGCAAGAATAAAAGGAGGGGATGCTTTTGCTGCTTTGAGTTATTTACAAGCTAAAGCTGATAATGATCCAATGTTCTTTTTGAAGTTTACTACAACAGACGAAGGACGCTAGTAAACTTATTTTGGTCGGATTCAGCTAGTTGGATTGACAATGAATATTTTGGTGATGTGATTGCTTTTGACGTAACTTATAAAAAGAACTGGTATAACAAGTATGTTGTTGTTTTTTCTGGATTCAACCATCCTGGAGAAACTACAATTTTTGGTTCTGCTTTGGTTTTTAATGAAAAAACTGAGACATACAAGTGAATTTTAAATACTTTTTTGGAAGCAATGTATCATAAACACCCTAAAGGGGTAGTTACAAATGGAGATCTTGCAATGAGAGAATCTATTCTAGATGTATTTCCAAACTCGTTTCATCGTTTTTGTTCATGGCATTTACATCGAAATGCTTGTGAGAATGTGAAGAATCCAAAATTCTTGGAGGATTTTAAGTCATTGATTTATGCTACTTATATTGTAGACAAGTCTGAAAATTAGTGGAAAAGGGTAGTTGATGGTTGTGGTTTATCAAATAACAAATGGGTTAAGAAAACATATGAGATACGGGCTAGTGCATACATGCAAGACAAACAAAAATTGGTATAAGAACTACATCAATTTCTAAAGCCGTTAAATCTTTTATAAAGATGTATGTTCAGAATAAAAGCAATCTTGTTGATTTCTTGCACAGTTTCAAAAGAACTGTAAAAGAATATAAACATAATGAGTTAATGTCTAATTTTAAAATGTTCTATTATGATCCCGTGCTAACAACTAAATTGGAAGGGTTGGAGCTCAAAGCTGCAAAGATCTTTATTGGGAAAAAAATTTAAGGAAGTTCAAGATGAAATAGAAGATGCGATCACAGTAAATGTTGTTGAACGCTCTGAGCTCGAAAATGTTGTGACTTTTAAGATGAGTAGATTTTGCAGCAAAAATTATACATATCTAGTTCATGTTGATAGGGCGCAAAGTAAATTTTTATGTGATTGTAATTTGTTTGAACGGGTAGGAATTCCATGTTCTCACATCATTTATGCCATGTGGCATGAGCACATGAACATATTTCCAAATAGTTTGATTTGTAAGAGGTGGACCAAATCAGCAAAGGATGATTATATATCGTCAATGTCATCTGAAGAATGTGATGATGAGAAAATGGTCATGTTCCATCGAAGGACTATGTCTTATGCATTCAATAGTCTGTGTGATATTTCTTGTAAGCATCCAGATGATTTTAAAAAGGCTTTGAAAGGGATTTATAGTTTGTGTGAGAAAATAAAGAGGTGTCGTGATGCCAATGGAAATCATAAGACTGATACAAATGTTATTAGTGATCTCATTCAGGCCAAGACCAAAGGTGCTCCTCGTAAGAACAAAGACATTCCTCGCAAGACCAAAGGTGTTTCTCGCAAGACAAAAGGTGTCCCTTGTAATACCAGTCACACAAAGCATAAGTGTCAAGATATGGGTAAAAATGACGTTCTACATGAAGTTGACAAAGGCTTTGTTGCAATATCAAATGTAGGGTGTGAGGTATGTTTCCAACCATTGTGTTGTAGGTGTTTTCATTTGTAAATATTTAGGTTCTTAATTCAATATTATGATAATCTTTTATGCAGGGTGTTGATAAGAATTATGGTAGTTAGAAGAAGAAAAAAGATGTTGATGTTGTTTATTCAATGAAAGAATTTATCAATAAAAGAATTTTAGGGCGGTTACTTGACCGTCGTAGACTTCAACTTAGGGCAGTTTAGTGATAACCGTCACAATCTTTTATTAATTTAAAAAAAAGTAAGGGCAGTTGGTGTTAACCGTCGTAACAACTGTCTCAATATGCGAATTACGACGGTTATCGAGTAACGGTCGCAATTTTTGTGTTGTAAAACCCTAATTTTCTTGTAGTGTTTATATTTCTTTTTGATGGAATTTAACAAGAGATTGACACTTTTTATAACGTTGTAATAGATTGAAAATGAAGAGATTGGTCAATCAAACAAGAACATGCCAAACACACCTACAACTTTTGAAAATGTAAGTAGTTTTTCATTTAGTTAGTTAGAAGAAAAACCAATGTTTTGATATTTTAATCTTGGTTTTATTTGTTACAGAATGTTCATGGTTGCGGTCTTATATTTGGTATACCCTTTATTAAAATGGAAGGTCAAAATGAAATGTGAACTGAGAAACGATCAAGTTCAAAAATTATATCAATCGGACTCCCGGAGGTCTGCCATCACCTTCCCGACCATAGTTCACTAGTCTTCCATTGGAAAGGGTCATTCTCAGGAGGCTCTTTCCTTCAACGGAAGGACGTTGACTATAATATTCAATATCAGACCATCCACATCGTGTAAAATGGAGTGAGAATCGATCAAGTTCAAAAAATATATCAATCGGACTCGCGGAGATCTGCCATAACATTCCCAGACCACAATTCACTAGTCTTCCATTGGACCGTCCACATCGTGTAAAATGGATTGAGAAAAATTACTATGATTTAAATTAATATTGTTGGGGCAATTTAGGGTGTTGCACGCACGACCAGAGGACCTCTGATAGTCTGATCTAAAAAATATATATTTTAATTTTTCAAAAAGAAATTAAAATGCAAAAACGTTTCCTTTCAATTAAGTTATTTGATTTACAACATATATTAAAATTATTTGTTTTTAATTTAAAAATTAAAAGTAACAATTTAAATATTATATTCAAAAAAAATCTAGAAAGATATATTCAATTATTTGTTTTAAATTTAAATTATTAAAATAAAATTAAAAATATTTAACATTTATTATTATTATTTTTAAAATTCTGAGATTTACTTTAAAATGATCTTAAAGTACTAACTAAATTTAAAACTGAAAAAAATAATTTACATATAAAATAATCTCAACTCCTCTTAAATAAAATGAATTTAGTTTTATTTTAAAATTAAAATTAAAAAGGAAATAATTTATAGCTTGATATAATTTTATGACCTTTCAGTTTTTGTAATAGGTTTTCCAATACATGCTATTAAATATTTTGGTGGTTGCAATCATTTTTTTCTTTAATTTTTACAATTTTTATTAACCGAATCAATTTTTTATCATGAAACGACGCTTGCTACTTTTCATGTTATCTATAGATAAAACTTTTTTCCCTCATTTCTTCTCATTTTCAAAAGTTGCAAGTTGTGGATTGTTAACCTACAATATTCAAGCAAAAGAGATGGAAAAAGAGTCTATTACATCTCCTTTGGAAAACGAAAAAAAGAGTCAAGCGTCGTTTGTTAGATTCTAGTGGCAATAATATCTCTCTAGTTTACCTGTCAATGTCATCCTCCAGGTAAATGCTTAAATGTTGTTTCTTCTAAATTGTTTTAGTTATCTTCTATTTTTCGTTTTATATAATAAAATGAATTGATTTTTTTTTTAATTTAACAATGGTTAAATTATTATAAAATTTGTGAATAAATTCATAACATTTCATATTATTTTATGTAATAAACAGTCAAGAAGATGCTCTCAAAAGGAAACTGTTCTGGACCGACCCAATTATCTCAATTGGGCCAATCCACTCTTCGGCCCAAGGCATTATGGCCCACACACGCGGCAACGCTCCCTGGCCCGCTCCGGGCAAACACCAGAACTTACCGAGCACACTGAAGCCTCGTGCTCGGTAACAGCCAGTTCTCGCATGGGTCCTTTAAAAATGGAACCTTTTCCGCATAGGATAACCCTATAAATAGCCCTATAGTCCTAGAGGGCAAGGTAACCTTTTTCTTACCCAAAATCTCTCCTTTGTTGTGCCTTGTTGTTCAAACACTTACTTTGGCATCGGAGTGCCTTGTAAGTACAACCACCTTTCTCCCTCCAACCGTTCCGGATTTCAAGCTTCACCGTTGATGGCCATCTGATATGCTCGGCAGGGGTGGCCCCAAGCACGGGCTCGTGGGGCGGGCGCCCAGGGCCCCATAATTTTAGGGGCACCAATTTTTTTACAATATATATATATATATATATATATATTAAAAGAAAATATTTTATTATAAAAATACTTGTTAGAATTTTTTTTAAAGTACTGGCCAGCAAAATTATAGAGGCATTACAAAGTCAAAATTAATAAGAGTTTTTTGTTTTTGCTGTAAGTTATTTTGTACAAGTTGTAAAATGAATCGCTTAGCAAATGAAGGTTTTAATGATTGGAAACATATTTATGAAAGGCTTAAAGAACATGAATCAAATGGTGCACACATGTCTTTTACTTGATTTGAATTGTAAATGCTTAGGCTAGTGCTGAAAAGACTGAGACTGAAATGGAGATTGAATGTGTGTTTATTCAAAAACGTCAAATTCGTAGAAAATAATACTATGATGAAAATCCATCTCAGTCCACACAACTTAATCTTGAGTCTGCTGAAGAGTCTTTTCGAAATCACTATTTCTTATATATTGTAGATCAAACAATTGACTCAATTGATAGAAGATTTGAGCTGTATAGTACATATGAAAATACTTTTGGATTCTTGTTTAGTATTGAAAGTTTTAGATTATTATCTGATAGGGACTTGAAAGCATGTTGTAAACATCTTGAAACTTGTTTAAAACATGACGATTCTCTTGATTTTTATGGTGAAATTTTGTTTGAAGAATTGAAAGTTATTAGAGAAATTGTAATAGTTGAATCAAGATCAAGCTATATGATATTCAGTTCTTTAAATACTTTTAATTGTTTTCCTAATGCAAGCATAACTTATAAAATAATATTGACTATTCCTATCAGTGTTGCATTTGTTGAAAGAAGTTTTTCTAAATTAAAATTATTAAAATCTTACTTGAGATCTACTATGTCACAAGATAGATTAAATAGTCTTGCGTTGATTTCAATTGAAAATAATATTTTGAAGAACCTTGATTATGACCAAATTATTAATGACTTGGCAACAAAAAATGCTAAGAGGATGATATTTAAATACTTTTAAAGGTTTGGTGAATTTTTTTATAAGAAAAAAATCGGATCAAGAAGAATAACAACAAGAAGAAAAAGAAGAAGAAGAAAAAGAAGAAAAATAACTCTCTTTATAATGGTTTATGTTTTGATGTAGTATAAACATTGATTCAAACATACATACTTGTATTGTTTTTGCACAATGTCAAATGAAAATGTGTTCTTTATCCAATTATTTCTTTTATCCTTATCTATTTATTGTTAAAAAATATATAGGGGCACCAGTCTTTTGATTCGCCCAAGGCATTCAAATTCAAAGGACCGGCCCTGATGCTCGGTAAAATCAGAAACAAAAGAATGAAAACTACGAAGAATGAAACCCTCTACTATTCAAAGAAGAAAAACAAGACAATTTTGATAAAAAGGTGTATATTCCACAAAATACATCTTTTGAAGATATGATATCATTAAGGTATGAATATATTATTTTAATAAATATAAGTTTTTTTAATAAATTTTATTTTAGGATATATAGAGAACAAGGATTATTATATATATATATATATATATATATATATATATATATATATATATATATATATATATATATATATATATATATATATATATAATGTCAGCCGCAAAGAAATTAATTATATTTTAAAAAAGATAATGGAAAATAATGATGAATATGCTAACATGCATGTTAAAGCAGATGACCATGGGGTAGTTAAATTATAATTAATTTTATTAATTTTGTTTTGTAGAATATTTGTTTATAATTTTGAACACTTTATATTTACTAATGTTATTGTTAATATATTAATAACTAGGATGAACATTATTTGTTACAACAAAGGTTGGCAAAATCGGAAAGAAGATTTGATGATGTAGTACAAGATACCGATGGTTTTAAGACATTTATGTTGATTAAATTTGAGAAATTTTGTCATACTTTTAAAAAATCACAAAACATCAACTCCCAATAAATCTGAAATGATTGAAAGAGATGGATCAAAAGAAAAGGATGTGATTTTAAAAAATATTGATAGAGACCATGAACTTAAGCTAAAAGAAAATCTCCAAGAATTTTATCCACCTTCTCATGAGAACAAGACTTGCGTCCCGATTTTGGTATCAACCGACTCACCCACATGTTTCTACATTAAGTCTAGGAAAAATTAAGACTTTTCTTCTTCAAAAAAAGATATTTCCATTGCAAGGAAATTATTTCATATTTACACATGTTTTATATTCATATTTCATAATTCTATTTTATATTTCTTATTTGTATCTCATATGTTACTGCAGAGTTTATCTTATTTATTTAAAACAATAAAGGCGATGAATCTAAAGGATGGTGAGTGTGCTATGGCGTCATATTTGTTTGATTATCACACAAACAAAAATACTAATGAGTTAGTCATTTATATTGCTTATTATATTTAACTTTAGTATTACTTAAAACAAATTGATTACACAAAATATAAATATAAATGATACATTAATTTTTATTGTTAATTATAGGACCAAAGTTTTAGATGTAACATATACACGGTTTTGTGAAGGAACAATTTAACGGAATAATTATAGGACCAATTATTATTCTTAACGGAATAATTTTATAATAATAAAATAAAAAAATTAATTTAGGAAATCTTTATTGTTAAATCTTAAAACATGTTATTTATCCAATATATTCTAACACTATCGATTTAACGATTAATTATATGATTAAAAAAAATAAAGTAGATGTTGTGAAGTTTGTGGAATTGCAAGTTGAAATAATTGATTTATTTAAAGAATATTTTTTATATTTGTAATCCTTAAGTGCCCCTGGAGCACTCGTTAGCATGACCTTTTTTTAATAAACTTATTTGGTGACCTTTCCACTATTCAATATAATAATTTAAGTTATTTTACGCAACATTTTAAAAATCGGACCGATCATCAAACCGGTGAGGGTACTGGGTCACTGGTTCATCGGTCGAACCACTGGGTCACTGGTCGAACCGCATAACCAAACTGGATTAAACCTGTCATTATAATAAAACTATATAGGTATATAAAACCGGTCGAACCAGATCATTCAATCTCTAAAAAAATTATAACTAGCACTTAAAAGTTGATCCATTAACAGCATAATCTATAAATAAGGCTCTTAAAAATCACAAATTCAGAAGTTGTGCATTAGGTGCTGAAAATACTAATAATCCATATAGTTTAAGGCTCTTAAAAAGCACAAATATAGTTTGCTGAGCACTTAAAAATCACAAATTTAGTTCAAATTTAAACATAAGTATTACACATAACAAAGTAGTACATATTACAAAGTCTAATTGCAACATAAAATAATCGAGTACTTTAGAACCAAAACACTCAAATATCTATTAAATTTAGTTCCAAGGAGGTAAAATTATCTCAATGTTGGGATATCCTTCAATATCAAAACCATCTCCAACAAAATCAATCGCATTTGCAACATATTCCCCATCAATGATATCATTACTTTGGTTGTTTTCTCCGGAGTTAAGTGGTGCATCTCCCTCAACCTCAACCTCATCCAAATTTACTATTGCTAATTATTTTTACATAATTAAATTAAAAAGATAAAAACACCTTTTAACATTTTTCACTATAATTAAACATATTCTATTTCTAGTGGTTTTCCACTTTTATGTTTCCATTCATTGAATAAACCGTTTGGACTCCTCAAGGCAAGTACAATACAAAATCTTCTTCATTCAGAATCTTGTTCTTTGAGCATATCATTCATGTTCTTTTTTTTGGTATGTTTGAACAAATATTTGAAAAAGTTAAAATAGAGATTATCATATATTTAAGGTTAAGATCCTTTAAGCAAATTTCTACAGTCAATCTATCCACTGAAGTTTTGATTAACTAGTTTATTTTTTTTATCTGATAGATTTATCGGAAACCTACACAAAGGGCAGACTGTTGGTGTTATCGGAGCTGACCGTATTGGATCAGCCTATACAAGAATGAGGGTTATCTTCTATGAAGTTTCATTATAAAGCATAACCAAACTAAATAGGGCAATTAGCAATCTAATAGGGTCAGAAATCATAAACTAACCTCAATCCTTTCTGACATACAACCAATAGCTTACTTTCAGGATTGATGATGGAGGCGCGGTGGCGGGGAAGAGAACGGTCGGCGACGGAGATTTTAGCAGACGATTGTTGTTCCTCGTATGCTTATCTCTGCAAATGGCTGTGTGTGGTATGCGTGTGGGTCGTGGCTGTGTGGCTGGGAAATGAAAGCATAAAATATATTTTTTCAAAAATTTAAAAAACTCAAAACGACGTCGTTTTGAGAAAAAGAAAATTTAATTAAAAAAACAATGGAACCACCGGTTCGCACAAACCACCGGTTTTCCTGGTTCATACCGGTTCGCACCGGTTTCCTCCGGTTCAAAGACACGGGCGATCCGCCAAGCGAACCTGGCCGATTACCTGCCCAATTCCCGGTTCGACCGGCCAATCTAGTCCAATTTTTACAACTATGATTTTACGTGTAGAACATTGAAGTAACTTTCTCCACTCTTAAACATAGAAAGTTATAATTAAATGAGATATTGAAAAAACAATCAATAAATTAATGGAGAGTAATATAGGTAAAATAATATTACAAATAATATATGTAGTCAAATTTGTTTATATTAATGAACAACCAAAGTTTTAATTTTTTTTACTTATAAAAGAGAATGGAAGGATAATATATTAATTTTTGAATAATTTAAATTATGACGATAAGTTAAAATATATCCTTCTAGCCTAAAAATATGAACACTAATATAATAGTTTTAAGGGTTAAATAAGTTTTTAGTCCCTATAAATATGACAACTTTCAATTTTAGTCCCTGCAAAAATTTTCTTCAAACAATGGTCCTCGCAATATTTTCCGTCCCTATTTTTAGTCCCTCCCGTTAAATTTCACTAACGGAGGCTTACGTGGCACGCCACGTATAATGCCACGTCAATTAAACTTAATATTAATTAAAAATAGATAGATTGCGGGGGTTTAAACCCCCTTTAAATAACTTTAAAAATAATAAATTTTCAAAAGCAATTAATCAAACAGTTGATAGGGAAATCTTTGTTACCCTCATTTTTCACATTTGAAAATCAGTATATTTATCTTTTCACAGCAGTAAGAGAATTACAGGCTTTTAGTCAAATGTGTATTTAGCTTCTTTTGAAATTGGTACTGTACCAGTATTCTTAAGTTTTGATTTGTACATTATTTTTCAAATCATAATTTATTATCAGAAAATAATGTATACAGATTCGATGGATTTGCCGCATCTCTACTATCATAATCTGGCTTAAGTGGAATTCCTCTTGTTCACTAGAAAAGTTTACATGTCACAATTCACACTCTTAGTTGACTGGTCTAATTAGCAAAAACTATAGTAAAACTTCATTCAAAACTTAATTAAAAGTTCTTAAAAAATTTAGAGACGTAGTATATAATTTCATTATACTTATTTATTATTTTGTATTAACAGAACATGTATAGACCATATGCTCGGAGAATACAGATGGGATACTTTTGTATATGATCAATTTTGTTCAAAGGGATTTTATTTCATTTGTTCTTTGCGAAATTTATAATTGACAATATTTGGTTGTTTTTGTTTTGTAGATATATTTTTAAAAACTTCAATTGGTTCTTGTTAGAGTCTAGAATGTAGGTCAATAATCTGATTATTGTAACTAGTCTTAAGAAGCCATTAGTATTATGTGGCTAGAATTTCCATGTCTTTGATTATGGTAAATTCCATCACTGTTAACCAACAATAAATTTGAGTGAGTCATGGATTTGGAATGAAGCAAAAACAACAAATATTTTATATTAGGTGTAAAGCCCCAATTACGTGTTTTGATTTCCACTGGATGAGTGTAACAATTCATGTAGCTTGGCTACAAACTTTATAATGTAATGAGGCACCTGATATGGAAGATAAAAGAAGACTATACTGATAGGATGATGTCTACAGGTTAGGTTCAGCTCCACCTACATGTCACAGCAAGTGTAATCAATGTCATCCATACATGGCATTACAGGCTCTAATCCATGAACATGTTCAGCAAGGCATACGCATACTGCTGCTTCAAGTTCGGCCACGAAAGATAGATTATTTATCCAAGATAATGATAATAACAGGTACTCAAATTACAAGCCATTGAGTTGGAAATTTCATTCATGATGATGTGAAGAATGAGGGTAACAAAGATTTTCCTAATTAATTTCTTGCAAAAAATTATTGTTTTTAAAGTTATTTGAAGGGGGTTTAAAACCCCCGCAATCTGTCTCTTTTATTTAATATTTATTTTAACTGATGTGGCGTGATACGTGAAAATATTGTGAGGATCATTGTTTGAAGAAATTTTTTGTAAGGACTAAAGTTGAAAGTTGTCATAATTATAGGGACCCCTAACATATTTAACGCTAATTTTAATTATCATTATGATTACATTTATGCTTTTGCTTAATTTAATTAAACAAGTATTTTATGTATTCTCTTTTTCTTTATAACGTTTATTCTGTTGACCATTACATGGCAAATGGATTTCAAAGAATAAATTTAGCTAACATGTTAATTCTTGTAAACATAGATGGACAGTATAAAATTAGATCATTAATTAAATAATATTATTTTATTTTATTTTGTTTCATAAAATTTGTATTTACTTAACAAGAAAATTATTTGTTATTCTCAGTTTTCCTCCCACTTTATAAGTGCATCAAAAGAAAATTAAGTCTCATTAAAAAATAATTTAAATAATATTTACAGTTATTGTGTAATGGATGCAAATTCAAAATGCACGCGAAGAAAAATATACAAATCTAATTACATAGAAATATATTACATTTTTAATTTATGGTAATAAATTAATTATTTTATATTTTTATATTAAAGATTACAATTTAAATAATTATCAAGACTGATATTTATAAGGGTTAATATCTATTTTGCCCACTGCCATATGGGGTATATTGAAAAACCCCTGCCAAAAAAAAGTTGCAATTATTACCTTAATAAATTTTAAAAGTTTTAATTTGTACCTTTAGCTAGCCACATCATCCAAAATGCTGATTTGGCAGATTTTTTTAAATTTTTTTTTAATGAGTTCTTATTCCACCTCATTTAATCAACATAGGTATTGACCTTATTATCCTTATCTCTTACACCATTAAAACACATATTTTTGTGACATTTTTTCATTTCATTTCAAACCCTACTTTTAGGGTTCTTAAATCTATTCGTCTTCAACCTTGTCAACCTGCGTTCGTAAGACTGCTCTGAAGGGAATACGACTTCGCCTTGGATCATTTTCAAGCTCCATTCGTGTTTAATCTGACTCTGCTGATAAAAAAGGTATGTTTATTCTCTCAAAGTTTATATTCTTATACAAGTACAAGAATGTGGTCCCAAGTGAATATAGTTCTAAAATAGTGTACGGGTTTTTGTTTGTTTTCTGCAGACATGGGTGTGTTTAGTTTAGTGTTTTACCATGGGGGAAATTTTGTGCAAGACTGTCATATGTATTACAGAGGAGGTAGTGAGACTATTGTTGAAGGTCAGGATGAAGATAAATGGAGCTTTTTTGAAGTTGTAAGTCTAGTTAAAGATTGGGGCTATGAAGGTTTTAGGCTATGGAGAAAGATTCCGCAAATGGATGAAGGCTTTACAAATGTTGTTGATGATGTAGGAGCTGCAAAAATTGCTAAGCATTGTATGTCTTATAAGGTTGATGTTCATGTTTGGGTAGAGCATGATGTAAAATGCATGATGACCAATGTGCTATTAGCTAATGTAGATGACTTCAGCACCTTTAGTGAAGATGAATGCAGTGGTGATGAGGTTGATGCAGGATAATGTTTCGATGACAATGAAGAGGATAGAGTAATTAAAAAAGAAGAAGAACAATTTGAACAAGTGGAGGTAGTTGTTCTAGCTAGTGGGAATAGGGTGGACATCAATGGGAAAACAGTAAGATTCAAGCTTTGTGCATCCAAGGATCCCAAAAAGATGAAACCAAAAAGCATGCTAAAGAAGGTCAATGTTTTGGTTCCCAAGAGTGTCTTAGGATCTTGTTCAAAGAGGAACACAAGCAAATGTGAAGATGTGGATTATGCTAGTGAGGAACTTGAAAGTGATGATACTGATGAAAGTGACATGGATGACAAACCTTCCAAGCCAAAGTATGAGAAGTTCATATCAGAGCTGCTTAACAAAGACTTTCAATTCAAATTAGGTATGGAGTTCATATCTCTTACTGAATTTAAAGATGCTATTAGGGAGTGGTCAGTCTTAAATGGTAGAGAGATAAGTTTTGTTAAGAATGAGTCATATAGGGTTAGGGTTGAGTGCAAGGGTAAATGTGACTTTTTAGCATTGTGTAGCAAAGTGGGAGATAACCACACTTACCACATAAAGACTTGGGTGGGGACCCACACATGTGCAAAGGTATTAAATAACAAGTCTGCCAATTCCAAGTGGGTATCTAGGTTAGTGGTAGAAAAGAGGTAGTCACAAGGGAAAGTCAAATTGTCTGAAATTATGTCTGAACTTAGACAGAAATATTCAGTAGGCATAAGCAAAGGGAAAGCTTGGAGAGCAAAAGCTATGGATGAGGAAATAATTGAAGGTGATGCAAAGGAACAGTATAATATGTTATGGAGTTATGCAGCTGAGTTGAGAAAACATTGTGCTGGGAACACTGTCAAGCTAAACACTGAGAGAATTAGTCCAACACTACCACCAAGATTTGGTAGATTTTACTTCTGTTTTGATGGATGCAAGAAAGGGTTTACCAAGGGTTGTAGAGAGTTGGATGAGAGTGGTTCAAGGATGAGGAGGGTAGGTGTAGCATATAGATGCACAAAGTGTGACAAATTTGGCCACAATTCTAGGAAGTGTCAAGCTAAGGAGCAAAGTCTCTAAAAAACTCCCAAGACAATTTGGCCACAATTTGTTGATACATTTATATGATTCTTATATTTGTTACTTAATAATGCAGAGAAAGACTCCCAAGACCAAAGTCTCTAAAAAATCTGATGGAAATGGACATCAAGAAACTACTGCAAATGTTGATGGAGGTGGGAGTGTTGCTGATGGACATCAAGAAACTACTACAAATGTTGATGGAGGTGGGAGTGTTGCTGACGGACATCAAGAAACTACTACAAATGTTGATAGAGGTGGGAGTGTGGCTGATGGACACGTGGAAGAAGACCTAGAGATGGATGCATTGTTGACTGATATGATGGCTCTTTATGAAGAACAACAATCACAAGTTGACAACCCCACACAACCAGCTGCTATGCAACCTCCTGCATCACATGAAACACAACTTGCTGCAATAAATGAAAGACCCCGTGCTGCTACTAATCTCAAAAAATCTTCAACTAAGAAAAAGGTCATGACTGGGAAGCCATCAAGAAAGAGGGTCAGTGAAAGATTGAAAGAAGTGAAAAATACAAAAAGACATGGTGGGCCTGGATCAACACCTGGTGCACCTTTGATCATTGATGATGAAGATGGTGGTAGTACATCAAAGAAGATCTCAAAGAAGAAGTGGAAGGGCATTTCTAGGCGCATGACTCAGTAGTTATCAGCATTTTGAAACATTTCTATGTTATTGTCATTTTAGTAAGCACATAATGTGCACTTTTGTAACTTTGACTTATTCTATGTGATGTACTTAATGTGCACATAGTTTGCTTAAACACATAATGTGTATTTTTGTAACTTTGCTTATCAGAACATATTAACTTTCACTTCACTTTGGTATCAATCGAAGATGTTAATTATGTATCATTCAATTAGTTCTTCTTTTAAGTTATTTTCTGTCATCATTCCAACATATTTTCATGGCCTAATTTATCAGAACAAAGCTCATAAGAGTAATATCAGAACAAAGCTCATAAGAGTAATATTAGAATATAACTTACAACTTCATATAACATAAGCAATTACAATAGCTTCTCATTTGACTTTTTTTGTCACATGAACATAAGAAGGAAATTAAAACATAAGTTACAACTATTCTGTGAACTTATTTTTTACATGAACTAAGTAAGAAATGAACCCACATACAAATAAACCCAACTAAAACATAATTCATCTTCTTTTTTAACCCATCAATCTTTTTCTACATGACTTCCATCTTGAATGCAATATCTCTCTCAATTTTCCTAATCATTTCTACTGAACCTACATCCAGATCGCTAAAATCTCTTTCACCAGAAATTTCATCATCCCAAAGAAATGCGTTGCAGTCATCTCCTTTACCCCAAAACTTACACTTCCAGTATTTTCTCCCCGGATTTGCAACCAATTTTGAAACAAACAATTTCATGGAGACATTGTGACCACATTTGGGAGTTACTCTACCATTTGAAGATAAATTTGAGTTGGAAGAAATTGGTTGACTCATGTTACTGGAACTGAGAGACCAAACGAGATGCATGAAATAGGCAAATGTGAAGAGGAGAAAACAAGCAGCTTCAGAGAAAGGGGAAGAAGACGATGAAACGAAAAAAATGGGTTAGGGCACACAAAAATCTGTGTTTTAATGGTGTAAGAGGTAAGGGTAATAAGGTCAATACCTATGTTGATTAAATGAGGTGGAATAACAACTCATTAAAAATTAAAAAAAAAACTGCCAAATCAGCATTTTGGATGATGTGGCTGGCTAAAGGTACAAATTGAAACTTCTAAAATTTGTTAAGACAATAATTGCAACTTTTTTTTGGCTAGGGGTTTTTCAAATACACCCATATGACAGGGGGCAAAATAGGTATTAACCATTGTAACATCCGCAATTTTGACGAACTCACCTTTAATATTTTTAACCTTAACAAATTATTATTATTAATATTAATATTATTATTTTATTATTATTATTATTATTAATTTTATTATCATTAGTATTTTTTTCTCCTTATTAATATTATTACTATCATTATTATTATTATTATTATCATTATCATTATTTTATTTTTATTAGTTGTAGTAGTATTAGTGTTAGTATTATTACTAATACTATTATTACTAGTACTATTATTATTATAAAAACTAAAGAGTAGAAGTGTGATGACATGCATATATGAAATTATGCATATATGATATATCATTAAATTCAAAGAGAAATCTATAACATGGATGATTTGATGCATGAGTTCATATTTTTCTTAATGAACAAAAAAAAATGGTTAACCAAATAAAGAAACTGTAGAACTAACTAGATAAGTCACGTGAAAATTCCTTAGATAATTTTTCTATACCTCATAACTCTAATAAACACCTCATAAGTCTCTATTTTATTTGTTGGACCAATCAAAATAAAACACAACTAATAACTTTTGAGTCATAAATCTAAAATCACAAATATTTCTCTAGTTTTATGTGTTGGATGAATTAAATGAAGCCAACCAATTTTTACTTTTATAAATTTATTATTTTATCTTATTAACCTTTTAAGAAATTAATATTTTATTTGGCAAAAACTAGTATAAATAGTCAAGCTCTCACCACCATTTTCATTCACACACAAAATTTCACAATTTCATACTACTCTCTTTTAAGTGTTGTTTTGGCACAAATCCAAGATAAGCTTTCGGTGACATTTTTGTTTGTTAGCGGTAAGCCGTTAAAATGCGTAAATTTTAGTATTAATTTATTTCTATTTTATTTTTGTTATAAGGTTTAAATATTTTTATTCATTCAAGATGTCATTAAGGCCATGCTCTCGGTAAATTTTAAAATCTATCAAATATAAACAAGGGTATAGTCTAATTAACATTTGAATTGAATAAATATTTAAATTTTTTCAGAAAAGTACTATTCATGTAAATAGTAATTTCGTAAATAGTGTTTTACTGTTCCGTGATTAATGTTTTTATTTCCTAACAAATCGACAAAAATTAGGCTCTTTCCAGATTTGAAAACAACGTTCGAGAAAATTTTCACAACGCTGTTAACAACAAAAGGTGGGGGCAAGATTCCGTACACGTTGGGACGGTTAGCGTAAAATAACTTAATATATATATGTGTGTAGTGGTGACCCCAAGCCCTACTAGAGATAAATAATTAAGGAGAGCCTATTCTCGGGTAATGATTTTCACGAATCACTAAACGAGGTTACGCGGGCCTTAATTATTTATCATAGGAATAATCTATGAATATTCGAGGTTGTATTGCGCTTTCATTATTTAATTAATTGTCTAAATGTTTATTTTATTTATACTTGGATGATTGTGATTGTTAGACTTAGAAAATAATATATTACTCTTTTAAGGAGAGGAATGACAACATAGTTAGATATTAAGTGTTAGGTTCCCAATAACATAAGGGAAGTTAGATACATTGAGAATTTGTATTTGCTTGGGTTCTGGCTAAGGAAAGACTTAGTCGACTATGTCCTTCACAGTCCACCCCTCTTACCTGGGAAGTCAATCATACAATATTCATTGTACTAACTGAACTGATGGTATGGTGATGAGTGATCATATAGACTTGCATTGAGGAATGTATAAGTCCACCGCCGTACGGTATGGGACGTACGAGGTTGATCGGTCGCCTGCAATCCCGACGGGGATTTTATTTATGCATGCTAGGCAAGACGAGGTTCTTGGCCTGATTTCTCAGGGACGATCGACTTATAACACCTTGACTCCACGTGAAGTTAGGTGGCGTAGCTCTTGGTAATTGGGAGTACGTTGGTGGCATGTGGTCTTGTGATATTTGATCTTGGTAAATGGGATAAAAATCCTTGACAACGTCTAATGACCTGAGTCAGCATATAGTTCAAGGATTCATTAAATAAAGGGACACTGAATAGAGATAGATGCGTGATAAGGCTACGCTTGTTTGGACTAATTGTGTTTGCCATATATATTATTATTTTACACCCCATCCCCACTTTCAAACTTGTACGTCAATCTTAGCCCTGTGTTCTTCTTGTCTTGCGTTTTTGGATTGATCTTTGACGATCAGACGACGAGCTCGAATCTTGCTTACATCCCGATAGTTCAGGATGGACGGTTATGGAGTGACATGGAGATAGATTTCACGACGTCATTATTAGAGGTTGTTAGTGTTCTGTCAAACGCTGATCACATTGTTACTATTACCTAATAGTATCCACAGTCAGTATAAGTAGGAAGTATTTGGCACTATTCTTTCTTTTGGTTTTCTTTATGTAATTTTCTTTTTAGGTATTACCTACGTGGAAATGCCACTAGTCTTAAGTGTGTCAAGCTATATGTAAAATATATTGAAGCATATATATAAGAAGAAGTATATTTTTATTTGTCCAGTCTTGTATTTTAAAAGTTTCAAATTTTCTGTATATTTTTATAAAAGTTCTAGGTCTTGGATATAATTTCACCAATGGGACATTGGTCGTCTCAACCATATTTATAATACATATATACGAAAATTTGACTCAAATATTCGTATTTAATAAATATAAAACATAAAACTACATAATAAATGTTTTTATGATATAAACTAAAAAATCCTGCAATATTTTTATTTTATAACAGTGATGTTTTTTTAACTATCACGTGCGAACGCACGAGTAGATGATTATTTATTTCCTTTAATTTTTCATCTAAAATTTACATTTTTGACGGGTCGAGACTACTTAATTTATATATTTTTATATATATTTCTTAACCATCATTATACTATATTTATTTATTATTTATAACGATATTGCGCAATTCCTGCGAAAGCACTGATATATGATATCTTAATTATTTCATTTATTTTTTCAATTAAAATATACATTTCAGACGTGTCGAGACTAAATTTATATATATTTATATACATTTCTTAATCATCATTATATTTTACTTATTTACTATTTATAGCGACATTGTACGACCCTTATGAACACACGGGTAGAAGACGTATTAACTATTTCCTTTATTTTTTCTATTAAAATATACATTTCCGACGAGTCAAAGCTTCTTAATTTAAATATCTTATATATAAATTATTTTAATATCTTATATATACATTATATTTTTTATTATTTATAGTAAAGTAGAATAGATCCCTATATTATACTTATTCATAATTTTTTAACTACACTACGAGACTCGTACGAACGCACGAGTCCTTTACTAGTACTTTTAAAAAAATCACAAATCATCAACTCTCAATAAATCTAAAATGATTGAAAGAGATGGATCAAAAGAAAAGGATGTGATTTCAAAAAAGATTATTGATAAAGACCATGAACTTAAGCTAAAAGAAAATCGCGAAGAATTTTACCCATCTTCTCATAAGAACAAGACTTGCATCCCAATTTTGGTATCAACCGGCTCACCCACAGGTTTCTACTTTAAGTCTAGGAAAAATTTAGACTTTTCTTCTTCAAAAAAAGATATTACCAGTGTACGTAAATTATTTCATATTTACACATGTTTTATATTCATGTTTCATAATTCTATTTTATATTTCTTATTTGTATCTCATATGCTGCTGTAGAGTTTATCTTATTTATTTAAAACAATAAAGGCGGTGAATCTAAAGGATGATGAGTGTGCTATGGCGTCATATTTGTTTGATTATGACACAAACAAAAATACTAATGAGTTAGTCATTTATATTGCTTATTATATTTAACTTTAGTATTACTTCAAACAAATTGATTACATTGTCAAAAAAAAAAAACAAATTGATTACACAAAATATAAATATAAATGATACATTAATTTTTATTCTTAATTATAGGACCAAAGTTTTAGTTGTTACACTTAAGATACATTATTTTGTGAAGGAACAAGAAAATTGTTTGAATGTTTAAAGCCTCGTGAACTTACTGACCAAGAGGTAAAAATATGTGGTAATAATGTTTGTTTTTAAAAATATTTTAAGATTTTATAATGTTATCATATTGTTTCAAATACTTGATTTAGCTGCATGTATGTTCACTCATGCTGAAAAGAAAGGCCATTTATTTTCAAGGTTTTGGTTTCTACCAACTACTTTTTCGGTATTAATTTCGAACAACTTTAAACTTTGTATTGTTTAATTTGTGTAACTTTTTTGTTTCAATATAACAAAATAATATTACAAATATATATTCTCTTATAGCAATATGTGCAAGCATGGAATGAAGGAATACAACGAACGATTGAAATATACCAAGACAAGTTTATGGAAATAATAGATACAATTGAGATATTGGGATTTCATGGTTAACTCTTTGACAATGACTCTAAACTCAACTAAAATAAAGGATTATCTCGTTTTTTTTATCCTTATACTACATATTGCTCAAATTTTGATGCAAAGTAAGTAATTGGTATTGTCCTTAAGTCTTACATTAAAGCTCTAATTTTGTATGATAGTTTTTATCTAATTTTATAGGGTATGATTTTCTTTTCTTTGTGTGGTATTTGTTATGTATTTTCTTGTTTCCATCATGACTATAATGATGGACAATATATTATTGAGATTTTTTTAATACAGGTTTTGTCAAAGAAGTTTGAGTATACGTTTTTCTTATTATATGATATGCTCAAATGGAATTAAATAACTGCTAATTTTCCATTGTTTTATAGAGTTGGGGCATCCTAGAGTGTTATAGCATTGCTTCTGTATGATTGTGGTGTTTTGTTAAAAGTTAAAATCAAAGTTTCCACGTATTGATTTCACCAAGCTTCTTCAAGATAGTGTATTTTTTTGTGTAATCAATATAATATTAACGGGAAAACTGAGGGTTCTCCAACTTTTTTACACGAAAGATAGTGTATGAAATGGTTAATTTGTGGGTGTGATTCATATTTAATTTTTTAAAAGTTGGGGAGGAATGTTATCCTATCAACCTAGTAAATAGTAAATAGTGGGTATCTCTCATTTATATAGTGTTTTATGGAGTATTATTTAATATAGTTATTCTCACTGCATTAAGTAACACATGTAGTCTTATTTTACTATACATTTATAGAGTATAGAGTATTATTGTATTTGAATTTTAGTGTATTATCTTTTCTATCTAGTTAGAGTATATAAATGAGCTAGTATTCTCTTTAACTCTTCATAGAAAATAAAGAGAGTTTGTACTTATGATGCTAGAGATAAATTACTACTTTTCGTATTAATTCTTCTTGAATGGAGTTGCTTAACTATAAGTTTTCTAAACAACCTGTCTCTGGAATTACACTTCTGGTTGGATTGAAAAGACTTTATTCTGACAGCCTTTATGGGACACTTCGGACATGAGACGACTATTACCAGTCAATGGGCGAATGTAATGAATCTTGGTGTTGAAGTTACCTCTTTGATCAGTGAGGGCCCATGGATTTAGTTTGTCAAATACTGTCAAGGTAAAGGCTCATTTTAATTTGGTCATTGTTTTGTTTGATTGTGTAATCTTGTCAATTAAGTAAGATCATTACTTTTAAGACGATTTTGTCATTGTCAGTCATTGGAAGGCATGGAATATTCAGACTGGTTTAAAGTTACTCTTGATGGATTTAAGGGGCAAATCCTTGCAATGAATTTTGACAATGATGATACACTTTTAGCTGGAGCTGAGGTAATTACCCACATGATTTTCTATGGCTGTTTGTTATTTGAATAAATCAAACTTTTTGAAACAGTTCTTTTGAATTTTATTATTTAAATTGCGGGATGGTATAATTTTTGCATGGAGAGACAACTCTGAAGTCAATTCCCCTTTTAAACTAGTTACACACTATGTGACCACTTTAAATCTTTTATTTGCCTTGTCGTTGGACGCCCCAATAAGCTTTACTTAGGATCCTTGGACCAAAGCATTAAGGTATTTTTATTGTTTATTTACGAGGATTTTTGTTTTTCTTTCAAAATTATGAATTGCTCAATGAAGTTTTGGTAAAATCTATAAAACTAATATTACAAAGTTCTTAGATGTCTAATTCTTCATTTTGATGTAGATATTGCTAAAATATTATTTATTTTTATCTTGTGTTGTGTTGAAATTGACATTATCATAGTTGTGGGTATACGATATACAATTTTTCGTGGTATAATATTTTACTTTTAAAAATGAAGTAACGAAATGTAATTGCTATTATTGGGTCATTGCTTTATCATTTATTAATTTTTTATTTTGTAAGTATCTTTGGGATTTTTAATTATGTACGTTGCTTTTGTTTCATGACAATATCCAAATTTTGTATTGGTTTGATTTAAGCTTGCTTTTCCCTCTTTACCAATTACAATATAAATCATCCCTTTTTCACCTTTTAAGTATGATTTGGAATAATACATTGTATCTCTTACTACCATCTATACAAAACGATATTATTTCTTCATATATTTCTCACTTCTCAAATGGGGAGGTGAATATTATGTCACGAAGAAGAATATGTTTGACATTGTTGATGCTTCGTTTATTGAAAGATTCAATGAGGTAGTATAATTTAAAATATTTTCGTATTGCATGTATTTATTGAAAAATATGTAAATTATTGTTTTGATATGCAATTGTTTAACTTATTATCTGTTGAACTGATAGATATTCACAAACACTTCATTGTATGAAAAAGGGACAATTGACCATATTCAACAACTTCGGGCTCAATGTTTTTTGCAAATGGTTAGAGCAAAAGGTTGAAGAGCAAAATCTACGACAAGACCAAAGACAAGTGGTTGAAGAGCATAAGGACCAAGGAAACAAATAAATATTGTCAAAACAAAAGAAAAGGAAGAACAATTATATATAAATGTAGGTTTTGTTCCATTAATATTTTGTAGATGTTATATGAAAAAATAACTGAATATTTTGTTGCTGTTACATGAAGAAATATTTTGACTTGTGATTGAATATTTTGTTTTTGTTACATGAAGAAATATTATAACTTCTTGATATGAGATAATTTGTTTTTGATGTATGACTTTTTTGTATTAAATAATATGATTTTTATGTAAGACTTATATATGTTGATGTTAGAATATGTTTGTTTTGCCCATGCTTTTTGTTTACCGAAGGAATGTAATATTAAAATGTTTGGTTTAATGGTTTTTTTGAAATAACATTAAAAAATAAATCACGTTCTTTTACACACGTAATAAGGTATTTGTGTACTGAATGTCCAGCGGTATACACTAAAATATATGGTTGAATGAAATAGGGTATAAATGAAATTAAATATAATTTAACTATCACATATTTTACACCAATGATAACTAAAATAGGATGTAAGTTTATTGACATTCATAGTAATCATTATTCATTTTACACCCGATTTTTATTAAATCGAATGTAAATTTGTTTGAGTTAAATGTATATATGTAACAATTTACATTCGTTTTCTATAAAAAAAGTCGTATTGTGTCATATATTTACATCCATTTCAAAATGGGTGTAAATTCGTCAGACATTTCCCACCATTTGAATTTACACTCTCTAATAACGGGTGTAAAAAGTATAAAAAACAAGTGTAAATTTCTCTTTCAGCACTAGTGCCTAAAATTTAAGATAGGATTCGATTAATTAGATAGACAATAATAAGAAGAGTCTCTCCCTCCCCAATAACAGATGGGAACAAACATTTGAAATAAGATAGATCAAGATACTTCAAATAAAGGATGTTTTTTCTTTATGCAACACCATTTTGTTGAGGGTGTGTCAACATATATGAATTTATGGATAATTTCATGTTTAATAGTGAGGTTGGAAAATGCATGATTGACATATTATTTACCATTGTTTGATCGAATTATTTTTATACCTTTTTGAAAGTGTGTTTGGACCATATTATTAAATTAGATAAATAATTATGGTGCTTCTGATTTAATATTCATTAAGAAGATCTAGTTACTCGATTACAATCACCAATAAACGTGACAAACCATTTGGAACCAAAAATATTATAGGTATGTGCGGGTCCCTAAACATCATAATGAATAACATTAAATAGTCCAGAACTCTTATTTAAAATAAAAGAAAAATAGCCACAATTGTGTTTTGCTAAGTGACAAACATCACACTTAAAAGACTCAGCATAATATTGTAAGAACAAAGATGAAAACATATACTTAATCATATAAAAAGAATGATGTCCAAAACGCTTGCGCTGAAGACAAATTTGTGAGTTAGAAGAGGAAGACACAAATTTGAGATAAAAAAGAATACCTTTGGATCATCTAACTTCTCAAAGAATTAGTGTAAAATTTCCTTTTCTCAAGCAATTTTAACCGTTGCTACCGCAAAAATCACAAAGTCGCCACTGAACTTTATTTATTCCAATAAGGGAAAGGAAATATCCAATAAACCTCAAATAAGAAAAAAGGATGATCTCACGAATAAGAGAAGGGTATGGAAGTCAGTTATGCAAGAGGAATGTGTCAATACTCCTCACGTCCGTAGTACTCTACGTGATCTACTCTTGTTGCAATGCATGAATTATTAAAGGAAAACAAAGGTTTTAAATAATTGTGCTCGCTAGGGTTTCCTGAACCCTGTGTCTATGTACCCACACTGTGCAATGGAGAAGTTAGAGCATCGTAGCTCTTCCCAACATTTTCTGTTTTGTTTGTTGTGTGCTTTTTATGGACCAGGAAGTCCTTATGCAAAGAGTATCAAAAAGTATGATCCCTAAAGAAACATGATTTGCATTGGTTGGTGTTTTTTGTTAGGTGAATTCCTCAAGTTGTCCTCTTAAATAAGAGATATAAGAGTACATTCACCTTTAACTTTGAACTTTTTTTAACATCTTAAAGTGTTTTGGATTTTTGTTAATAAAAGTGTTTTAATTTTATTAGGATGCAACAAGAAAGCAAAAGTCTATGGGGAGACTTCGTCCTAATGTTGTCATGCAAAGTGAACCTAAAGTTAGGATACATGGAATACTACCTAAGTGTTATCATGCATGGTTATGAACATAAGGTCTACTTGATTCAACCTTAATCAAAGGATCATGGTGGATCAAGATATCCTACGGGTGCATGTGATCAAACAAGCAACATATAAAAGTACCTAAACATGCAATAGGCAACCACACCACAAGGAAATGTCAAGAAATGAGAATCCTAATAAACATGAATTAGGGTAAACCAACATGTGAACATGAATCACTTTAATCAAGAAACTTAAGGAGATAACACTAAAGAAATATCACCTAAACATGAATTAGGGTAAACCAACATGTGAACATGAATCACTTTATTCAAGAAACTTAAGGAGATAACACTCAAGAAATATCACCTAAACATGAATTAGGCAATGTACACTACAAGAAAGTGTCAAGAGACGAGAGAGATCACCTAAACATGAACTAGGCAAGATATTTGAACATGAATCAGAATCAAGGAAGAAAGATTTGACTTGGATAAAAAAACCAAAATAATTGAAAAAAAATGAAAATCATGACAATTATCTACAAATGTCAAATTACCTGAAACACATTTTTACCACTTTTTTATACCAAGCAAAAATCAATTTTGAAGTAAAAAATGTGAAAGAACCAAAAAGATACATGCCACTGGCTTGGGGGTGCAAACCCTAAAAAATCTTGAACTGAAATCAAGTTACAACGTTATTGGCC
Source organism: Vicia villosa (assembly GCF_029867415.1). Classification (NCBI taxonomy): domain Eukaryota; kingdom Viridiplantae; phylum Streptophyta; class Magnoliopsida; order Fabales; family Fabaceae; genus Vicia; species Vicia villosa. The sequence continues at coordinate 68,056,987 of NC_081182.1, forward strand.
CTGGAAAGGGGGGATGGGAAAAATGTAGTGTGTAAGGCCCACACATAATTAGATCCAATTACCAAATAAATCAACATTTTTCATGAATTAAAAGAGAAATAGTGACATGGCCATTCATTAAAGAAGGTGTACCAATGAGAGAAGGACACCTCACTTGTTGACCAAAAAAGAAAATAGAAAACACATTGACGCCAGAGCCCTTGCTTTAGCCGTCTTCTCCGGTGATAGGGTGTCATACCCCAAAATTTTCCCATCATATTTCAATATACTCTGACTCATATGATCTTCAGACTATGCAAGGATTGGACACTTACCTATCTCCTAAACAACAAGCCACAAATTAGGGTTTTGCTTCTCTCAAGGTGAAATCAACTTCTGATGCCTCAAGAGGACTCTATGGCCTCTCATATGCCTCACAGTATCCTCATACCAAGTTTCAGGCCTCGATTCACAAGATTGCCTAGTTAACTGCTCAAATGATCCACAGTCGACCAGTTTGACCTAAAAGTCAACTATGGTCAAATCACAGTCAAAAACTCCCGATTTTTGGTCAACATCAACATTTTGAGGTCATTTTCATCATTTGATAAAGGGTTGATCATGATTCATCAAGAAAAGCCCCAAAGTTGACAAAACTCAAAAGTTTCTAATTAAGGTTTTGAACTAAAAGTCAACCCAACTTTGACTGGCCATAAGTCTCTCATACTTTATCAAAACTTCCCCAACCAAAGCTCATTCTCAAGGAAATTCACTTCTCTACAACTTTGTTGTTGGGCCCAAGCTCAAGAAATGCTTCATTTGGGAGATATGGATCAAGACATTATAGGTTCTTCTAAAAGTCAACAAAAAGTCATCTTTTTCCAAAGAGTTGAACTTGAACATGGAAGCTTCAATGAAGATGAAACCAAAAGGGTCATTTAGAGGACACTCTAAGCTTTCTAATATGTCCTAAAACATTTCCATACAATAAAAATTGAGAGTGTTAGGATTGGTAGAAGTTGGCTAAAAATCATGAAATACATGAATAATTTTGTATTTTTGAGTTAATGGGCCTGAGACTTTGACTCCAAACATGCTTACGACCTAAAATATGACCTCTAAACCCATCCTCATATTTTTATTATTTTTATTTATATTTAATTGAATTTTATTCAATTAAAAGGTAAATAAATTAAGTGAAATATAAAAATAATTGGATTAATCCATATGGGTTCATTTTTAGTCATCCAAGAGCCCAAACAACACTCCAAAATTGTCCAAAATTCGTGGAGCTTGATGGTTAAGGGATTTTTTCAACTTTGGAAAGGTTTCATGCAAATCTTTTTTTAATACTTCTCTCAACAATAACTTGAAGTCCAAGCCCAATGTTTTGCCCTAATTCTATCCATTATAAAGCCACAACTCATTCAGCATGGGGAGGGACGAAAAATTGACAAGAGAAAGTAGGATTCCAAAGAGAGAAAAATCTTTAAAAACTAGGGCATAATCACAAGCTCTTTGGAGAAAGTTTCAATCAATTCCAAGTGTGCCATTGTCTTCCTAAAGATACCAGGAATACAAGCATATCATTCTTGCAGCCAGTCACACACCAGAACTCATTCATACATCTCTATTGGTTTGGTGATTTTCTGAAAACTCAAACTCATGATTCATGCATTACTGATTGATTTTACATACATATACTTGTTTATGATGATGTTTGGGATGATTTTGAACCGCTGTTTGCAAGTTCTAACGTAAGGATGAACTACTATCATTGTTAGGGCAATTCGGTTTGTCTTCTTCGAAACCTTAGATGCAAGACGTTTCAGCCAAAACTAACACTTCCATTGAGTTTTCGCAGGGCTTGAATTAGTGGACAAGGATCTTCCTTGTTGTTGTTTCACACATATTTCGCAGGTACATGGAGAGGATCCCGTCGGAGAAGACGGTGGCTCCGGCGTCCCAGGCGGCATGGACCAGTAACGTGCATGCGTGGCGTTTTCAGACACTTCCATTGGCCAGTCAACGATAATAAGATCCTCTCTTTCTTTTTGATTTGTTCTTCAAGAGAGATGGGGCCCGCGCGTTGACTGATGTTGAAAATCTCATTTAGCTTCTCGTTTCATATTTAATTTTTACTAATTATTTACTAACAAGAAACACACTGCAACATAATTAGTAGGTGGCTGCAGCTTGTAATCCAAAAGGACCTAGGCTCGATCCCCAGGGTCCTGCATGTTATTTTTGTTTTGTTTGTTGGTTTGTGTTTTCTACAGATCTAGCGCATGCAGTCCCAAGCACACTACGATGCACCTTCCCATCTGCACCGTCCAATCCTGATCAATCTAAATCCAAGGGCCCTGAGAACGTTGTCCACCATGCTCCTCCAGGAGAGTCCCGCACTGGATTGCAGCCTGTGCTATTTTGTTTATTTGTTTCTTATTCCAATTTTTGTTTTTTTTAACTAATCTCCTTTCTTTTCCTTATTTTTTTAATCAACCAATAAAATTAATTTAATTAGAGTTAGGTAAAAAAAAAGGTTTTAGTTTTTATATGATTAGTTTAATTAGCTTTTAGTTAATCATAAAATCTTAATAACAAAAATAACTAGAGTTTTTAGGCTAAATTAGCTTTAATTTTTTGATATAATTTCTCGCATTTAACATAATTATTTCTTTAATTAACTTTAATTAGGTTAGTCATATATAATTATTTCATTTAGGTTAACTTGTACAAATTAGGCTAATTATTTTTGACGACTAAGATTAGAAAATTAGGGTTCTCAATTAACTTTAACCCTAAATATTTTTATTAACCCTAATTTCTTCTCCTGATTCTTCCTCTCACCCCACACTCCAATGAATGTCGCGTGCTTGTTTCGAATTTCCGCCTTTTATTTAATTATTTATTTTATTATTTATTTAAATTCTAGAAATTGATGTATAGGTAGCCAAGGGTATTTTTGTAATAGCGTAGGAACCTTTTCTTTTTCGCTTTTACTTTCCGCACTATATAAACTGCAATATACTTGTTTAGATGTATGGTTAATAGGATTGTATGACAAGATAAAATCAATCGCTAGCTAACCTTAATTCAAGATAATATCTTTGAACATAACTGTCGCGCGCTCGGTTTTTTGGCCATACCTCTCGCGGAGAGATACGCGAACTGACTCTTTTTTGTTTCTGCTTTTGTGTTTGAAAATCAGAGAGTCGCCACCGACCTTTTATTTTATCCAATTAAGGAAAGGTTTATAAAAGAAACAGAAAAAAGACCTTTAAGAAATTTTGGGTAAGGGGGTAGGTTATACAAAGGGAAGGTGTTAGCACCCTTTGTATCCATGGTTATCCATGGGCTCTTTAATTTGCTTAGCTCACTTGTTTTCAATTGCTCTGAAATGCTCGTATGTGGTTTGAAATACCTTTGTAAATTGAATTTGTAATGATCCTTGTGCGGATGTATACAAAGTGTTTTTATCTTTCAAAAGATGTTTTTGAAAAAAGAACGTTAACTTCGTAATGATCCTTGTTTGGATATATAAAAAGTATTGTCTTTTTTGAAAGTTTTATTTTGAAAAACAATGATATATGAGAGATTTGTTTGTTTTGATTTGAGCAAGCAAATTAGGAGGTCTACCCTGAGTTATAAGGTCTTTATCCCATTTCCTTTAAAAATCTATCCTGTCACCGGATATAAACAAAAGTTCGATTTTGCGTTTGGAATAATAGAATTTGATTTTGATTTTGAAAAGAATGAGAAAGGGATTACCCTAAAAGGTGTAAATGTGATTGTGTTTTGATTCAGGTATTTTATCTTTGAAGTTAGTGATCTAACGATTCAATTTTATCTTTGGCATGTACGCAGTTTATATGTGCTGGAATTTAAAATGCGGAAATGTAAAATGCAGAAAGTAAATCTACGCTATTACATCGATTGTGCGGGAAATGTAAACTACGCTATTTACATGAATTTGACAACCTATACATTTATCTAGGAATTTAAATTGCAAGGAAATAAAAGAAATGTTTTTGGTTTTTTATGATTGTTTTTAATTATAATTAATGCATGACTAATTAAATTAAAAATGAGGAAAAAAGATGAAAATAAATTTCAAACCTAAAAATTAAGTTCAAAATATGTTCAAAATGCTTGTTAATTAATTTTAAAACAAAACTAATTTTTTTGGGATTTTTGAAATTGATTTGAAATTGATTAAGTTAATTAACACATAATTATATAAATAATTACACAAATAATTAAAACTTAAAGAGAAAATTATTATAAACATGTACAAAATTAGTTTATAATATATAAACAATATTTAATATAAAGAACAATTTTTTTTATGATTTTTGATTGGTTGAAAATAATTTAAAAGCAAATATATAAATATATACTAATTAATTATACAAAATATTGAAATCATGAAGAAAAATAAAATATTTTTATTTCAGAAAATAAAATATTATTTTATCAACTTAAAATTATTTTTTGTGTATTTTTTGGATTTTTGAAACTATTTTAAAATAATTTTGCAAAGAAATTAAAATAAAATAGAAAAATAAATAAAGCAATGATCATGTGTGGTAATTAAATAAGGTCCATGCTATGGGTGCGTATTTTGATGCGTTGGATTGAGAGTTAGTGAGATCAGATGGCTCAGATATTGAGGCACATGGCAATCAATACACCTGCAAAGCACTGGATTAGAGGTTTTTTTAAATTTAAAACGTGCGCGTGCCAGCCAATGGGATGAGGACACGTCTTCGTCTTCAACCTTCAGACTCCTCTTTTAACAGCGTTTGTTTTCAAAAGCGCTGTAATAGGTGAGCATCAATCCTGCAAAATAACGAATAGGGGTAAACGTGCATAGAAATTAGGCGCGATAGGTCCATTCAATTCGTCTTGTTCCACTGAATTCAACCATGCCCTTAATTTGTTTTATTTTTGGCTCTAACTAAAAACCCTAAATTTGAACTAGAAAACCCTAAAATGGTAGCTTCGTGTACAAGCCCCCAAACTTTAATTAAATGTCCAGAAACGATCAGGACATCAAACCAAACTCAAATATATGTCTACATCTTGTTAAACATGCATGAATGATCAGATACGAGTTGGTTTTTATTTGAACAAATCGTGACCTGTAGTGCTTGATTTAGTGAGTTTCAAAGCTTGCAATTGATCTGGTTATGTTTAGTGATGTTCAAGGATGATGTTTGAATGCTTAGTTTGTATTGAAAATGACTTAAACTTAAAATTCGAATTTCAAGTTTCTTTGAATTTTTACAAGTTGTTACAAGAGTGATATATGCCTATGGGAGCTTCTAAATTCGTCCTCCTTTGATTGCTGAAGTGTTATGGCCTATATATAAGCATTGAAGTGCTTATAAACTAAGCTAAGAAGCAATAAGTGCTTTGTTGAATTTTTGAATATTATATCATATGTAGCTTTGAATTCAAGCAACCATGGCTTGATTTTTCCACTCTCTTCTGCTGTACTATCCTCTTGAGGCAGAGCTTTGAATGTTTTTTGATGAGTCATGCTTAGAAATTAAGCCATCCATTATCCTTCCATTTTTCATTTTCCATTTAATCTTAAAATAGGATAAAATTAAACCAAAAAATGAATAAAATGGTGTGGGCTTTGTCTTGGTCGTGGGAGGCCCATTATATCATGGTAATGATGTTTGGATCCTGAAAACTTGGCCCCATTTGGAAAAAAATACATTTTTGAGCAATGTTGGTTTCATGCATTTTCCCAAAATTTAGCCAACTTCAACAAGATGTAAATCCCTCAATTTTTGTCATATGAAGGAGATCTTGCACTTTTTGGAAACCTCAAAGAGTCCTTTAACCAATGTTTTTGGTCTCATGTCAAAATGATATTTGATGCTCCTTGTGTATCCTTTTGAAAAAAGTGTCTTTTTGTTGACTTTGAAAATGACCTGTAATGTCTTGGTTCATATTTTTCAAATGGTGAACCTAATGACCATGGGACCAATTTCATTTGAAATATAATTGAATTTCCTTCAAAATGATCTTTGGTTTGAATTTTTTGGATGAAGGATGAGAGAGTTATGACCAGTCAAAGTTCAGTTGACTTTTTAGGAGAAAACCCTAATTTTGAATCTTAGGGTTTTATTGATTTTTGATCTTTCCTTGATGAATTATGATCATCCAATTATCAAATGATGAATCCTTTGACAAAATATGGATGTTGACAAAAAATTTCATTTTTGACTGTCTGTTGACTTTTTTGGTCAAACGGGTCGTCTGTTGACTGTTTGAGCTGCTGACGGTGCGTCTGAGTGAATTGAAGTTTGAAAATTTGTATGATGGTACTTTGAGATGTATGGAGGTCCATGAAATCCATTTGAGGTCTCAAAAACTTGTTTCTCCTGAAAAAAACAATAAACCCTAAATCAGGGACTGTTTGTGTAGGAGACAGTTAAGCGTACCTGATTTTTATGCAGTGCTGAGTCTCTGCTAATCATGTGATATTCATAAGACTTCTAGGACAAAAATCTTGGAATTTTGAAATGCAAAAGTTTGATTTGATTGATGGTACAAAACACGGAGAATTGTACTGTCAGCAGTTTGACTGTCAACTGACTATTCAGGCATGAATGTAGCAGTTAGAGTGAAAAATCAACAGTCAAAGTTAATTTTCTTTTTGTTGTTTTTGTTTTATGTGAAAGATGAAAGTTTATTTACATGACTTGTTAAAAAAAACAGACATAATAAATAACTAATATTTACTGTACGCGAGCAAAATTACCGATAATAACCCTGAAAATCATTTAATGCACAGAAAAAATAAATACTTGACTGGCAGAAAACACACAAAATATTATCTGAATAATTAAGCAACAATATGACAAATAGTACAACATTTAATACTGACAGTACAAACATTACATACTATAATGAACAGTACGACGAATAAACGGTACATTTAAGAAAATAAGAGATACGGCAAACTTTAAGAATGACGATTAATAACCCATGCTATGACCAACAGAAAATAGATGATCGGGAGTGTAACCATCGCAGGTCCACATTTTTCAGGACTATGTAGACAGAAGAAGGACATGATCACCACCACAACGGTGATGACCATAAGAAAACACGTTTCCCACCGCTTCGCCATTTTGCCGGGGAGGAAGAGAGAATGGATATGAAGTAGAAATTTGAGAAATGATTTAGAATTTGATGTGAGATTTTATGAAAAAAATGAGAGGTATTTATAGAATGAAAAGAGGGATAGAGACGTTGGGGAATGAAGTGATTCCGTACAAAAGGAAAATTTGAGTGGAAGTAAGATTTGAAAGAAAGTGTATGATAGTGTTGGGAAAAAGAGAGATGTGTAGAATAAAGTTAAGATTTGATTTTTGAAAAAGAGATTTGAAAAGAGATTTTGAAAATAATGGAATATAGTACAAAAGTTAGTGGGAAACAAAAATTAATAATAATTTACTTGTTACCAGTACAGTCTGAATCCCGGACTCTGCGCCTGCAAAAGATTTAACTATGTACCAATTGTGTCAGTACTATTTATCTGTAAACAAATATCAAATAAATAGCGTGTGTGAAGCAATAAACAGTAACTGGCGTTTGCGTAAGAATAAATTCAACAGCAAGCCAAAATACTGTATAAGAAAAAATTCTAAAAATCAAGTATTCATAAATCAGGATGTGAAAATCCAAGATTATATGAAACTCTTAATTTTTAGATTGAAATTTTCTTGAAAAAAGATGCGGGCAAATTTTGGGGTATAACAGTTGCCCCTATTCAATCTTCTTAAACCTGAAGAGATTGTCTGAAATCTGAAGGTGGAAGATGATTGAATATTTTAGATGCCCTAAAAATTTGCACTTACCTCCATCGGGAGTGATGTTGGAATTTGTCTTTGAATGTTGTCTGAGAAATGTGGTTGGAAGATTGAAACATTACCTGAGATGGGCTTTCAGATGCCATCTGGCAATTGTGTTGATGGTTTGTTCACCAGAATGAATCCATTGATTATATCTTGATGAAGGATTTGAGAACCTCTGCGTCGACCGTTTCGGAACCGTCCAAGGTTACCGTTTTAAGTCTAGGAGGATGATCGTTACGGAACTGTCCAAAGTTTTTCCGCTTTAGATTTTGAAAGTTGATCGTTGTGGAACCGTCTGAGGTATCAGCTTTAGATCTTCGATGGTAGATCATTTTGGAACCGTCTGAGGTATCAGCTTTAGATCTTCGATGGTATATCGTTTTGGAACCGTCTAAGGTATCAGCTTTAGATCTTTGATGGTAGATCGTTTTGGAACCGTCTGAGGTATCAGCTTTAGATCTTCGATGGTAGATCATTCTGGAACCGTCTGAGGTATCAGCTTTAGATCTTCGATGGTAGATCGTTCTGGAACCGTCTGAGGTATCAGCTTTAGATCTTTGATGGTAGATCGTTCTGGAATCGTCTGAGGTATCAGCTTTAGATCTTCGATGGTAGATCGTTCTGGAACCGTCTGAGGTATCAGCTTTAGATCTTCGATGGTAGATCGTTCTGGAATCGTCTGAGGTATCAGCTTTAGATCTTCGTTGCTTGTTTTTGAGTTGATAAGTGATTTGAAAGGAGAGATCTCTTCAGAATGAATCCTTGGCTTGATTATATCTGAGAGGACTGCTTATTTGAATAGAGTTCAAGAGGAACACTGTATGTGATTGAGAACATCTTTGTTGAAGACATCCGTCTGCCTGAAAAATCAAGTTAGTGATATGCAATGGCGTGATGTATGTAATGCATGAGATTCTCTAACTAAAGGAGAAATATGCATGTTATGTATGCGTTTGTCATGAAACATTATATGCTGTGTATGAATATGCGTATGACGTATGATGTATGATGTATGATGTATGATGTATGATGTATGATGTATGATGTATGATTGGGAAAATAAATCCCAGCTAGTCAGTCATCTGGGGATGAAGGTATTGTGATTGTTGATGATCTTTTGAGTGGGAATGAGGAAGATGCATAATCCTCCGATGCACTATTTGACCAAGTCCTGGTGTGGAGACCACACCTTCTGGAGATAGTAATCTGGAACAACCCTGCTGGGGGATAAGATTTCTCGAATCACTTCGTTTGGAGAGAAAAATCTTATCGAGGAATTTGCTGAGAAATGCATTTCTCTTGGGGATTTTCTTCTGATGCTGGTTTCGGGATGATGTCCAAATGATTGGGACATTACCTGAATGCTGTTCCTGTTTTTCCTGGTAAACATCAATCATATTCAAATGCACATGTTCATTCAAAATTATCATTGGGACGTTTACTTATTCAAAACAGAAAAAGGTGAAAATGTTGATTTTGAGCCTAAGCTGCATTGATTTTTGAAAAAGAGCCATGATAGGCTGATTAGTTCAAGAAAACAAAAATCCTAGTAGTAGGAAATTGTCATAAAGCTTTGAAAAATATTTATAAAGATAAATAGCTATGTGAAAACAATCCAGTCAAGTTTCAATTCTGCTATTGCCAATCTGTCTTCGAGCATCTCATCCCTCACTTGTTGGAAGAAAGTAATTGGACTGATCGGTGTCTTTGATGTGTTGAATCTTGAAGGTGAATAGGCAGCTATACAGAACATAGTTGTACGCTTTATTCCCTAACTTTTGCCTAGGCTGCCTTTTCAGGTTTTCAGCCTACCGGGATAGTATTATTTAGTCTCTAATTTTTGCCTGGACCGCCCTTTCGGGTTTTCAATCCACCGAGACGCTCATTTTTTGCCTAGGTTGCCCTTTCAGGTTTTCAACTTAGCGAGCTTTTCTTTTCAAGCGAAGTATTTTTTGACTATGTCCGCATTCACAGGGTGTGGGAAATCCTCGCCATCCATGGTGGTAAGCAACATGGCACCGCCGGAGAATATTTTCTTGATTACAAATGGTCCCTCATAAGTGGGAGTCCACTTGCCTCTGGGATCACCTTGTGGTAAGATGATGCGTTTGACAACTAAGCCACCAGTTTGGTATGCTTGACTTTTGACTTTCTTGTTGAAGGCTTTGATCATACGCTTTTGGTACAACTGACCATGACAAATAGCTGCGAGCCTCTTCTCATCAATCAAGTTTATCTGGTCCAACCGGGTCTGAATCCAATCGTCTTCGTCTATATCGGCTTCTTTCATAATCCTTAGGGAAGGAATCTGAATTTCAATTGGGAGAACTGCCTCCATACCATAGACTAAGGAGAATGGAGTTGCCCCTGTTGAAGTACGCGCAGATGTGCGATAACCATGAAGAGCAAAAGGTAACATCTCATGCCAGTCTTTGTAGGTTACTGTCATCTTTTGTATGATTTTCTTGATGTTTTTATTGGCAGCTTCCACTGCGCCATTCATCTTTGGTCGATATGGAGAAGAATTATGATGTTTGATCTTGAACTGTGTGCAAAGTTCAGTAATCATTCTGTTGTTTAGATTTGTGCCATTGTCTGTGATGATCCGTTCAGGGATGCCATACCGACAAATGAGATTGTGCTTGATAAACCGGGCCACAACATTCTTGGTGACAGAAGCAAATGAAGCTGCTTCTACCCATTTTGTGAAGTAGTCAATGGCGACCAGGATAAAACGATGTCCGTTGGAGGCAGTGGGCTTGATTTCTCCAATCATATCAATACCCCACATTGCAAAAGGCCAAGGAGCTGTCAGGACGTTTAACGGGACTGGAGGTACATGTACCTTGTCTGCATATATCTGACATTTTTACAGGTTCGGGAATGATGATGACAGTCCGTCTCCATGGTAGACCAGTAATAACCTGCTCTGAGGATCTTTTTAGCCATTGTATGTCCACTTGAATGAGTACCAAAGGCACCATCGTGTATGTCTTCCATAATCTGTTCTGCTTCCTTCTTGTTTACACAACGAAGTAAAGTTGAGTCATGGTTGCGTTTGTATAGGGTTCCATTACTTAGAAAGAATTTGGCGGCAAACCTCCTTAGAAACTTTCTGTCGTTGATGGACGCCCCTTCAGGGTACTCCTGAGCTTCGAGATATCTTTTTACTTCATGGAACCATGGTTTTTCTTCTGTTCCTTCGGCATCGATCTCATTGCAATAGGATGGTTCATCTTGTCTGTAAATGGTGATTATCGGCGTCTCATTGTCCCACCTGACTTTGAACATGGATGACATGGTAGCTAAGGCATCAGCTAGTTGATTTTCCTCGCGTGGGATGTGTTCAAAAGTGATTTCTTCGAAATAAGGAATCAGACTCATCACATATTCTTTGTAAGGAATTAGATTCGGGTGCTTCGTGTCCCATTCCTCTTTGACTTGGTAAATTACCAAGGCCGAGTCTCCGTAGACCTTCAGGAACTTGATTCTTAGATCGATTGCAGCTTTGAGACCCAGAATACATGCTTCGTACTCGGCTATATTGTTAGTGCAGTTGAAGCATAATCTGGCAGTGAATGGTGTATAACCTCCTGCAGGAGAAATGATCACAGCTCCGATGCCATTGCCAAGTGTGTTAGAAGCTCCGTCAAAAACCATAGTCCACCGGGATCCTGTCTCGGGTCCTTCTTCTGGTCCTAGTTGTTTGTAGTCATTGACTAGCATATTGTCCTCGTCTGGGAAGTCAAAGTTCAATGCTTGATAATCATCCACTGCTTGATGAGCCAGATGATCAGCTACCACACTTCCTTTGATTGCTTTTTGTGAAGTGTATTGAATGTCATATTCTGTTAGGATCATTTGCCATCTTGCTATTCTTCCAGAGAGAGCATGTTTTTCGAACACGTACTTGATAGGATCCATTTTGGAGATTAGGAAAGTGGTGTGATTTAGCATATACTGTCTTAGTCGGCGAGCCGCCCATGCTAAGGCACAGCAAGTTTTTTCGAGTAGTGAGTATCTTGTTTCACAATCGGTAAACTTTTTGCTAAGATAGTAGATTGCACGCTCCTTTCGGCCGGACTCGTCATGTTGCCCCAGTACACACCCCATTGAATCTTCTAACACAGTTAGGTACATTATCAGAGGTCTTCCTTCCACAGGTGGTAACAAGATTGGCGGTTTTTGGAGATACTCTTTGATTTTGTCAAAGGCTAACTGGCATTTGTCATTCCACCTTTCCACTTGATCTTTCTTCAACAGTTTGAAGATCGGCACACAAGTAGTGGTCATGTGGGCAATAAATCGGGCGATGTAATTCAGACGTCCCAAGAATCCTCTGACTTGTTTCTCGGTACAGGGTATAGGCATTTCTTGAATGGCTTTGACCTTGGCCGGATCAACCTCAATACCTTTGCTACTGACTATGAAACCTAAGAGTTTGCCGGATCTTACTCCAAAGGTACACTTATTTGGATTCAGTCGCAACCTGTATTTCTTGAGTCTGTCAAACAGTTTGTGTAGATGACCCAAATGTTCTTCTTCGGTGTTGGACTTTGCAATCATATCATCGACATACACCTCTATCTCCTGATGAATCATATCATGAAATAGAGCTACCATTGCACGTTGATAGGTTGCTCCTGCGTTCTTTAAACCAAAGGGCATTACTTTGTAACAAAAGGTTCCCCAGGGTGTTGTGAAGGTTGTTTTTTCCATGTCTTCGGGTGCCATCTTGATTTGATTGTACCCTGAGAATCCATCCATAAAGGAGAATACCTTGCATTGTGCAGTATTATCAACCAGCACATCGATGTGAGGTAAAGGGAAATCATCTTTGGGACTTGCCCGGTTCAGATCTCTGTAGTCTACACACATTCTGACTTTCCCGTCTTTTTTGGGCACGGGTACTATGTTAGCTATCCAAGGAGGATAACTCACAACTTTCAGAAAGTCGGCATTGAATTGCTTTTCAACCTCATCTTTGATCTTTTTTGACATATCAGGCCTACTCCTTCGTAGTTTCTGCTTGACTGGAGTGCTACCTTCTTTGATTGGCAGGTGATGAACCACAATGTCCGTGTCAAGGCCAGGCATATCTTCGTAGGACCAGGCGAATATCTCGACGTAGTCTTGCAACATTTGAATCAGTCTTTGCTTGACACTGTGTTCTAAATCAGCCCCTATTTTGACTTCTTTCTTTTCTTCGTTGCTGCCCAAGTTGATAACCTCAATTGGTTCCTCATGAGGCTGTATAGCCTTTTCTTCTTGTTCTAGCAGCCTTGCAAGTTCTCTTGGTACTTCACAATCTTCCTCACTTTCGTCTTCAGTTTGGTAGATCGGATTTTCAAAGTCATGACGGGCAATAGCAGAATCGTTATCGACTGGATCCAACGTGAATGTGAATCTGCATTTTATTTATGTGAGTGTGTGTAAGAAAACATAGCTATTTGAAAAGAAAAGAAAGAAAAAGGATCACAAAATTTGAATATGCAAACGTCCCATGATTTTATTGAATGCACATGCTCATGATATGATAAACCCTTATAAAAGGACCAGTGTGCTTCGGGCAAGGTACACGGCTTTCAAGCTCATGGTTCGATAGCACAAGAACCATTTTTATCTTTGCACAATATACACAAAGAAAACAGGAAATTGCATTTACTCCTGATCGAAGGAGATCACATCCTCAGTTTTCCAGTTGTTCAATCCATTGTTGTGAGCAGGGAGTATCCAGCTGTTCCAGTTGCAGTTGTCTTCTTCATCTCCCACAACATTGATTTCATTGGTGGGGAAATGAGCCGGTGATCTTTCGGGATAAGTAGGATGATCTGTTGGATATGAGGATCCAGGTTGAGGTACCTCTGTTGGCTGAGCGAGATACTCGATAAGGCCGTCCCATCCAGTCGGGATGATGTCTTTGAGGGAGACTTGTGCAGTCTGCTGAGTAGTGTACTGTGACAAAAAGTAACCCTCGTTATTTGGTGTTTCCCTGGTGTTTTCAGGAGTAAAATTGTCATCATAATGTTCATCCCATCCAGTTGGGACAATGTCTTCCATGGCGATTTGTGAGCTCGGAGGAGCGGAATATTTCACCATAAAGTCATATTTGCCACTTGGCTCTCCTAGTGTATCCCAAACTTCTTTAGGTGGATTTTGATATTGCTGAGTGCTGGGACTTGTGAGACTTTTGTCATTCTCAAATTGATCACCCCATCCAGTTGGGGTAATATCTTCCATAGCAATAAAAGAATTCTGAGGTGCGGCATATTGATAATTATATCCGCCGCTTGGATCTCCCAAAGTATCCCACATTCCCATGGAAATGGGCGGAATTTCATCTGGATATGGCTGAATGATATGGTTCAAGAACACTCCATCGTCTTCAATGGCGTTTACTCCTTGGCTGATGAAATGTGACATTAATCCTCCAGAACAAGGACTTTGATCATTCTTTTGATTTCCACTATCATAGCCCAGGCCTAGCTTGTCGGACTTGTAAGGTATATCGAGGAGTTGTCCCCATACTGTGCAATCACCTTTTTCGATCACAGCTTTGGCATCTTTGAGAGAAGCCATAGTTGTAGTTGGAGTAGCAGAAATATGCTTGGTGGTAGAGACATCTGGAGAGACCACCTCAAAAGATTGGCAGGGAGTTTCGATGAATTCGTCATCCAACTCGACATATTTGGAATTGCTCAGGTGACTAACCACATATTCCTCTTCGCCGTAAACTGTGACAATCTTTCCTTTTACTGGATATTTCAACTTCTGATGCAGGGTAGAAGTTACAGCATTTGCCCCATGTATCCAAGGGCGTCCTAGTAAACAGGAATATGCTGGGTGAATTTCCATTACGTAAAAGGTAGAATCAAAGATCTGAGAGCCCACTCTGATTGGGAGATTCACCTTTCCGTACACTGTTCTTGTTGACCCATCGAAGGCTCTTACCACAACATCGCTTGGTTGTAACACAACTCCTTCGAAGTCAAGTTTTTCCAGTACTGTTTTTGGTAACACGTTCAAAGAAGAACCGTTATCTACCAGCACATGAGATAGAGTGGTGCCATTACATTCAATGGAGATATGTAGGGCTTTATTGTGATTCTTTCCAGCAGAGGTTAGATCAACATCAGAGAAACCGAGGCCATTGGTCACTGTTAGATTGGCAACACAATTTTCAAATTGATCGACTGAAATCTCTTGAGGCACATGCGCAACTTTCAGGAACTTCATCAGAGCTTTGGCATGAGCTTCTGAATACTTTAACAGAGACAACATTGAGATTTTTGAAGCAGTGTGCCCCAGTTGTTCGACAATATTGTAATCACTCTTGTAGATGATTTTCAATATTTCCTCCATTTCTTGCTTCGATGGATCTTCAACAGTGACCTCCACCGGTATTTGAACTGGCTCAACTTGTGGCTTTTTGCCTCGAGCGTCGATATCTTGATTAGGAACTGGGACCTGGACTGGACCAGCAGCAATATTTGGAGAAATTTCTGGTGAAAAGATTCTTCCACTTCTTGTGATCTTGCTGGTACCCACAATATTATCCACAGTTGGAGCAGTAAAATTCAGGGCCTCTTCAGTCGAGGTATCCTGTTTAACTCCATGGACATAAACATTAGTGTCGTAACCCCACGGGACAGATTTGTCTGAGGAGTATGGAAATGGAGTTAGACTAGCAATGATTACTGATGCCACCTTGAGTGTAGCGGAAATTTTGAAAGGAGCCTTGGCAGAGATTTTGAATGGTAAGCTGGAGATCACTGAGACATCCTCTATTCTCATCCCGTTTGCAAAGACTTTGCATAAAACGTCCATAGAAGGGAGCCTCTCAAACATAATGATACGGCGATCCATCCATTTTTGAATTTCCATTCTCAGATTTTCACAACCATTGGGCAGGTATGAGCAATAAAAGCAATCAGGGTCACAACCTGGAAAGTAGCCAGCTCGGATTAGCTTTCCTTTGACTTCAAGGAGCGGAGTTGACAATTCGGTCACATCATAGATGTAAACAGTGTCTAGGATAGCATTGACAGTTTTGTCATGCTTCGGCATGGGTGCCGTGATGACATTTGGAGTTTCTCGAGGATCGAACTCAATTTCCCCAGCATCTATCATGTCTTGTATTTTATTTTTCAGGGCCCAACAGTGATCTGCGTCATGTCCTGGACAGTTTGAGTGATACGCACACGCTGCATCGGGGCGATAACTCGGAGAGGAAGTGTTGACATTCTTTGGAGGATCTTTTAATGTGATCAGATATGCTTTTAGAAAATGCTGCAATGTCTGAGAGATTGGCATATTGATTCTGGTGAAATTTCTTCTTGGCGCATCTGGTCGACGCGTATATTTTGGCTGTTGATCTTTTTGAGGTGCAGATGCGGAGATCAGAACTGCCCCTACAGATTGGTGATGCTCATTCTTGCGACCTTTCTGAATTTGCATTGTATTGACCTCATTCCTCCCACTGATGGGCCTTTTTGTAGTACCAGAGGAAGAGCCTATTTGATTTTTTCCATTTTGAATGTCGCTTTCGACACGTTCCCCAGTCAATATCAGGTCAATGAAACCTGATGATGAGCTTCCCAGCAAATGACTATAGAAAGGGCCAGTTAAAGTGCCCATGAACATGTCGACCAGCTCGCGATCAGATAAGGGTGGTTGAACCCTTCCAGCCATATCTCTCCATTTTTGTGCATATCCTTTGAAACTTTCTTTTGGTGCCATGGACATGCCCCTTAGTTGAGTACGGGTTGGTGCAAGATCAGCATTGTATTGTGCCTTTTTGATTAGGAACTTTGAACTTTGGAGGGATAACAACATCTGAGATGAGTCCCAGATCATTGAAATCTAAGCCAGGTATTTTTTGTATCTCCATAGCTTTCATGCGTTCTTCCAACTGCTGATACTTGTCATCATCCTGTTCGTCTCCAGAATGATAATCTTCTTCATTAGAAGAGAGAGAGGGTTTGGCAGAACCCTGGTTGCTGTGATTGTCTCCTTGTTCACCATCACCGACTATTTCAGGGATCGGTGGCTTTTTGAACTTTTTGGCTGGGATTTTGATCTTTCTTTTCAGTTGGCTCAAGCCTACAGATCCTTTGGGCTTCTTTTTCTTTTTGATTATCAGGGCTTTCAGTTCTTGTTGCCCTTTTGCCAGTTCCAGAATTGCCACTTGAACTTGGGCGTTCTGTGCTTCGAGATTCTTGATGCTTGTTTCAGATTCCATCTCTTCTGACTGAAATAAACAGCGAGGAGATGAGAAATCCGTCATGTGAACCTGTTATGCAATGTGTATGAATGCAATGTATATGCAATGAATGAAATGTATATGCAACGAATGAAATGTGTATGCAATGTTTTCAAGGATCTTAGAGTTTAGATTTGTTAAAACAAAAGAAAAACAAACATTTGTTAGTCAAAACAATTTATTATTATTTTTTCTTCTCTTTTTTTTTTTCTTTTTTGCCTCATTCGGGCTTACAAAACAGAAAATAAAGAAAATGAAAGATCCTTCAGGTCTCCCATGGACGCTTTCTCTTTGCACCCAGGAATGTGTTGATCTGCTGCTCTTCTTGGAGTTGTCCGGTGAGCTCCAATAATCTTCTCTCATAGTCTTGACAGTGTGCTTTGAAGGTATCTCTTTCCTCTTTTAATTGAACCCAAGATTTTTGCAACTCTTCCAGGTCAGTTGGCATATCCGGATGTAGAATAACTTGAGGTTCGTCTCCTTCGGCTTCCGGCTCAATAGTCACAGGTAGAATAGCGGGATATGGCATGATGAGTTTCTGAGCATGAGCCCGAACCCATCTGAGGTAAGGTTCCATAGGAATAGAATTCCATTGTCCCAAAGTTTTGCTTTCTATTCTATAGACACTGCCCCACGCATGTATAAACCTTCGTCGATGTCTGTGGGAATCATCCTCGTAATCAAACACAATGCCACGGATAATCATGTCATGAGGACCGTTGCTCCGTGCATATCCGAACTGGCGTAAAGCTAAAGAGGGATTGTAAGTGATGCCCCCTTTGATGCCAAGTAGTGGCACATTAGGGTACTCTCCACAATGATCAATGATAGTAATGTCTCTTTGAAAGAAGTTGTTCCACCGGATATCTGAATGAGACAAAGACATAATCCTGCGAGACCATTGCATTCTTTGTTCATTTCTCAACACTGATCGGGGAAGATGAAATGTAAACCACCTAGCCAGTAGTGGTATACAGCACATAAGAGTTCCTCGTTTCTTCATGGTACGAGTGTGTAGAGAATGTAGAATGTCTCCCAACAATGTTGGTACCGGGTTACGGGTTAGGAAAAGGTTGATGACGTGCACACTTATGAATTGGTCGGGATTAGGGAACAAAACCAACCCATAAATCAAAAGAGCCACAACCTTCTCAAAAGCTGGGTAACTTTTGTTTTCTAGTAGTAATCGAGCCTTTTCCATTAAGAACTTAGCAAGCAAACCCTTAACTCCACTCTTTGTTTCCCAATTGGACTCGATTTCTGACTTTCGCAAATGTAAAGCAGCAACAATGGTTTCAAGTTTTGGAATCCTTTCTAAACCAGTGAAAGGTAATTGATTTCGAACAGGTAATCCAATTAGTTCAGAGAATTCTTCCAAAGTGGGTACTAACTGGTAATCAGAAAAGGTGAAGCAATGATGTTCGGGATCAAAGAACTGGAACAGGACCCGTATCATGTCTTCTTCAAATTTTGAGGTAACCAAATGGAGTAGGTGACCGTGCTTTTCGGTGAATTGAACATTCCTGGGGAATTCTGATACTAAGTTTTTCAGTTCAGATGGCACCGTTGAGATGTTGATTCGGATGTAATCTCTGGTGGCGGGAGCCATTACCTGCAATAACAAAGGTAAACTCTTTGATCCTTGAAATGATTAGTGAGAAAATGATATGCTTATGATGCTTATGATGTTATGATGTCAAACATGTGGCACACAAAAACAAATCAAACAATAGCCTTAAGTTTAAAGGCTTGCATGAAGCTGATAGGTGATACCCTCCCCACTGAAGTTGAGATGGTTAAAACCTGTCCTAGAATAGTATTCGGGTTCTATGATCCTTGGAGGTAACATCTCAATACGGCGCTCGGACGGCCGATCAAAATATTCCTCGAGGATAACTAACTTCGATCAACTTCAAAGCTAGCCACTTAATAGGCCACAAGTCAAGTTCAACTAAAAGGTTCTAAGACAAATTAGTGTTTAATGACATTTCGGAAGCCTAATATACTCCTTGATCGTTTTCAAGGGACATCAGTATAAACCAAAGTATCGCACTAACGGTGACTACCAGATCAACCGTATCGGTACATGCCGTACAGTTTCCTTGGTCTATTGTCACATACTTAAGGTATCTCGAGATTCGGGTTAGAATCTTTCACACAAGCAAAATACCCAAACAACCTTTTGAAAAAATAGAGCAATCAAGTCAAACAATTGAAAACATCGGAATGATCTATTCTCTAAAGGTAACCCCTTTTGAAAACATTTTGTTTTTAGAAAGTGTCCCCAGCAGAGTCGCCAGTTCTGTCGCGCGCTCGGTTTTTTGGCCATACCTCTCGCGGAGAGATACGCGAACTGACTCTTTTTTGTTTCTGCTTTTGTGTTTGAAAATCAGAGAGTCGCCACCAACCTTTTATTTTATCCAATTAAGGAAAGGTTTATAAAAGAAACAGAAAAAAGACCTTTAAGAAATTCTGGGTAAGGGGGTAGGTTATACAAAGGGAAGGTGTTAGCCCCCTTTGTATCCATCGTTATCCATGGGCTCTTTAATTTGCTTAGCTCACTTGTTTTCAATTGCTCTGAAATGCTCGTATGTGGTTTGAAATACCTTTGTAAATTGAATTTGTAATGATCCTTGTGCGGATGTATACAAAGTGTTTTTATCTTTCAAAAGATGTTTTTGAAAAAAGAACGTTAACTTCGTAATGATCCTTGTTTGGATATATACAAAGTATTGTCTTTTTTGAAAGTTTTATTTTGAAAAACAATGATATATGAGAGATTTGTTTGTTTTGATTTGAGCAAGCAAATTAGGAGGTCTACCCTGAGTTATAAGGTCTTTATGCCATTTCCTTTAAAAATCTATCCTGTCACCGGATATAAACAAAAGTTCGATTTTGCGTTTGGAATAATAGAATTTGATTTTGATTTTGAAAAGAATGAGAAAGGGATTACCCTAAGAGGTGTAAATGTGATTGTGTTTTGATTCAGGTATTTTATCTTTGAAGTTAGTGATCTAACAGTTCAATTTTATCTTTGGCATGTACGCAGTTTATATGTGCTGGAATTTAAAATGCGGAAATGTAAAATGCAGAAAGTAAATCTACGCTATTACATCGATTGTGCGGGAAATGTAAACTACGCTATTTACATGAATTTGACAACCTATACATTTATCTAGGAATTTAAATTGCAAGGAAATAAAAGAAATGTTTTTGGTTTTTTATGATTGTTTTTAATTATAATTAATGCATGATTAATTAAATTAAAATGAGGAAAAAAGATGAAAATAAATTTCAAACCTAAAAATTAAGTTCAAAATATGTTCAAAATGCTTGTTAATTAATTTTAAAACAAAACTAATTTTTTTGGGATTTTTGAAATTGATTTGAAATTTATTAAGTTAATTAACACATAATTATATAAATAATTACACAAATAATTAAAACTTAAAGAGAAAATTATTCTAAACATGTACAAAATTAGTTTATAATATATAAACAATATTTAATATAAAGAACAAATTTTTTATGATTTTTGATTGGTTGAAAATAATTAAAAAGCAAATATATAAATATATACTAATTAATTATACAAAATATTGAAATTATGAAGAAAAATAAAATATTTTTATTTCAGAAAATAAAATATTATTTTATCAACTTAAAAATATTTTTTGTGTATTTTTTGGATTTTTAAAACTATTTTAAAATAATTTTGCAAAGAAATTAAAATAAAATAGAAAAATAAATAAAGCAGTGATCATGTGTGGTAATTAAATAAGGTCCATGGTATGGGTGCGTATTTTGATGCGTTGGATTGAGAGTTAGTGAGATCAGATGGCTCAGATATTGAGGCACATGGCAATCAATACACCTGCAAAGCACTGGATTAGAGGTTTTTTTAAATTTAAAACGTGCGCGTGCCAGCCAATGGGATGAGGACACGTCTACGTCTTCAACCTTCAGACTCCTCTTTTAACAGCGTTTGTTTTCAAAAGCGCTGTAATAGGTGAGCATCAATCCTGCAAAATAACGAATAAGGGTAAACGTGCATAGAAATTAGGCGCGATAGGTCCATTCAATTCGTCTTGTTCCACTGAATTCAACCATGCCCTTAATTTGTTCTATTTTGGGCTCTAACTAAAAACCCTAAATTTGAACTAGAAAACCCTAAAATGGTAGCTTCGTGTACAAGCCCCCAAACTTTAATTAAATGTCCAGAAACGATCAGGACATCAAACCAAACTCAAATATATGTCTACATCTTGTTAAACATCAATGAATGACCAGATACGAGTTGGTTTTTGTTTGAACAAATCGTGACCTGTAGTGCTTGATTTAGTGAGTTTCAAAGCTTGCAATTGATCTGGTTATGTTTAGTGATGTTCAAGGATGATGTTTGAATGCTTAGTTTGTATTGAAAATGACTTAAACTTAAAATTCGAATTTCAAGTTTCTTTGAATTTTTACAAGTTGTTACAAGAGTGATATATGCCTATGGGAGCTTCTAAATTCGTCCTCCTTTGATTGCTGAAGTGTTATGGCCTATATATAAGCATTGAAGTGCTTATAAACTAAGCTAAGAAGCAATAAGTGCTTTGTTGAATTTTTGAATATTATATCATATGTAGCTTTGAATTCAAGCAACCATGGCTTGATTTTTCCACTCTCTTCTGCTGTACTATCCTCTTGAGGCAGAGCTTTGAATGTTCTTTGATGAGTCATGCTTAGAAATTAAGCCATCCATTATCCTTCCATTTTTCATTTTCCATTTAATCTTAAAATAGGATAAAATTAAACCAAAAAATGAATAAAATGGTGTGGGCTTTGTCTTGGTCGTGGGAGGCCCATTATATCATGGTAATGATGTTTGGATCCTGAAAACTTGGCCCCATTTGGAAAAAATACATTTTTGAGCAATGTTGGTTTCATGCATTTTCTCAAAATTTAGCCAACTTCAACAAGGTGTAAATCCCTCAATTTTTGTCATACGAAGGAGATCTTGCACTTTTTGGAAACCTCAAAGAGTCCTCTAACCAATGTCTTTGGTCTCATGTCAAAATGATATTTGATGCTCCTTGTGTATCCTTTTGAAAAAAGTGTCTTTTTGTTGACTTTGAAAATGACCTGTAATGTCTTGGTTCATATTTTTCAAATGGTGAACCTAATGACCATGGGACCAATTTCATTTGAAATATAATTGAATTTCCTTCAAAATGAGCTTTGGTTTGAATTTTTTGGATGAAGGATGAGAGAGTTATGACCATTCAAAGTTCAGTTGACTTTTTAGGAGAAAACCCTAATTTTGAATCTTAGGGTTTTGTTGATTTTTGATCTTTCCTTGATGAATTATGATCATCCAATGATCAAATGATGAATCCTTTGACAAAATATGGATGTTGACAAAAAATTTCATTTTTGACTGTCTGTTGACTTTTTTGGTCAAACGGGTCGTCTGTTGACTGTTTGAGCTGCTGACGGTGCGTCTGAGTGAATTGAAGTTTGAAAATTTGTATGATGGTACTTTGAGATGTATGGAGGTCCATGAAATCCATTTGAGGTCTCAAAAACTTGTTTCTCCTGAAAAAAAACAATAAACCCTAATCAGGGACTGTTTGTGTAGGAGACAGTTAAGCGTACCTGATTTTTGTGCAGTGCTGAGTCTCTGCTAATCATGTGATATTCAGAAGACTTCTAGGACAAAAATCTTGGAATTTTGAAATGCAAAAGTTTGATTTGATTGATGGTACAAAACACGGAGAATTATACTGTCAGCAGTTTGACTGTCAACTGACTATTCAGGCATGAATGTAGCAGTTAGAGTGAAAAATCAACAGTCAAAGTTAATTTTCTTTTTGTTGTTTTTGTTTTATGTGAAAGATGAAAGTTTATTTACATGACTTGTTAAAAAAAACAGACATAATAAATAACTAATATTTTCTGTACGCGAGCAAAATTACCGATAATAACCCTGAAAATCATTTAATGCACAGAAAAAATAAATACTTGACTGGCAGAAAACACACAAAATATTATCTGAATAATTAAGCAACAATATGACAAATAGTACAACATTTAATACTGACAGTACAAACATTACATACTATAATGAACAGTACGACGAATAAACGGTACATTTAAGAAAATAAGAGATACGGCAAACTTTAAGAATGACGATTAATAACCCATGCTATGACCAACAGAAAATAGATGATCGGGAGTGTAACCATCGCAGGTCCACATTTTTCAGGACTATGTAGACAGAAGAAGGACATGATCACCACCACAACGGTGATGACCATAAGAAAACACGTTTCCCACCGCTTCGCCATTTTGCCGGGGAGGAAGAGAGAATGGATATGAAGTAGAAATTTGAGAAATGATTTAGAATTTGATGTGATATTTTATGAAAAAAATGAGAGGTATTTATAGAATGAAAAGAGGGATAGAGACGTTGGGGAATGAAGTGATTCCGTACAAAAGGAAAATTTGAGTGGAAGTAAGATTTGAAAGAAGGTGTATGATAGTGTTGGGAAAAAGAGAGATGTGTAGAATAAAGTTAAGATTTGATTTTTGAAAAAGAGATTTGAAAAGAGATTTTGAAAATAATGGAATATAGTACAAAAGTTAGTGGGAAACAAAAATTAATAATAATTTACTTGTTACCAGTACAGTCTGAATCCCGGACTCTGCGCCTGCAAAAGATTTAACTCTGTACCAATTGTGTCAGTACTATTTATCTGTAAACAAATATCAAATAAATAGCGTGTGTGAAGCAATAAACAGTAACTGGCGTTTGCGTAAGAATAAATTCAACAGCAAGCCAAAATACTGTATAAGAAAAAATTCTAAAAATCAAGTATTCATAAATCAGGATGTGAAAATCCAAGATTATATGAAACTCTTAATTTTTAGATTGAAATTTTCTTGAAAAAAGATGCGGGCAAATTTTGGGGTATAACAATAACACACTCCTTTTTTACTGTTCACACACTCACCTTTAGGGTTTCCCCTCTTCTGTTGCCTTCGAATAATAGTCAAGTCCCTCGAGCGTAGGGATACCTTAGCATATGCTGCCTACAATTCAAGACCATCATAGTCCCTACGGAATAAAGATCATAGTCCCTTCGATGTTGCCTACGATAAAAATGATCTCGTCCCTCGATGTTGCCTCGATAAATGATGATCGTCCCTTCGAATGCTAAGGTATCCTTACTGGCTGTCTTTATGACTATTCATATCTCATAGGACTTCCTACCCTCTTCATGGTATGGATAGCCCCTATGACGATTCGATGACCCTTCGATGACCCGCACATCCAATAGATAGGACTACCTACCCACAAATGGTATGGTTAGTCTTATCCCTTAAACGAAAGTAGAAAGTATAGGAAAGACCAAACATAAGTAGCTCTTAGTTTGCTTGCTCAATTTAAAAATACTTTTCACACCCCGTTTTTCAACATTGTCTCTTCAGACATTTCCAAAATCAAACTATTTCTCAAAACACACACACACACACACACACACACTTTCTTTTTCAAGCTTTTCAAACAAAATAAAACGAGCTAAGCAAACTAAGAGCCCGCAGATAACTACGGATGAAAAGGGTGCTAACACCTTCCCTTTTCATAACTTACCCCCCGAACTCTTTTTCTCAAAAGGTCTTTCCTGTACTTTTATACCTTTCCTAATTGGACAAAATAAAAGTCGGTGGCGACTCTTGCTCACCGTAACACATTGTTTGAGAAAAAAAATAAAAAGTCAGTTCTCTCACCGAGTTACAGAGGGCCACCAGCGGAGGTGGCCACAATGCAATATAAATGATAAACATTATGCCTACTCCACTCGGTTATTGCCCTTGATCACGGATATGACGTTTTTTTGCAAACAACAACTTTATCGTCAAGAACAAACGTGTGCAAGTTATGCCCTAAAAATGAAACTCCGTGAAAATGCTTCAAACATGGCCTGCTTCGTGGAAGGAATTCAAATGTACTCAATATGCCCTAGATGTACATGAAAATCTAGCATGAGGAGGTGAAAAGGTTGGGAAGAATACCTAAAGAAAGGATGGTTCGTTGCCCTCTTGAACCTTGCAAAGATAGAAGAAACTCTATTGTGTTGCTTCCTTAACCTTCAAAAATGCAGAGGGAAACGAAAGAGGTTCAGGATCTTGAAAAGAAATTCAGATGCAATAATGGAGAAGTTATTGAACTTGAAGGTTCTTAAACCTCGTTTTTGCGTGGCTTAGGCTAAATGCTTGGATCCAAAAAGAATGAAGAGGGTGTGCTCAAATGACGAAACTCTTTGATTCAGTTAGAGTTTGTTAGATTTCTAACAAACTTTTTTAGCGTTGAGTGTAAAAGAGAATGGATATTTTAAGCAAGATTGAAGATGGTGAGTGAGAAGATGGAATGATGCGTGTTTCCTTTAATTTGGCTGTGGAGATTGAAATATATATGGTCAGGTGAGAGAGTGGTGATGAGTCACCACCACTGATGAGGTGTAGTGAGCAAACTTCACCTACAAGGTTTTGACGACACATTTGGCTATATTTCTCTTCCATGTATGCGTAGTGCATAATTGCTTAGCCAAATGAGGTAATTGCATGATGATGTGTGCATGCTGCATGATGGTGACGCCTTTTGCTCACAATAATGACATAACATACCATTCTAAACAATTTGTCATTTTGTTATGCATGGCCATGCAACCACCTTTGTGGGAGCATAACTCATCGAGCTTTAATCCAAATGCCATGCGATTGGTACCACCTTAAAGAGGGAAGGAAAATGACGAGCTTTTATGTTCGACACACCTTGAATTGGAGTTTAGAACTTCATGAAGTTTCAGCTCAAAGTTAGTCTCTTATTACTAGCGAAATAAAAGCCTGTGTTTTTCTTCCTTGATTTCCATGGACATAACTTTTTGCTTAGGCCACCAAATGAAGAGTTCTTGATGTAAAATTAAAGAGGGAGGAAAAAAATATACATTATTTATGTTGATCACAACTTGAATTGATGCCTGGATCATCAAGATAATCAAGCTCAAAGTCAACCACTTGTTAAGCTTAAACACTTAGTGAAAATTTCAAACATTTTGCCAACTCAACTAGCATGATTTCTTGACTTTGGCCTCCAATATCTTCCAATCAAAAGATTCTTTTGGATCAAATCCTTTTACAAGCATGTAGTATAATGCAAGATCTTTCATTCAGGCCTTGGTTTGCACATTTTGGCTCGTTGATGAATGAGATATGAATCTTGTGAGTCATGCATATGACCATGGATATTTGGTACTTAGAATTTTTCTCAAAATCCTAATTTTACCAAATTTGTGATTTTCTTGATTTCTATTGATAAATCTTGACTCAATCTCATGTAATGATGGAAATTGGCTTGACATGCTCATAGTTGTCCAAATTTCTCAAAAAGTCAAACTTTGACTTTGTGAACCATATGAGTTAAACTTTGACTTCTACCATCTTTAAACCCTTGATACTTTTGAGATAGCCAATGATACACATGATGACACCTCATCTCATATCAAGAAATCTTTTTTTGGTCAAAAAGTCAACCCATAGTTGACTTTGACCAAAACCTAATTTGAGCCAGATGAATTGGACCTTGCATTTAATCCTTGAGACAATGGTCATAAATGCCCATATGATGAAACCCTCGCTTCTTGGAGAGTACGAGGAGGATGTCTTAAAACATTGAGACCCAATCACATATTTTTTTCATACAGATCATCAATTGAGACTCAGATGAAACCCTTTCTTTGATGCTTCTTGAAGAAGAGGAAATAGACAAACTTGTGTCTTAATAGATAACTTCATGATGATGAGATGCTTAATCTTTGCCTTAGTTGAGTATAGTATCATTCTCCTTGTGAGGCGCTCAAACTACAAGATCTTGATCTCTTAGCAATTAGAAGTCCAATGATATGTATGAGTACTGCATTGATCATGACCTATTGAGATATTCAAATGAATGATATTCAAGCCTTAATAGGTTTAAAATGAGAGGGAAAATTTTGGGGTGCAACACTAACCACCCCCCCTATGGCAAGGTACTGAAAACACAATAAGAATTAAAAATATTACTTTACAATTCTGATCATATGAAAGCTTATGGATGAAAATTAAATGGTTAGAAAATGTAGGAACATGAAGTACAAATTGTAACTTGAATGAAAGTTGTAAGTCAATATTTGCAGTTCCAACATCAAAGGTGAAGTACAAGAGGATAATAATGTTTAATGAAATGTCATATGATTAGGAGCACCAGAGTCAATAATCTAAATATTCTTAGGAATATTACCACAAATTGTAATAGATCGACAGTGCAAATTCTTACTAGTAATTGTTGAAGGTGTACCATAATTTATAAATTATTTCGTTGACAAGACAATTAAAAAAGGTGCGTTGAAAAACTAACAGAATAAAAACCAAACTTAAAATAAATACCTAGAAATGAAGTATGTTAGAATTCGATTTTGATCACACAGACTGAATGAGGAGGGCCAAATGGAAAAATGATGACTCGATCATAAAAAATAGATGTCAAGACAGCATCGCGTGTTGTTGAGAATATTTCTCGGTGGGTATTTATTTTATCGTATCCACAGGGATTGAAGTGATATTACCGCCGCTCTATAGTTTACAATGTTTTAAGTTATGGTTCGATTGGTTTTGGTTTTGGTAAAAGTAACATTCATAAAAGTTTGTAGCAATGAGTAAAGTTTAGAAAGATTAATATTTTAAAAGGCATATCAAGACTATATTTCATCAACCTATTTTGCATGTATTCAGTTAATCAAGCACGTGAACTTCATTTATAATCAATATAACCACATTTCGCTCATCTATACTGGTTGTGTCCATGATGGTATTATATTTTTTACCGTATGGTTTACTCGACGGTATCTCAACCTATTAAACAACACAAATAACATTTATGAACCGATACAAATTGAATATCAAATTCCACTCCATGTCTAGAATTGGACTTTGGTAGATAATAAACTTAGATCAAGACATAAAAGATGTATTTCACAATCTTGTAAACCACAAATATTCATTAAAAGCAAACATTACCATCTATATTGATTATCAAGTTATTCACACACAAAAGATTAACGGAAATACATACAAGTGAAGATTGATTACATCTAATCTTGATACAAAAGAAGTTTAGTTATCCATTGACATGGTAGCTTGTTTGACAAGGAAAGGAGAAAGATTCACAAGCATCAATGTTGAAGAATCGAAGATTAATGCTCCAAGTTATTGATTCTGAGTTCCTCTATTTTCTCAAGTGTTTTTGATCAGAAAATGAAGAGCTAACCCCAAAATATCTAGAACAACTCTGTTTATTGGGGTTTGAAAAAGCAGACTGCACTAAGCCCCAGCAGGGAGCGCTTAGCGCGGGTACGAAGATATTTAACTTAAACTGCCATAAACCCTGCTTAGCCCAAAAAAAGGCGCTAAGCGAGCTTGCCTCTGCCATAATCTTCTCTAGGCGCGCTTTAGTGCACTAAGCGAGCTTCTACTTGCACAAATCCATCCAAAATGCATCTTTGAGCTTGTTCTTTTGTCTTTGAGTGCCCAAAGCTTTAGTCATGCAAGAAAAACCTACAAAATAAATTGAAATTGATTAAACTACAAGAAGTTTACAAGAATAAGCTAAAAGTTAAATATCCATACTAAAGTTAGGGTTTTGTCATAAAACTTCGCTAAAACCAAGTGAAAAGTGCTACAAAATACTATTGAATATAAACACAATTTGACCCTTAACACGTGTGACATACATGTAGAGGCGGGAATGAGCTCACATGTTGGATTAAAAGCGACTCGTGAAGGCGCATGCAATGATTTGTGGTGATGGAGTTTTTGAGTGTGGCCGATCTAGGGCGCCAATCACTTAGGTGTCGGCATAGACATTGATAAAGGTTAAAAGATGACTAGAAACAAAATAAAGAATGTTAAATAGTGATGATCCAAGATTGATGGTTGAAAAAAGTAACAATAAACGAGTCTAAAAAATCAAGAGCTTTATAATACTATGTTGTAAAATAACATTTTGATATATTAAAAATTATCATCTAAGAGATTTAACACTACTGCATGTCTCTGACTGAATTTGAATCCATAACCTCTACTGCGTGCCTAAGCCCTCTATTGCGTGCCTAGGGCTGGAATCAAACCTAGAATCTCTGGTCAAGCTGAAAAAGACCCCCCAAATGGTCTTGGGTAAATGATTGGTTTTTGTAGTTGGAAGAATAGTCATTTTAGACTTCAATTAGAAACATATGTGCTTAATCCATAAAGGTTATTTACAGCGATACTATTTATTAACATTTAACTTTATTTATGTTTAATCTATAATATTGACATGTAAAAGTAAAACACAAGTTAAAGACAGCAAGAAACAAGAAAGTACAATCCCACACTTTACTCTATTTTATATATGTTGAGTAGGATCATAAAATTCAAACCACTATTCTTTCTTTCTCTCTCAATCACTCACTCACTCTTTTCTTGGTAATTGTTCTGTTTAGAATCAGAATCGACATGAAGGAATACTCAGTTTCCTGCAAAAGACATAGCAAACACCACACTAAAAGACAACACCATGTTGTCTCAAAACAACCATCTGCACAAAACCATTCTCTCATATTGTCCACTTCCCAAAACATTCCACCTATGCTACCTGCTTTTGTTTCTTTGCTACTTCTTCTTACTTCAATTACACCATCACTTTCTCATCACACCATTGTCTCACATTCTACTCACCACTCAAAGACTAACCAAACTTTCAAACCAAGTCAAGAGTTTCTCAAGTTAAGCAGAATCAGAACTCATCTCAAGAAAATCAATAAGCCTCCTGTCAAAACAATTCAGGCATGCATTTTTCTTTTATGTATATACCGATATACCGATATAAGTACAACGACTTATGATATGTCTGTAAGTTGTTTTCAGCCTATTTCTATAAACTTGCTTTCTCATTTTGCTGCAGAGTCCAGATGGTGATTTGATAGATTGTGTTTTATCTCATCAACAACTAGCTTTTGATCATCCTAAGCTTAAAGGGCATAGACCATTGGTAATAGTTTAATAACTATGTACTTAGAAAAACACAAAATGAACTTGCATTAGTTTGAGATAACATGAAGTAATTAAGAGGTTTAAGGTTTACAGAATCCACCAGAAAGGCCAAAGGGATACAAAAACAATGGAGAAAATGTTAGTGAGATGTTTCAGCTTTGGGCTGATTCCGGTGAAGCGTGTCCCGAAGGAACGGTTCCGATCAGAAGAACAACAGAAGAGGATATTCTTAGAGCAAGTTCTATCCAAAGATTTGGAAGAAAGCCAAAACCTGTGAAGAAAGATTCAACTAGTAGTGATCATGAGGTAATTCATTCTCAAAGTTTAAGGCATTTAGAAAATAATATTAGAGAACCGCTGAGGCCAGACCCTGTGCTGTAGCCCATGTTGCACATCCGCAAAGATGATCCTCCTGAACGCAGTTTAAATATATGGTTAATTACGTTTTAATTGTGTTTAGATGATTAATAATTTGCAAAACCTACATTAATCATCCACAAAATGTAATTAACCATTATTCATTATCCACTATTAGTCTTTCTTTATTTCATTCCCCACCTACATTTTCCTTGACAGAAAGAAAAGAACAGCACTGGCTTAAGAGACAGTGAAAGGACACCACCACTTGTGTTTGTTTGTACCAAAAAGTAATATCAAAGATTCAAAATCATGATTTTGATGAGAAAGCTCTTCTTGTACCTACATTGGTTATTTGATGCCAATCATTTAGAATTTTTCAAGCAAAACTCCTAAAAAAGGCCTATGTATGTAAATTGCAAATTTACAACATATCTATTTCTTGACAAGTTTTTATCTTATTGCAGCATGCAATTCTTTTTGTAAATGGAAACCAATACTTTGGAGCAAAGGCAAACATAAATGTGTGGACACCACAAGTAACAAATGGATATGAATTTAGTTTGTCACAAATATGGGTTATTGCTGGCTCTTTTGGTAATGATCTCAATACCATAGAAGCTGGTTGGCAGGCATGTCCTTACACTTTTTTCCCTAAATTATTCCTTTTCATGTTCATTTAATAAGTCTCAGGTTCAAATCCCCCCGATGCCAACAATTTATGTGTTGGACCAGTCCATACAAAACTTTGCTCTGACTTGTAATTGGGCCTCATATTAGTTGATCTTTAGTTCAGATACCGAGTTTTCAAAAACAAACACTTAATTAAGTGCTCATAGCATATATATACTTATCATATAAGTGCTTATACTAGATAATCTAGTTACTAGGAATGCATTTGTTCCTTCTCATAATAGGTTATATCTTTCTTCTCAGGTAAGTCCAGAACTATATGGAGACAAATATCCAAGGTTCTTCACTTATTGGACTGTAAGTATTAGTAATAGTAATTAACTTATGCAACTTTTTTTTTCTTCTTGTGCATTGATTTGAAAGACATGTGCTATTGAACAACAGACAGATGCATATCAAACAACTGGATGCTACAACTTACTATGTTCAGGTTTTATCCAAACAAACAACAAAATCGCAATAGGAGCAGCAATCTCTCCCATTTCAGCTTATAACAATAAACAGTTTGATATTGGCATAATGATTTGGAAGGTGAGCATTAAGATTATATGAACTAAAGTATTTTCTTGTGTTATATCAATGTTATTGCTTTATTTTTTATATGACTTTATTGAATTTCTCAGTAGTGGACCTTAATGGAGTCTACTTTAATTATGTTCTTTTCTATTACTTTATTAAAGCAATAATTCACGCTTTACTTTTATTCTGGTCTTACTGTAAACAGCTTCTAAATACTCAAAAGCTGAATTTTTCACCTATAGATCTATGATGTTCAATAATCAAAATATTCAAAATAATCTCTTTTAGTCAATGTGTCACTAGTGGTCCTTTCTATGACCAAATTGAATAGTACTATAAGTGCTTATATTATAACTTACAATAGAAAGCATGCTGAGAAATGATTGTGAACAACAGGATCCAAAGCATGGACACTGGTGGTTGGAATATGGTTCAGGACTGTTAGTTGGATATTGGCCAGCAAGCATGTTTAGTCACTTGAGGAATCATGCAAGCATGGTACAGTTTGGTGGAGAGATTGTGAATACACGTTCTAAGGGTTACCACACTGGGACTCAAATGGGGAGTGGACACTTTGCAGAAGAAGGGTTTAGAAAAGCTGCTTATTTTAGAAACTTACAAGTGATTGATTGGGATAATAACTTGCTTCCTCTAGCTAATATTCATGAGTTGGCTGATCATTCAAGTTGTTATGATATTAGGCAGGGGAATAGTAATGCTTGGGGGACTTATTTTTATTATGGAGGTCCTGGAAGGAATGTAAAATGCCCATGAAAAAAAGTCACACTTGTTGTATGATATATTATAGCCTTCTTTGTTACATATTTTGTATTCCTCATCATTGTACTCCTTCTAATTATAATTACATGAGCATTAACAATAATTAATTACAAATATTTTCTATTTGATTTTTTAGTCTATTTTAGGAATATAAGAATATACAATTAAGAGAATCAAATCATATGAAATCATTCCATATTAACATCCCCTCAAATTGATGCAGATAGCCAATGAACATCAATTTGTTAACAAGAAACTGATGATGTGGACGAGGAATCGCCTTTGTAAAAATATCTGCAATATGAAATTGAGTGCTAACACGAGGAAGTGATATTAGTTGATCATCATAGGCATCACATATTGAATGACAATCGATTTCGATATGTTTGGTGCGTTCGTGAAAAAACTGGTTTGCAACAATTTGGATGACACTTGTATTGTCAGGATAACGTGAAGTTAGCCTTGCTTGAAGAAATCCAAGTTTATTTAAAAGACCACGAAGCCAAAGTATTTCTAAACAAGCAGCAGACATGGCTCAAATATTCAGATTTAGAAACTTTTGCTTGCTTCTTACTTTTCCAAGAGATCAATGAAAAAATAAGAAACAAGCATCAACTAGTGATATATCGAGGAGTATCGTGACACCCTCCTCAAGTAGCATCACTATAAGCACTCAATTGAAGAGAAATTTTGACGTGAGAGGATAATTTGTGGTGAGAGGTTTCATTCAAGTAGAGAATTATACGTTGAACTCCATGCAAATGAAGATGACGAGGATAATGCATGAATTGACTTACTTGCTTAACATAAAAATAAGTCAAAGCGAGAAATAGTTAAGTAATTAAGGCTACCCACAAGTTGTCGATACAATAAGGGATCAAGCAAAAGATCACCATCATCACTATGATATTTAATACTAACCTCAAGGGGAGTATCTACCGGATTAGTTGATTGGAGACCAACCATAGAAATCAAATTTGTAGAATACTTGTGTTGATGGAGGAAGATACTCTTGGATGTAGAATAAACTTCAAGACGAAGAAAATAATGCAGTTTGCCAATATCTTGCATATGAAATGACACTTGTAACTCCTGTTGAAGCTTCTGAATGGAAGCATTATCAAAACCAATAATAACCATATCATCAACATACAAAATAAGTAAGACAATTCTCATTGATGTGCTATGAATAAATAGATAAGAATCATACTGACTCTGAGTAGAGGAGACATTTAAGTTTGTAGGTGCATGAAATGTCCGCATCGAACATTGTGTTGGTCGTGGAGGACGTGTGCGACAATTATATATAATATGACCTTGTTGCTTGCAATAATTACAGAACTTTTTTGCTGCAATAACGAGAAATATTTCCAAATTATTTGCAAGAGAAACGTTGAATTTATCTCATATCACGACCTTTACTTCTACTCTGAGCAGCATATGCAACCACAACAGACTTAGAAACGATAGCTTCAGTAGACATGTCTCCTTGAGTAATGAGACGTTGTTCCTCCCTTAAGAGTTCTCCAACACATATATTCAAAGAAGGAACAATATTTCTATTAAGCAAAGCACCTCTGACAACTTCAAATTATGGGCGAAGTTTCATGAAAACTGATCTTGGCTACTTGTTTTGTAAACCTCTTGGACAGTCGCGAGAAAAATCTTGGGAACATCAGCATGAATAATACCATAGTCTTCTGTCTACAGATTCAAAAAACCAGAATGATATTCTTAAATAGATAAGTTACCTTGTTTGTAATTGGCTATCTCTAGCACCTATTGAAAATGTTTGGGTGCATTGTCTTAGTTGTAAATACGCTTCAAATAATTCCACATTTCTTGAGCAGTTGAAAATGATCACAAATTAATGATCATTTGAGGATTAATAGTGTTGAGGATCCAAGTGATTATTTGAGCATCTTTGGTTTCCCACACATCTAATGAAACTTTCTCTGTAGGTACGTTTGACACATCGTCTAGGTGACTCCATAAGCCCTTTTGCTTCACATAATTTTTGAATTGAAATTTTCAAGTAGAATATTTCTTATCGGTAAAACGGACACAAAAATAATTTCTTTCGCTTTCCATAGTCAAGATACAAATAACAACATGTTTTAACTAAAGCTCTTGATCACGTGCAACAATATCTCTCTCTTTAAAATAAAGGGTCAAATATGTTTGTGGTCCTCCTAAATTTTTCAAATTTCATTTTTAGTCCCTCAAAATATTTCCTTCAAATAATGGCCCTCCTAAAAATTTTCATCCACACTTTTGGTCCATAATACTAAAATCGTCGCTAATTCAGTCACTAAGTAATATATTGTCGCTAAAATCGTTACTAATTCTATCGCTAAGTTGCAGGAGAGACCAAAAGTGTGGACGAAATTTTTTAGGAGGACTATTCTTTGAAGGAAATATTTTGAGCGACTAAAAACAAAATTTAAGATATTTAGGAGGACCATAAACATAATTAACCCAAAAAAACATGTAACAAATATATAATTCCAGTAATACCTCACCAAACCAATTGCCAAATCACGAGCAATTGCTGAACACAATTATGCACAAAACAGTTGCTAAACCAATCCACAAACTTCATTGAGAAATCACCGAGCAAAAAGAAACCCCAAAACAAACTGCAAAGCACAAGAAAACACGGAATGCAATCGCAAAGCAAAATCAATCGCAAAACCAAAGCATGATTACAAAGCAACATCGAATCACAAATCAAAGAACGATCACAAAGCAACACTAGATCACGAATCAACAAAGAATTCTCGATCATGAATCAACGAAGAAATCACGATCACAAGGCAACATCAAAAATAAAATGGCACGAAATCGCAAACAACTACAATCAAGGTTTTAAAAATATTTTTGAAATGATATGTTGTAAATGTGCCTTAAAACCTTTGTTGATTAAGAGAAATAAAACATGTTTCGAGATTGCCAAAAATCAAGAAGTAGAAAAAACAACAAGAATGTCCGGTTTGGGCAGTTCACGAATTTCGGGTTCGACCGATTTGATTTGCGGATCCGTTATTTATTGTTAGAATATTGGATATATATTAATTTAAAAATAGTATAAATTAATATAAAATATATTATAAGATATTTATAATATTTTATTCTAATAATTAATGAGTTGTGTTTTTTGTGCTTGAGTTTTGGCTATTATAAATGTATCTCCTTGTTGTGTTGAAAAGGTGACAATCTTAGAGCTTACAACAACAAGAGAAAGCAAGGGTTTAAATGCATAACATAGGGTTTTGGCTATTCTCAAGGGAAACCTTAAAAAGACAAGGGTTATGGGAAATCTTTGAAGTTATCTAAGGGAATTGGGAAACACTTGTTTACACCTTGAGTTTGGATTATTCATATATTGAAGCTTGAAGAGGTTGGGAAACACCTGTGTACAAAATAGGGTTAATTTTTGGGCGCCTTTAGGGTTGTTCTTGGGACTGTGAAGACAAAGGCTATTTTCTTGTAACTCTTATGTAATCTCTTATAATAACTTTCTGAGTATAGTGAATTGGAGAGTTTCTCTCTCTCTCCCAGAGTAAATCATTTGATCAAAATGGGTAAACAAACCTTCATTGTTTTCTCGCCTTATTCTGTTATATCATCTGTGTACGAATTATTATTGCTGTAGACCATTTATTTTGGTTGTTACTATTCTTTGCCTCAGAAATTGATATTGACTTTTGTCGTAATTCACAACAAGCTTCACAAAAAGTGGTGCAGTGAGCATGGAGCAAAGAGGTATTGTTTACAAGTGAATAACATGGTTAGAAGGGAGATCGAGAAATTTTCCGGTAACAATGACTGCGGGTATTGGAAAATTAAGATGCAAGCAATTTTAATTCAAGAGAAATGTATCGATGCTTGCATGACTTACACAGGTACAAAATACAGAGATGTTGGATAAGACCAGAAGTGCCATTATCTTGTGCCTCGGGAATAAAGTTCTAAGAGAAGTCGCCAGGGAGCAAACTACACTTGCTATGTGGGCAAAACTTGAATCATCGTATATGACAAAGTCTTTAGCTCACAGGTTGTATCTGAAACAAAAATTATATTCATTTCGAATGGTGGAGAACAAATCCATAGTTGAGCAGCTTAGAGAATTTCACAAGATTATTGATGATCTTGAGAATATTGAAGTGAAGATTGATGATTAGGACAAGAATTTGCTTTAGTTGAGTTCATTACCTAAATCCTTTAAGCACTTTAAGGATGCCTTTCTTTATGGTAAGGAAGGTACTATTACTTTGGATGAATTCCAGAGGCGGTGAAATCTAAAGAATTTTTAAAGTCGAAATATTTGAAGATTGAAGATAGTGGTGAAGACTTAAATGTGTAAAGAGGAGGAGGTAAACGTAAAGGGATAACAAAATCAAAGATGTCTGACAAGTCAATGGTAAAATATTTTAATTGTCATAAAATTGGTCACCTTAAAAGAGATTGTCCCGAGAGAAAGGTCAATAGAGATTCTGTTCAAGTTGCAGTTGCCTTGGGTGAGGAAATTTATGAGGATATCGTTGTACTAGTAGTATCAGGTTTGGAAATTAAAGATAGTTGGGTCATTGAATCAGGTTGCTCTTATCACATGTGTCCAAGAGTAGAATAATTTGAAACTTTAAAGATGGTGCAAGGTGGAGTAGTTCACTTTGGTGATAATAAGGCTTGCAAGGTTCATGGTATTGGTACGGTTAAATTTGAAATGTTTGATGATAGTGATCTTCTTCTTCACAATGTGATATATGTTCTAGAACTTAAATGAAATTTGTTATCTATAAGTATGTTTGATGTTCTAGGCTATTGCACTGGAGTTGAATATGAAGTGTTGAAGATTTCGCATGATGAAGTGAATATTTCCAAAGGTTCTAAAATATGTGGTCTATATATTTTAAAAGGTGCAAATATTGTCATTCATTCATCAGTAACTAGTGGAGGCTTTTATGACAAGGAAGAACTATGTGGTTTGGGTTTATGGCGTTATGAATTCCTTGAGAAAGTTTCAGAGGAGTATAATCAATTTTGCAGGAGTCAAGGGATAAAAATGCATGTTACAACTGAGTTGTTATTGAGTTTTTTGGGGAACATATGAAGATAAAAAGCTTACTTGGTTGGTAAAGAATTTCTCTAGAGGGAGAATAGTGAAAACTAAGAGAGAAACCTGGGAAAAACTATAACGGAGAAAACCCAATTTGAGGTGGAGTTTCCTATTATGGATACTAGTAGTAGTGAGGGAACGCTTACAGAGATCTTTGATTATCATTTGACTCATGATAAGGTAAGGAGGGTTATTGTAGCATATCAAAGGAACGGTTATGCTAACCTTGGATATTATGTTTTAATGTGGCTGAAGAACTGCAAAATAAAAGAAGAAAACCCTTCAGGGAGGCATTTGAAAACAGGTGGAGTCAAGGGTGGTTGAAAAATCATACTTGGAGGCTTGTTAACTTACCTAGGCACAACAAGGTAATTAGAAACAAGTGGATGCAACACGGTTCAAAGTCAAGGTGGAGATTATTGTAAATTGCCTTACAACCTTTGTTGATGAAAAGCAGGAAAACATGTTTCGAGATTTCCAAAATCAAGAAGCCGAAAAACAACAAGAATGTCCGGTTTGGACAGTTCCCAGATTTCGAGTTTGATCAGTTCAAATTTCGGATCCGTTATTTAATGTTAACATATTTGATATATATTAATTTAGAAATAGTCTAAATTAATATAAAATATATTATAAGATATTTATAATATTTTATTCTAATAATTAATGAGTTGTGTTTTTGGGCTTGGGTTTTTCCTATTATAAATATGTATCTCCTTGTTGTGTTTAAAGGGTGACAATCTTAGAGCTTATAACAACAAGGGAGAGTAAATGTTTAAATACATAGCATATGATTTTGGCTATTCTCATGGGAAACCTTAGAAAGACAAGGATTTTCTGGGAAAGCTTTGGAGTTATCTAAGAGAATTAGGGAATTGGGAAACACTTGTTTACACATTGGGTTTGGGTTATTCATATATTGAAGGTTGAAGAGGTTGGGAAATACTTGGGTAGAAATAAGGTTAATTTTTAGGGTTGTTCTTGGGAACATGAAGGCAAATGCTATTTTCTTGTAACTCATCTGTAATCTCTTGTAACAACTTTTTGAGTATAGTGAATTGGAGAGCTGCTCTCTCCCCTAGAGTAGATCGTTTGATTGAACTGGGTAAATAAACTTTGGTCTTTTTCTCTCCTTGTTATGTTATATTATCTGTGTACGAATTATTATTGTTGTAGACTATTTATTTTGGTTGCTACTATTTTTTGCCTCACAAATTGATATTGAATTTTGTCGTAATTCACAACAAGATAACAAACACATGAATGGAAGGAAAAATTCCAAGAGAGACCCAGCGTGGGTTCGTTTAACAAGATCAAGCTAACACAGTTTCACATGTTTGATTTGATTGAACCTTCTGATACCATGTTACGAATTCTGACTTCTTGTCATTCCTCATTGTATTCCTTCGATTCGAATTCTGGCTTCTTGTCATTCCTCATTGTATTCCTTCAATTTATAATTGCATGAGCATTTACAACAATTAATTATAAATATTCTCTATTTGATTTTCTAGTCTATTTTAGAAATATAAGAATATACAATTAAGAGAATCAAATCATATGAAATCATTCTATATGGAGAAATGATAAAAACAAAATTAACTAAAATGGGTCACACATATTACAATGGTCCACATTATAGAGAATTATCATAGTGAATCCTAACTACTGTTATAAACCCATTGTGTCTCTTCCCGCCATTTCAGAAAGAAGAGTGTGTTTTTTTGTGTGGATCATCTCCTATTTTCTTTCTGCCGTTTCAGAAAGAAGAGTGTGTTTTTTTGTGTGTGGATCATCTCCTATTTTCTTTCCGCCGTTTCAGAAAGAAGAGTGTGTTATTTTTTGGTGTGTGGATCATCTCCTATTTTCTCTCATCAACTTTCAATGCCTCCAAATCCAATGTCCAATAAAAGATTATTAATCTAGCATTTAAATAGATATGAAATATAGTCTAAAGGTTAACAATAGTGCCACATCTGAACCGAAGCAGTAGACAAAGAGCTGTAACAACCCTTCCCGACGACGTGGATTCTCGTGACTACATCTTTCTTTTCTTTACTTCATTTTTTTTTCTTTTTCTCATTTATCTATATGTGGTTTTAGTGTTTACTTTGTTTGTGCATAGTCGTTGAGAAAATGGTAATACTTTTGAAAAAATTGTAAGGTTTAAATATCGGCTGCTGTCGCATAAAAACTTTTGCAAAATTATTGTGACACTGATTACAGTCGTTGTGGTGTAAATTAACCCTAATTTGTTCTTAACATAAAAACGTTGTCGCGGTATCTTTTTCTTCTTCCTATTTTAGGGTTTTGGTTTTGGTTACATGATTATAAGTAATTTTGCCATATTGATTTTAGTGTAGTTTTGCCTTATTGGTATTATTTTTAATTTTGGGTCATGTACCATATATATATATATATATATATATATATATATATATATATATATATATATATATATATATATATATATATATATATATATATAGTAGGGAGGTGTTGGTTTCTTTCTATTTATTGAGAACTTAATCACTATTTCTTGCACTCAATAATTGATGCATTTTCATATTTCTTGCACTCAATAATTGATGCATTTTCATATTCAATTAATGAATTATTGAAATTCTATTGTTGAGATTTTAAGTTATTAATTTTTTATTTTTAATGAAATTAAAATTTATATTAAATTTAAATTATTTTGATTTTGATACAATGAATACAATTAACCCAGATACATCAAACTTTTCCTAAGAGTGAATGAATTAATATTGCTTTCTCTTATCACAACCTTTTTTTAATACAAATCTATTCAACAGATATGCAAATGTTTTAATTTAAAACTCCAACAAATATGCAAAATGTTTTAATATAAAACTAAAACAACTTAATTTTTTTTAGAAAGTCAGAGAATCATGGTTTTTCTGCCAGCATCATTTCATTTAAGGGTGTGATGGTTTGATTTTTAATATTAAACATTTATTTAATTGGATATAGAAATCAAATCACATTTATCTTTTAAATTTAGCTACAATTTTAAAATTAGATTTGATCCAAATTCAAATTAAATTTTTTTAGAAAAAAACTTCCTAAAATAGATATTTATCTCACAAATTTCCATTAGCATAAATCTATATTATATCATAAAATATTTTAAATTAAAAATCAAAACAAAAAGAATATTTATTTTTTCACTAATATTTTATTGTTTGAGTAATTTGCATGAATTTGGATATTCAAGTTTGCTTTATTATTCAATTGAAGTTGTTAGAGTTGAATATTCTTTTGTTTCATCTTAATTATATTATGACTATTTCACTTAAGGTAAATAATACAATTAATTTTTTTGTAAAAAAATTATAAAATATTTTTTTATCAATAATATATATAAAATTTTCCAAATTATAAAATAACTATTATATTTTAACTATTTCACATAAAGTAAAGAATTTAATTATATTGTCGATAATAAAACAAATGTTAATATTTTATTCAAATTATAAAGTAATTTATAATTAAAATAAGTTATTTTTTAGAAGTTAAATAGCATAAGAAGTCGTATTCTTCTTCACAACTAAACTAAATTATTATAATGAAAATAAATTTTTAAGTTTTGATTGCGAGTTTCAAATGGAGGGAAAATGAGGACTTTAATGAAGGAGATTCTTAAATTTATTTATTTATTTTTTAATTTTTATAAAAATTGTGTTTTTGTTTAAAATGATAAGTGAATGTATATTAATATTATATTTTAATTTTTAGAATATTATAACAACATAAAATATATTAGAAGAATTGATTCAAGACCTCCAAAATCCAATTCCAATATAAATATATTTTTTTTTTGAAAAGATTCCAATATAAATTTTGATTACTCCCATATTAAAAGGATTTTGTATTATGAATAGAAACAAACCTTCATTTGGGTTTGGCCCTCTTCTCTACAAAATAAAAAACAAATTTTCCAAAATTCTCCAAATCAAAATTTTTCAATTCTTTTCAATATATCATTTCCTTTTTTTTTCTTCAAAGTCTTTCCCCCCTTCTCTTATAAACTCCTAAACAAAACTTTTATATTTATGATTAAAATTAGTTGTTGAGTATAAAAATGAAAACATTATGCATTAAAGATCGTAGATAATGATTATAGGGTGACTCACCTATAACATTATCTACCTTATTTATGGTTCACCCATAATATTTTTATTTTTTTTACTCAACTACTCTTTTTAGTCATTTAATTTTTTAGAATTTTTTAAACCAATTAATAAGTTTGATTATAGAGTTTTAATCATATTAATTATTTATTTACAAATATGTGTCTATATATTTATTAAAAGAAGTTGAATTATTTATTAAAATCCAAATTAAACATGAATATTATGCTTTTTATTTTTGAATTATGAAATTGTTTAGTATTCATGAAGTTGTGTCAAACATTTGGAATTATTTTGTATTTTTAAATAATAATTAGATTATAAATGAATCCCAAAATAAAATATGAATTGATAACCAATCATTTTTTAAAATATTCAAACATTTTAAATAAATTTGAATTTGATTATGAATTTGAACCTTATATCAGATATTTTACACACTCATACTCTATTCTAAGATCATCCCAAATTCCTAATCCAGACACAAATAAAAGGAGACATAATTATTTTTTGACTCATTCATTAACCTATAATTGACACTTGGTATTTGCCTGCCATGTGCAACACAAAATTAACCAGTCAATTATTATAAGGGATTGTTTTTCCTACCTTTAGTGTTGCTCATCCAATACAGTGAAATTTCATTAATGCCCTTAAAATTTGGATTTTAAATTCTGAACACACTCAAAAATGAAAAAATACACTAAATGGAAGATGTGAAGGCCAACAAATATCTGGAGATTGGACTATGGACCCTCCCGTCACCATACCACACCCATTTCTCAGAGTGAGACCAATGTAACATTTAATTAATTCGGATTCCAATATCTAAATTTGTACGAATTCCAATCTATGGACGCGTTTGATTAATAACCTCACGCTACAACTTTTCCTCTTCATTCTTCAATTCACAAACTTACTTAGAAACAAAAATATAGCTCGTGATCTAACTTCATTTCCATCATTTCAAGTTTTCTTGTTACTTTTATTGCATTATATTCAAGTCTAAAACATAAATCAACCTATACTCAACTCCATTTAATAGAGGTTTCTCATTTTTCTCCAAATTTAGTAAATTTTTCATGTTCATATTTTGTTTTTGTATTTTTTATGAATGCATTATCTATGTAGGTTGGTTATTGTAACACCCCTCTAATAACCCGCGGCAATTAACGAAATTAAATCAGAGTAATATGCAGAAAGAGTGTCACAATTCATAATAAAATAAACCTCGTTTGGTCATATGTCATGCATTCACCAAGAACATCTAAACATAACTCATAATTCAAATTATCATGTTTACACAGCGGAAATAAATCATCGAATCAACATCACATCATTAATGTATCAGACTTCAAAATAAATTAAAAAAATAGAGTTATCATCTAGAACTCAAAACATCGCGTTCCCAGTGTAACATCTACCAGAGCATGACACCTGACACAACTACTAAACCGACTTATGAGCTACTCCACACCAAGTCAAGCCGCTATCCTTAATCTGAAAAATGACAACAAGTAAGGGTGAGTCTCATCACAGTTAACCAATGTTATTGCATCATAAATAACAATATATCCTAGTTATATTATTCACCCAATCGTTTCATAATCAGACATTCCGTTATACACATCTTCATCAATTATCAAGTCATAACGCAGAATACATCATTCAAGTTATAAAAGTTATGCATATGTATGAAACTGACACTATGCATGTGGTACCAAACATCATCAATGGGAATCACCCACCGACCGATCTAACATCATCCAGATACGGCCCTGCCAGCATAGATTCCACACAGTGGAAATCTTGCCTTTCACTGAATCCTCTCATCATTAGGATTCAGCCATCATCAAATGGTTATGAATGCATGCAAACATATATACGACATACTTTCATCATCATCATACTATGAGTAACATCATCTTATACTCACTTCTTCATCATCATCATACTATGAGTAACATCATCTTATACTCACTTCTTCATCATCATCATCATCATCATTAACAAGCATGTTCATATATATACATTAACATTATTCAATAAAGCATATATCACTAATTCATACAGATTTATTAGTTCAAAAGTTACACGTCGTCAAACTTTCAAAATTCACAAAACAGCAAAAATCTGCATTTCACGCTGGCCATACGCGTACCAAAAGGGACAAAAATCCACAACACACGCACCATACGCGTATGAGCAGAACCTGTTTTCCACACAAAGCACACACGTACGCGTACCAGCTAGCCATACGCGTACCAGCCAATCACCATACGCGTATCATACGCGTACCAGCAGGAGGTGCATTCTGATGCACAATTGTGGAGCGTGCCATACGCGTACCACCCCCCATACGCGCATCATACGCGTACCATACGCGAATGGACAACAGTTCCAAAAACCTGCAACTTACCCATTCGTCTTCTTCGCGAATCCATTCGTTTCAGCCTGCGATTTGGGTCTA
This sequence comes from Vicia villosa, assembly GCF_029867415.1. NCBI lineage: Eukaryota > Viridiplantae > Streptophyta > Magnoliopsida > Fabales > Fabaceae > Vicia > Vicia villosa. Next base: position 68,101,313 of record NC_081182.1, read on the forward strand.
AAACCAGAAATTCCACATTCTAAACAGCATAGGATTCATCCAACAATAATAGTATATGACTCTATATTCGATTTTACTCATCACAACCTAAATCTACTCAGTTTTTAGGGATTAACAGTCATAGGTTTCAACCCAAATGATGAACACAAACAGTAAAATCAGAACATAGAACCTATTGATCTAAACAATACTCCTAATCAACATCATCATCCACAACACAATAATAGAGATTAAATGGAGAGTCCCCCCTTACCTTAGTTAAGAATTCTTGATTGGTCTCTCCCTCTTCAGTTCTCTTTCGGTTCTTCGTGTTCCAACCTTCAGACTCTCTTTTCCACGTTTTGTCCTTTCTTTCCCCAATTCTAATTATTTTATGAAAAATAATAATAAAATTAGTAAAGACTTTACTACAACACACCCCTTTCTTTTACTAATCTCCCACATGGCCCAAATGCCACAAACCATCCTCTTTTCTATTATTTTCATAAAATCCATAATAATTCCAATTATTAATCGAATATCCAAATTAAATTAAAATTAAAATTATACGGGTGTTACAACTCTCCTCCACTAAAAGATTTTTCGTCCTCGAAAACATACCTCAGGTAAAGAGTTCCGGATAAGAATCCTTCATCTCGCTCTCTAGCTCCCAGGTAACATTTCCCTCAGCTGGTCCTCCCCAAGCTACCCTGACCAAAGCTATTTCCTTGCCACGCAATTGCTTCAGTCTTCGGTCTTCAATCCTCACTGGTAGAGTCTCAACTGTTAAGTTGTCTTTCACCTGCACATCATCTACTTGGATCACGTGGGACGGATCCGAAATGTATTTCCTCAACTGAGACACATGAAATACATCATGCAAGTTTGCAAGCATCGGCGGTAAAGCAATACGATATGCCACTTCTCCCACTCTTTCAGAAATTTGGAATGGTCCAATAAAACACGGAGTCAACTTCTTTGACTTCAAAGCTCGACCAATACCCGTCATAGGAGTAACTCTCATAAACACATGATCTCCCTCTTGAAACTCAAGTGTTTTCCTCCTCTTGTCATGATAACTCTTCTGACAACTCTGAGAAGCTTTCATCTTCTCTTGAATCATCTTAATTTTCTCTGTAGTATGTTTTACAATTTCTGGTCCGATCACCGCACTCTCACCATATTCGTACCAACACAACGACGTCTTACATCTCCTACTATACAGAGCCTCAAACGGAGCCATACCGATACTCGAATGATAACTGTTGTTGTAGGTAAACTCAATCAAAGGCATATAACTATCCCAAGCACCTCCTTTTTCCAACACACAAGCCCGTAACAAATCTTCCAACGACTGAATCGTCCTCTCAGTTTGTCCATCCGTCTGCGGATGATAAGCAGAACTCAATCTCAGCTTAGTACCCAAGGCCTTCTGCAAACCTTCCCAGAACTTCGATGTAAACCTCGGATCTCTGTCTGACACGATACTTGAAGGAATACCATGTAGACTAACTATCTTCTCAATATACAACTGAGCCAGCTTCTCCATCGGATAATCCATTCTTACCGGTATAAAATGTGCAGACTTCGTCAACCTGTCCACCACGACCCAGATAGCTTCACAATTCTTGACATTTCTCGGTAAACCAGAAACAAAATCCATTGATATGCTATCCCACTTCCACTCAGGAATAAACATCGGTTGCATAAACCCATATGGCTTCTGATGCTCAATCTTTGACTTTTAACACGTCAAACAAGAATACACAAACTCAGCAATTTCTTTCTTCATTCTAGGCCACCAAAACAGCTTTTTCAAATCATGATACATCTTAGTAGCACCAGGATGAATACTTAATCCACTACGGTGTCCTTCTTCCAGGATACTTTTTCGAAGCTCGACAACATCAGGAACACAAACTCGATCACCAAACCTCAGTATACCATTCTCGTCGATTCTAAATTCACAGCCCTTGTCTTGGTTAATCAAAGTTATCTTATCAATTAACTCAACATCAGCTTTCTGACCCTCTCTGATCTCTGCAAGAATACCACTAGTAAGCTTTAGCATACCCAATTTAACACTAGTAGGAGTACCTTCACATACCAAACTCAAGTCTCTGAATTGTTCGATCAAATCCAATTCCTTCACCATTAGCATAGACATATGCAAAGTCTTCCTACTCAATGCATCATAAACTACGTTTGCCTTACCAGGATGGTAATTCAAACCAAAATCATAGTCTTTGAGGAATTCTAACCACCTTCTACGCCTCATATTCAGTTCCTTTTGATCGAAGAGATACTTTAGACTCTTATGATCACTGAACACCTCGAATCTCGAACCATACAAATAATGTCGCTACAACTTCAAAAAAAAAACCACAGCTGCCAACTCTAAATCATGAGTCGGATAATTTCTTTCATGCACTTTGAGTTGTCTTGACGCATACGTGACTACTTGTTGATTCTGCATCAGCACACCTCCCAAACCCATCAGTGAAGCATCACAATATACTACGAACGATTCTGTAGGGTTCAGCAAAATCAAGATCGGAGCACTTGTCAGCCTCTTCTTCAACTCTTGGAATCCTTCTTCGCATTTTGCATCCCAAATAAAGGCTTGACCCTTCCTGGTCAATTTAGTTAACGACAATGCTAACTTCGAAAACCCTTCAATGAACTTCCTGTAGTAACTTGCAAGACCAAGAAAACTACAAATTTCCGACACTGACTTTGGAGCTTCCCACTGAGATACTACTTCTATCTTCGTAGGATTAACAACAATACCATTCTTAAAAATCACATGTCCTAGAAAACTGACTTCTTCCAACCAAAATTCACACTTTGATAACTTGGAAAAAAGTTACTTCTCTTTTAACAGTTCTAACACAGTTCTGAGATGTTCCGTATGCTCCTCTTCACTCTTAGAATATATCCGGATATCATCTATAAACACCACCACGAACTTATCGAGATAAGGATGAAAGATCCTATTCATATACTCCATAAAAACACCAGGTGCATTAGTAACTCCAAACGGCATTACCGAATACTCATAATGTCCATACCTCGTCCTAAAAGCGGTCTTCTGAATATCATCATCTTTCACACGAATTTGGTGATACCCAGACCTCAGATTAATTTTACTAAATACACACTCTCCAACCAGCTGATCCATCAAATCATCAATCCTCGGCAGTGGATACCGATTCTTGATGGTAACTTTGTTCAATTGTCTGTAATCCACACACGGTCTCATCGAACCCTCTTTCTTCTTTACTAGCAACACAGGCGCACCCCACGGAGAAACACTCGGACGAATGAATTTATTCTCAAGCAATTCTTCCAATTGTTTCTTCAGTTCAACCAACTCAGACGGCAACATACGATACGGTGCCATCGACACTGGACTAGTTCCTGGAACCAAGTCAATAGCAAATTCTACTTCTCTTTCTGGTGGTAATTCATTCACATCTGCCGGAAAAACTTCTGGAAATTCACATACCACCGGTAGTTCGCTACTCGCTACTTTCTCTTTCAAATCCATCAATGCAAACAACATAAATACAGTTGCACCGTCTCCGATAGCTTCATTCACTTGCCTAGTTGTCATGTTCATATCATCGGCACTGACAGCTTCAGGAAAAATTACCGTCTTCGCAAAACAGTTGATATGAACACGGTTGAATTCCAACCAGTTCATTCCCAGAATTACATCAAGTTGTTTCAAAGGAAGACACACTAAGTTCATCCCGAATTCTCTACCAAAAATGTCAACCGGACAATTCAAACAGGCAGATGAAGTAGTTACTGAACCCGACGGAGGAGTGTCAATAATCATACTTCCATTTATGTCAGATATCTCTAAATTCAACCTCTTAGCAAAATCCAAAGAAATAAAGGAATGAGTTTCCCCAGTATCAATAATCGCAACTAAAGGTGTGCCATGAATGAAACACGTACCTTTAATCAATCTATCATCTGGAGTAGTCTCTGACCCGGTCAAAGCAAAAACCTTTCCTCCCAATTGGTTCTTCTTTGGCTTGGTACAATTCGGACTAATGTGACCCTCTTCACCACAGTTGTAACAAGTCACAACCTTCTTCTTACAGTCAGCAGCAATACGGCCCACTTGATCACACTTGAAACACTTCTTCTATTCCAGCTTACATTCGTTCCTACGATGTCCCATCTCACCACAATTATAACATTTGATACGAGCACCGGAATCTCCTCCACTAGGTTTCTTCCAATCAGTAGATTTACCTCTACCATATGGCTTACCTCTATCCATATGTTTCTTCCCCTTTTTGTCAACCAACTCGCGAGAGTGAGATGACCTCAGCTTGATGTTATCCTCTTCAAAAATCCTGCTGCAGTCCACTAAGTCAACAAATCTCTGAATCCTCTGATATCTAATGCCTTGCTTGATCTCGTCACGAAGGCCATTCTCAAATTTGACACACTTTGAGAACTCGCCAGCTTCATCATTGTTGTAGTGAACATAGTACTTTGCCAACTCAACAAACTTCGCAGCATACTCTGGTACCATCATATTACCTTGAACCAGCTCCAGAAATCCAATTTCTTTTCTGCCCCTAACATCCTCAGGGAAATACCTTCTAAAAAATTCTCTTTTGAATACAACCCAAGTAATTTCTATACCATCAGTATCTAGTTCAGCTCTGGTTGCCATCCATCAGTCATCAGCTTCTTTAGACAGCATATGTGTGCCATACCTCACCTTGAGATTCTCAGCACAATCGATGACTCTGAAAATCCTCTCAATCTCTTTAAGCCATTTCTGAGCACCCTTGGGATCATGCGTACCCTTGAACAATGGAGGATTGTTCCTCTGAAAATTCCCCAGTTGCCTATCAGCACCAATCCCTGCTCCTACAGCATTTCCTCCCAGCACACCAGCAATCATGCCCAGAGCCTCGGCGATAGCATCATCATTCCTTCCTCCTCTTCCAGCCATTGTTCTGCTTAATCACAAACAATTCAGTCAAAACAAAAGTATCGACAAATAACTCGTATTAGTCGCATACACGGGAAAGACTGACACTAAGACTCTGGTCACAACGACCGACTATGCTCTGATACCACTATTGCAACACCTTTCTAATAACTCGCGGCAATTAACGAAATTAAATCAGAGTAACATGCAGAAAGGGTGTCACAATTCATAATAAAATAAACCTCGTTTGGTCATATGTCATGCATTCACCAAGAACATCTAAACATAACTCATAATTCAAATTATCATGTTTACACAGCGGAAATAAATCATCGAATCAACATCACATCATTAATGTATCAGACTTCAAAATAAATTAAACAAATAGAGTTATCATCTAGAACTCAAAACATCGCGTTCCCAGTGTTACATCTACCAGAGCATGACACCTGACACAACTACTAAACCGACTTATGAGCTAATCCTCACCAAGTCAAGCCGCTATCCTTAATCTGAAAAACGACAACAAGTAAGGGTGAGTCTCATCACAGTTAACCAATGTTATTGCATCATAAATAACAATATATCCTAGTTATATTATTCACCCAATCGTTTCATAATCAGACATTCCGTTATACACATCTTCATCAATTATCAAGTCATAACGCAGAATACATCATTCAAGTTATAAAAGTTATGCATATGTATGAAACTGACACTATGCATGTGGTACCAAACATCATCAATGGGAATCACCTACCGACCGATCAAACATCATCCAGATACGGCCCTGCCAACACAGATTTCACACAGTGGGAATCTTTCCCTTCACTGAATCCTCTCATCATTAGGATTCAGCCCTTATCAAATGGTTATGAATGCATGCAAACATATATACGACATACTTTCATCATCATCATACTATGAGTAACATCATCTTATACTCACTTCTTCATCATCATCATTAACAAGCATGTTCATATATACACATTAACATCATTCAATAAAGCATATATCACTAATTCATACAGATTTATTAGTTCAAAAGTTACACGTCGTCAAACTTTCAAAATTCACAAAACAGCAAAAATCTGCATTTCACGCTGGCCATACGCGTACCAACGGGGACAAAAATCCACAACACACGCACCATACGCGTATGAGCAGAACCTGTTTTCCACTCAAAGCACACACGTACGCGTACCAGCTAGCCATACGCGTACCAGCCAGTCACCATACGCGTATCATACGCGTACCAGCAGGAGGTGCATTCTGATGCACAATTGGGGAGCGTGCCATACGCATACCACCCCCCATACGCGTATCATAAGCGTATCATACGCGTACCATACGCGAATGGACATCAGTTCCAAAAACCTGCAACTTACCCATTCGTCTTCTTCGCGAATCCATTCGTTTCAGCGTGCGATTTGGGTCTAAAACCAGAAATTCCACATTCTAAACAGCATATGATTCATCCAACATCAATAGTATATGACTCTATATTCGATTTTACTCATCACAACCTAAATCTACTCAGTTTTTAGGGATTAACAGTCAAAGATTTCAACCCAAATGATGAACACAAACAGTAAAATTAGAACATAGAACCTATTGATCTAAACAATACTCCTAATCAACATCATCATCCACAACACAATAATAGATATTAAATGGAGAGTCCCCCCTTACCTTAGTCAAGAATTCTTGATTGGTCTCTCCCTCTTCAGTTCTCTTTCAGTTCTTCGTGTTCCAACCTTCAGACTCTCTTTTCCACGTTCTGTCCTTTCTTTCTCCAATTCTAATTATTTTATGAAAAATAATAATAAAATTAGTAAAGACTTTACTACAACACACCTCTTTCTTTTACTAATTTTCCACATGGCCCAAATGCCACAAACCATCCTCTTTTCTATTATTTTCATAAAATCCATAATAATTCCAATTATTAATCCAATATCCAAATTAAATCAAAATTAAAATTATACGAGTGTTACAGTTATGATATGTAACACCCCACTATAAGACATGTCTAGAATAATATTATATAGGCGTTAAATGGTATTGAATACATCCATAAGTGTCTTAATTAGAAAATTGAAATCTTGTACAATACAAAAAATACCAAAAAAGGTACATCATATACATCATATGTCTCAACGAAATGCTACAAAAGAACTACTTAACATAAACAAGACAATGAAACATTTACATCTTCGGCCTGCATGCTACCTTTCATTTATGTTTTTCATGCCTCGAGCTACCTGGAATATACAACATGAGTAAGGCGAGATACTAAATCTCAGTGAATTCTAAACTACACCTTGAGTCCACTCGGCTTTACCAGGTTAACTATCCTTAATTCTCTCCTTACTAGCACTACATTCATATACTATTTCACAAAACTAAGGAACAAAACATATATCAACTTCATACAACACGTGAAAGGTGATATCCTAGGTACACTTTCCATGTAAAAAAACAGAAGCTCGGATTTCTAATGTCAAAATCTTGATGAACCACTAGTCCAGCTAGTGTTTTGAATGTCCTTAACAAATGATGATTTGTTACCCATTAAGGAAAGGTCTTTCGATTTTCCCTGCATTCCTTCTCCTAAGGAATTACTCTCCTACATTTCGAACTACACTCCTGACAAGACATAGGAATCAAGGCTTTCACATAATTGATTCACATTTCTCATAATCTTCCTGCCGGTTTGTACTGAAGGTCGAAGTGTTATGACACACCCAAAATTTTCTCACCATAAGCATACACATACATACATATCATTAGGATTTTTCCTTTGAATCCTAATGACTTAACCTAGAGGCTTGCACTAATACCATTGTCAATCGAGTGATCGAATTTCATTCGATTCTTCTTAGCGATTCATATCACTTAATTTTTAGGCATAGGGTGCAATCAATTACACTGACTATATCCCCAAAAGTATACAAAATTTTAGGCATGTAATCAATTATACTTTTGGTGTATCGGTTACACCAACTCGTTGCCTCAGAAAAACCCGACATTTTAGGGTGAAACCAATTACACTAACGGTGTAACCAATTACATATGCGATTTCCTTAAGAAATTCATGCTTGAACCCAGATTTTTCAACAATCAACCACGCATAACATACCCTAATGCATTCTATCATTTTAAAGGAATCAACACTAAACAAAAATAACATATGCAATTGGATTTACTTAGCATATATTCAAACATTCATGAATGTCATGAACTCGTGTCAACAATCACAAGAAGATCATGTATTGCAACATAATTTCTCGTGAAGCTCATAAAATCACAACATGCAATGATACAAGCATAAAATTAATGAATGCAACACATTTTCAACAAGCATTTCATTCAAATAGCGTAAACCATACACATTATGAAAGAATAAGGTGTTGATAACAAAATCAAACCCTTATCCTCATTCATTTCATAATGTGGTTCTAATTCCCCAAATTAAAAGCCTACTAGAACCAACATTGAAGTTTAAAACCTGGGCTTTCTTGAAGGATGGAGATAAAGTTGATGATCACGGATTCGATTCTTGAACTTTGAAGCTTCTTCTTCAATGAATCACCTAAACTTCCAACATTCAATTATAATGGAGCTTTGATCTTTAAATTACATCCTATCTTCTTCTTTTTGTATCTTTTACTTTCTACCTCTAAAATCTCTTCCTTATTCAAATTCTCAAGGTTAGAGTGGAAAATGAAGAAAATGAGTAAAAGTTTCTCACAATGAACTTATATAATGTTCATGATAATTTACAAAAAGTACACTTGGTACTTAAATCATTTTGCTAATCGATGTCATCTCTTGCTAATCGAAAAAATTATGGTCCCTAATATTTATTGTTCTAATGACACTCATTCTTTAATGACTTAGAATAAGATTAGAAAAAATGAGGGTGTTACATGATACAAGTCATATTTAAAATCATAATAGATTGGTTTCTGATGCATGTATATAGATTTTCTCAAGTTTATAGCATAAGGGTTCTGTCTGTTTGTGCTATGCAGTTCTGGTTTTTTTTGGAGATTGGAATCCTGACCATGAGTCTGTAGAAATAAATCTGGATTTTCCTTTTCAGCATTGTTTGTTTGATTTTTCATGTCATGTCCTTTAAATTTGGATTCTTTAACTATGATATTGACAAGTGAAAACCGCAAGTACGCGATTGTGTCAAGTAGTAAAAAGATCAAACCCACATAGAGATGTATGGTTACCGAATTCTTATTCTAACTTTGTTGATCTAAAGCGATCACAAAAGTGTTTGTTTTGTGCAGATTGAAATTAAAATTAGCAAATAATAAAGATAGCACGTGGGGTTTGTGAGTGTCTATCTAAACTCACCTCGACGACCATCCAAGTTTAATTACGAGAATATTTAAGAATTTTTACAGAAAAGTAGATAAAAGTGTGTGTCACCCACTTTCATGGCGTGTGCAATCTAGACGTTGTTCTCAGTAAGACTAAATATCTTTCTCAATAGAAAGCGAGTTGCCTTGTCACGGTGGGTGCCTTTCTACTATACCATTTAGTAATCTGCGTACAGACATCAATGCACGTCCTTTCAGATCATGATCGTGTTTAGTTGTCTTTGCTTTCGCAAGCGACATAGAAGTGGTTTTTGAAATCTGGGTTCTTAAATAAAAACAAACTCAAAATTTTCTCGTAATAAAATATGGATGAATCAATGGGGGTTGTCATGAGATAAGATCTCACAATACCTTGTCCTTATGGGAATACTCACACTTGGTGAGACAGACAACTGAAGGATAGAAAAACACTTAGAAAGGGGGGGGGGGGGTTTGAATAAGTGTGACTTTAAAAACTCTTAAGATAAAAACAATTGCACAATGATTTTTATCCTGGTTCGTTGTTAACGAAACTACTCCAGTCCACCCCCTTAGAGTGATTTACCTCACCTGAGGATTTAATCCACTAATCAACCTTGATTACAATGGTTTTCCACTTAGATACCCTCTAAGTCTTCTAGAGTATTCTGATCATAACCTGATCACTCTAGGAACCTTTTACAAGTTAATGTAAAACAAAATCTTACAAGAGTATTGAAATGCTTCTTAACAAGTTATAATCAAACTGTGATATTTCTCTTACATTCTAAGCTTAAATCTCACTAAGATATTACAAATGAAGTGAGGTTGAAGATGAAGTTTGAGAGCTTTTGAATTTGACAGCGTTTTTGTATTTTTGCGCAAGAGTTGTGTATTCAGCTTCTCATCAGAACTTCTATTTATAGGCGTTATGAGAAGATGACCGTTGGGAGCATTTAATGCATTGCGTGATCCGTACAGCTTTGCATTTAATGTTTCACTCTTTTGTCAACTACCTCGAGCCTTGCTTTTCCTGCTTTAACTGACTTTGCCTTTAATATAGCTTCTAACGTTCCTTTTGTCAGTCAGCGTAGCCTGCCATCTTGTACTTGCTTCTGATCTGATGTTTGTAGATACAACGTTTGAATATCAGAGTCATAACAGCTTGGTGCAGAGCATCTTCTTGTCTTCTGACTTTGAAGTGCTTCTAGCGTGATACCATAAGAAATTCAGTGTTTCTGCTTCTGAACTCAAGTTCTTCTGATGCTTCATAGACCATGTTCTGATTCTGCTTGACCATCTTCTGATTTCTTGCGAGAGCATGTTCTGATGTTGCATACTTGAACCTTCTGAGTCAGTGCTTCTTGCGCTGAATTGTGCATACTCTTTATATATTTCCTGAAATGGAAAATGCATAGGATTAGAGTACCACATTGTCTTATACAAAATTCATATATAATGTTATCATCAAAACTAAGAATATTGATCAGAACAATTCTTGTTCTAACAACAACAATCAAGAAGTTATAAGACATTGCAAGTAAATTGAAATGTAAATAAAGTAAAGCAATCAAAAGTAAATTGAATAAAAACTTACAAATAAAGAATCCAAGATTAATATAACAAAGTGTAGAATGATTACAAGGGAAAGCTAGAACTAAGGATTCAAAGTGGAAGCAAACAACTTAAAGAAAAGTAGCAAGTGTAATGGACGATAGGTGATAAGTGATGCCTTCCCTCCAAGCATAAGCCTTTATTTATACTAAACTAAACCATAAATCATCACTAATTTTCATTTATTTTGAGCTTAATAATCATAACTCAATAACATAAAGCCTAAGGAGGTCATGGAAGCCTAAAAGTCACAAAACGTCCAAAAAGCTAAGAATTTGTAACTGCCTAAGGAGATGACATGGCATGTGTCATAGAACACAGCCAAACTGTGTTAGTCTCGACAATTTTGTATGGGAAGAGCCCCTTCTCACAGACACCTCACTGAGGAGGTGGGAAGCGCAACAGAAGGGATGTAAAACAGAAAGAACATGAAAAAAAGAAATAAAACAAAAAGGCATACACAATTAAAAGTGTGATTTGTCTCCCACGAAACGCTTTGTTTAACATTGTTTTAGCTCAAAGGACCATGAGTACAAGTGCTCATGGTGGTTCTTTAATAATAAAGTGTATTTCTTCCTCTACTACATCATTAATGACTTAATGCTTTAATCTATGTTCATTCATAGTGAATGATCCTGTAGACTCGATCCAAATATTTATTGCTCCATATGGTGTCACCCTCTTCACCATAAAGGATCCAAACCACTGAGATCAAATTTTTCCAAGAAACAACTTAAGTCTCTAATTAAATAATAAGACTAGATAAACTTCTTTGAACTCTCTTTTAAGGATTCTTTTATCATGTCATCTCTCAGTTCTCTCTTTATACAGTTTCGTGTTTTTCATACACAAAAAATTGTAATTCTTCCAACTCACTTAATTACGATTTTCTTTTTTTCTCCTGCTGCCTGATGTAATACGGTGAACTGACTTTTTAATAATCGAAATGTCGCAGTAAGCAAGAGTCGCCACCGACTTTTATTTTATCCAAACAATATTCGGAAAGGCAAAAAGAAACAGAAAAAAACCTTTTAAGAAATCTGAGTTCGGGGGTAATTTATGCAAAGGGAAGGTGTAAGGCACCCTTTGCATCCATGGTTTTCCATGGGCTCTTAATTGCTTTGCTTGCTCGTTTGTTTAGAAAATGTAGATGAAAGAGATAGGGACTTTAGCTTGTGAATAAGCGTTGCCCTTTTGAGAAATTATGAGAAAGAATATAATAAAAAGGTTTGAGCATTGCAAGGCAATTAGGGGCAATTACCTTAAACTCAGATGATAGGTCTCTTTTTAGCCTTTCAGAATGAAAGGGTCTATCCTTGCCATAAGAGGGCAGGAAGCCTTTCGTTTGGAGGTTGAAGGGTCGTCGAAGCATCCTTTGCCATAAGACTGTCCCATGCCATAGAAGGGCAGGTAATCTAAGGCAAGGATCAGAATAAGCCATTTTTCGTTAGGCAACCAGAAGATACCTCAGCCTTTTTTCGTAGGCAACTTCCGAGGGTCGTGGTCATTTGTGTATCGAAGGCAGCATCATTTAGGGTCGTGACCTTTTTATCGAGGCAACATGGCTGAGGTATCCTCGTATTCGAGGGACTTGGCTTATTCTGCAAAAAAACACAAGGCAACAGGCAACAAGGCAACAGGCAACAAGGCAACAGAGAGAGGTTACCCAAAAGTGTGCGTGTGTGCACCAATCACGTGATTATATTCAATTATATTATCTTGTAAATTAGCGATTCTAAATTCAATTCATGGTTGCCACTCCCTAGGATTACTAACCACGCAGTTATAAGGCAATAAAGGGGAGGGGAAAGTGAAACCAGCGGATCCCCCAATGGGGTTTGGCACAAGTAATAATAAACAGGAAATATAAGGTTAGGGTTTAGGGTTACCAAACTCGTAGCTTTGGCGATCAACAACCCTGAAAATGCAAACCAATAAACAAACCGTGAGTGTATGGCTAATTCAAAGGCAAACAGGATTGACCCTAAAATAAAGAATAAATAAATATATAAAAAAAATAATTAACGAGGTAAGGGTACTTAGCTCTGATTTGATCTGATATGGTCGATAGGGCGCCTTTAAGACTGAAATAACACAAGGCAGAAAAAAGATGAAAGCGGACAAACCCTAATTCTAAAAATAAACCAAATAGAATTTCAATTAATTTAAACAGAATACTTAACTTCGTATTTTGGATCAGGCGCGTAGTCGGGATTAATCATATTGCTAACCCTGAAAAGGCACAGAAGAAGAAGATTTTAGTGTAGGGTTCATTCTCGTAAATCCTAATTCGGGCACAAGTTAACCATGGTTAATAGGATAAATTAGATCGAATTAATTAATTTGGTTTTCAAATTAATTAATTGAATCGACAAAAAAAAATAAAATTTCGACTAAAATATCCCAACCCTAAAAAATAACAAAAATAAATAAACAAGTCAAATTAATTTAAAACATTTAAAATAAATTACTATTAATATAAATGAATTTAATAAACATTGTTAAACTACATTTTGTGAGAAAGACTTTTTAAAGTATTTTTATAATAAATGATAAATGAATGAAAAGATTATATAATCAATAATAATAATAAAATAAAAAAATTTGAAGAGACTTAGCTCTGCTCGCATGTGATGCGCTCCTGAGGATGTATGGTGGGCTACACCTTCTGAGACGTTGGATCTTATGCAGGGAAGATCCTGTGGCTGAGCATTGAGGGCGTGTAGCAGGCTCGCGTGCATGAGATGCATGGGATCAAGAAACTTATGAATTCATAAAAATAAATGCCGAAACTGGGATTCGAACCAGCGTGCCCTCGATCACCAACTCCTAGTCTTTGCCAATCCTGCTGCGCTCGTTAGGTGACATACACACGCAGCAAATAAAATATAATGAAAAAAACAAAATTTAAAAGTGGATAAGCGCGCGTTTTCCCCATCGTCTTCTTCTTCGTAAATTTTCTGAAAACACCAATACTTTTGCCTACGGTTTTTCACCGTAGCCATAGCCCTTTCACTTTAAAACCTGCGAATAACCATTGATAAACACAAAAAGATATTCCAGATTCACTATATGCTAGCCCACGAATCTTATGGAAGTGTTAATTTCGCCCAATTCTTCTTCTAACTCAATACCCCCAAATCTTGACCTTGGAAACCTAGCCATGGTAAATTAAGGTTCCTGTACTCAAACTTAAATCAAACACTTCAGACATCATCGGAATATCATCACAAACGTGAATACATGAGCAAATTATGTTTAGAATGCGTAAAACATGGAATTCGAATTCAAAGTTAGAGTGTGCAAACCGTGAGCGAATGGGGCGAGATTCCGAGCGCCTGGAGCGATAGTGATGATTGAAAAAAGCTTCAGAGATGGCCTAGAAACACGATTCGATCTTCAAGAGTGTTCTGACCTGCCTCAATCTCCAAATCCGAGTTCACTTTTTCTTGGAATTTTTTTTTGAGTCTTTAGGGGTCATGAAGCTGCAGAATCCTTATCAATTTCGTCCCCCCTTTAGGTCTGCATTATTGGTATATATATGACTTGAATTAGGTCTATCAATTGAATCAAAAATTTAGTGAATCCAAGTGATTGGAATTTGGTTGAAAATCATCATCCAATCTTTCCAATTTTGATTCAATTTCACTCTTTTCTTCCTAATCATGATTTTTCCTCAAATATATGATATTGGATGATTAAATCTGAATGGAAAAATCAAATCTTGAATTTAAAAACAATTATTTCAATTTTTATAGGATTTATCCTTATTTAAATGAAAATTCAATTAAATAAAAATAAATATATAAAAAATAAAACAATTATTTTAAGAGTCATTATAAAGCCCATAGTTAACTTTAAAATCCATATATTAGGCCCATTGGTTCAAAACATCACAATTCTTTCTTTAGGGCCTCATGTAATTCTCAAAAATCGACCAACTTGTGCGAGTCATAACTCATTCGATATTTGTCATATGGAGATAATCTATGACTTTTTGGAAAGCCCCGGATGTCCTCTATGAGCCACTTTGGAAGCTTTTTTTTTTTTTTTTTTTCATTTGAGGATTTTATCTTGATGATATTGATGCTTGGATGAGCTTGAGCATATAAAAATATGGTGGGCAAATTTTGGGGTATGACAGCTGCCCCTGTTCAATTATCTTGAACCTGAAGATGTAGAGTGGTTTGTGTGCCAGTCGGTATCTGAAGGTGGAAGATGATTGAACACTAGAATACCGAGAAATTTGCCCTAGCTGAAGTAGGGACTTTTGTCGGAGATGGGCTTAAAGATGCCATCCAGGCCTTTGAGAGAAAGTTTATTGGAGATTGATCGTGTCAGCACCGTTCGTAGTAACTGAATTAGATCTTGGATTGTTTCTGAATTGTGTCTTGAATGAGTGTCAAAAGATGGGAGTTATAAGAATGTTTCAGAAGTCTGGGGTTCATGCTTCCAGAATGTGCATCTGTTTGGAATTTTTAGAATGTCCGGGGTTCGAGCTTCCGGGATGTATATCTGATAAGAATGTTTCAGAAGTCAGGGGGTCATGCTTCCAGAATGTTCATCTGATTGGAATTTTCAGAATGTCCGAGGTTCGAGCTTCCGGAATGTATATCTGATTGGAATGTTTCAGAAGTCTGGGGGTCGTGCTTCCAGAATGTTCATCTGATTGGAATTTTCGGAATGTCCGGGGTTCGAGCTTCCGGAATGTATATCTGATAAGAATTTTTCAGAAGTCTGGGGGTCATGCTTCCAGAATGTTCATCTGATTGGAATTTTCAGAATGTCCGGGGTTCGAGCTTCCGGAATGTATATCTGATAAGAATGTTTCAGAGGTCTGGGGGTCATGCTTCCAGAATGTTCATCTGATTGGAATTTTTTGTTGATGATACTCGTCTGCTTGGGAATTTACCTGAAAGACAAAGTTAGCAGCATGCAATGCCATGATGCATGTATTTATGTGACGAGTCTCTCAAAATAAATGAGAAACTTGTATGTTATGTATGAATTTATTATGAGGTAATGTATGCAATGTATGAATATATGATGTATGACTGATGCTTTTGGAGTGTTTTGAGAAAATAAGTCTCTGTATTATTGTGATTTTGATGTTTGATCTTGTCTTGAAGATGTTTAGCTGGGGATTTATGATTTCTGCTTGGGGATGATCAGTAACTTAATGTACCCTGACTGGGGATAAAAGATATTAGTAAACCATGTTGGAGAAGAACAAAGTGTTGGAGAACCAGTAGTGTTGAAGATGTAAACTTTGTTGGGGAGCCATTTCCTTGTCGAGAGTGTTTGAAGATATCTTCTTAATGATTACTCTGTGGGTATATGATCTTATGAAATTGGAATTACGGGAACACATGGATTGCCTTGAACATTGCCCCCAGTATTATAGTACTACCATTCCTGGATTTGATTAGAACACGCCACTGAGTATTTGGTAAAGATGTAAAAATTGGACTTGCATAGATTTGCCCCAGTTAGTAGGAACTTTGGAAAGATTCGCCTCGCGAGGACTTTACCATGAGCGACATGCCCCCAGTAATCACAAACTTAGGATGATGATTGAACACTCGGCGTCCTTGAGAGATTCTCTGAATCTTGATTTGATTGTCCCAGATTGACCGGGGAATAGTTGTAACCATTTGGGATGTATGCCTTTGACCTTTTTGCCTTTGAGAGATTCTTCGAATCTTGACTTGATTGCCCCAGATTGATTGGGCAAAGCGTGCCATTCCCCCTTGTATACATAGGAGACATTGCTTCTTGGAGTAATTTTGTTTGTCGGGATATCTTTCAGTCATTAGTTGTACCCTGTGCAAATTCTTTCTGTTGCTAACGTTTGAAATTATGTAGCAGCATTTGTTTAATAATAAATTCATGAGATGCAATGCATACGTCTGTCTTGATTTTTTTTTTTTTTTTGAAAATAGTAACAAAAGATGTAAAATCGTGATATTTGTAAAACATGCTATTTATAACAACGTGACGTTTGTAAAAATGAAGTATCAACTCAGCATTTTTGGCAAACCTTAAGGAGTCGGGATACCTTTTGGTGACAGTATGCTTTCGAACTAACCATGCTTCAGTTAGGACTTTCAAGGGTTGTAACGTGGCTTGGTTAACGGTTTAAGAAACAAAGGATAAAGGCTCAAAATTTATTTATACCCATCCCCTTCTTCGTGATGTTCTTCCGCCCTAAGCTTAGTTAATTCAACTTACGCATTCAGATTCCAAGAGACTTTGGATTTGCACCTTTGATAATGATGATGGTTCATCAGCAGAGAGAACTTTTTGAGATGGCAGTCACTTCTTCCTTTTGGGTAGTCACAACATTGTGTTGTTCAGGAATTTATTGACTTCTCTTTTTTTCATCTTTTTGATATCCCTAACTTTTGCCTGAACTGCCTCTTTTGAGCTTACAGTCAGCGGGATGCCTTGATTCTTGCCTAAGTCATCTTTTTGATTTTTGACTTAGCAGGCTTTTCTCATTTTTTTTTGAAAGATATTGACTGCCTTGCTTAATGATTGATGAACCATTATTGGCTTTTGGTTGTCATTTCCGACACTTCTTTGATGTGTGCGGATGAACGCTTGTGATTGAAACCTTTGCTGAAAGGTGTATTGAATGATTCTCTTAAAATAGAATGCACAGCCAAATTAACTGAGAACTACCCTGCCCCAGGTTATGATCAAGGGTTTTAATTAGTACAAGAAAGAAACTTCTACTCCTTAGGCTCAAAAGGGGTTGACGAGGGATTAACATCCTTATATCTCCACTGTTTAGGAATTGAAACAATGCCTGTACATCGTCAGCATAGTCCATTCAAAAGCATACTGTATGAGGTTGCGGTATCGTTTTCGTCATCCTCCCTCAAAAGGCTTACAGCTTAGCATGAGTTGAATAAACACAAGACATATGCAAAGTAAATACGCAATTTAAAATGAGTGATAGCGAAATAATTTACTCAAGACAAACATATGCAATGCACTGATGATGATTATTAAGACAGATAATGTCTATCATAATTCAAATGTTTAAACAAACAAAATAAAATTTGCGCATGAAAGTAAATCTAATGATTTAAAAGTTCATCCATTTAGACATTAATCAGTCTTGTCGTGACTAGGCATAGGAGCGGTGATCACCACAGGAGTTCTCGGATGGTTGAATTCAATTTCTCCATCATCGATCATGTCTTGAATCTTGTTTTTCAATGACCAGCAGCTATTTGTATCATGACCAGGACTATCAGAGTGATATGCACACCTCACATTAGGATTATAGCTACGAGCAGAAGTACTAGGATTCTTAGGGGCAAATTAGTGCTTAATGACACCACGCGGCAGCCAAGCATTTCCTCAGGTCGGATCCCAAGGAACACCAGGACAAACCAATGTGTCACACTAACGATGGCCATCAGATCAACCACATCAGTATACGCTGTGCAGTCTCACTGATCTCATGCCATTTACCTAAGGTACTCAGATCCGGGTTAGGATCTTTCACACAGCAGAATACCCAAAACAGCCCTGCAAAAGTAAAGTAAACAAAGCAAACAATAGAAAACATTTAAGTGATTCCTAAACTTTTAAGGTAACCCCTCTTTTATCGAAACATATCCCCAGCAGAGTCGCCAGTTCTGTAATACGGTGAACTGACTTTTTAATAATCGAAATGTCGCAGTAAGCAAGAGTCGCCACCGACTTTTATTTTATCCAAACAATATTCGGAAAGGCAAAAAGAAACAGAAAAAAACCTTTTAAGAAATCTGAGTTCGGGGGTAATTTATGCAAAGGGAAGGTGTAAGGCACCCTTTGCATCCATGGTTTTCCATGGGCTCTTAATTGCTTTGCTTGCTCGTTTGTTTAGAAAATGTAGATGAAAGAGATAGGGACTTTAGCTTGTGAATAAGCGTTGCCCTTTTGAGAAATTATGAGAAAGAATATAATAAAAAGGTTTGAGCATTGCAAGGCAATTAGGGGCAATTACCTTAAACTCAGATGATAGGTCTCTTTTTAGCCTTTCAGAATGAAAGGGTCTATCCTTGCCATAAGAGGGCAGGAAGCCTTTCGTTTGGAGGTTGAAGGGTCGTCGAAGCATCCTTTGCCATAAGACTGTCCCATGCCATAGAAGGGCAGGTAATCTAAGGCAAGGATCAGAATAAGCCATTTTTCGTTAGGCAACCAGAAGATACCTCAGCCTTTTTTCGTAGGCAACTTCCGAGGGTCGTGGTCATTTGTGTATCGAAGGCAGCATCATTTAGGGTCGTGACCTTTTTATCGAGGCAACATGGCTGAGGTATCCTCGTATTCGAGGGACTTGGCTTATTCTGCAAAAAAACACAAGGCAACAGGCAACAAGGCAACAGGCAACAAGGCAACAGAGAGAGGTTACCCAAAAGTGTGCGTGTGTGCACCAATCACGTGATTATATTCAATTATATTATCTTGTAAATTAGCGATTCTAAATTCAATTCATGGTTGCCACTCCCTAGGATTACTAACCACGCAGTTATAAGGCAATAAAGGGGAGGGGAAAGTGAAACCAGCGGATCCCCCAATGGGGTTTGGCACAAGTAATAATAAACAGGAAATATAAGGTTAGGGTTTAGGGTTACCAAACTCGTAGCTTTGGCGATCAACAACCCTGAAAATGCAAACCAATAAACAAACCGTGAGTGTATGGCTAATTCAAAGGCAAACAGGATTGACCCTAAAATAAAGAATAAATAAATATATAAAAAAAAATAATTAACGAGGTAAGGGTACTTAGCTCTGATTTGATCTGATATGGTCGATAGGGCGCCTTTAAGACTGAAATAACACAAGGCAGAAAAAAGATGAAAGCGGACAAACCCTAATTCTAAAAATAAACCAAATAGAATTTCAATTAATTTAAACAGAGTACTTAACTTCATATTTTGGATCAGGCGCGTAGTCGGGATTAATCATATTGCTAACCCTGAAAAGGCACAGAAGAAGAAGATTTTAGTGTAGGGTTCATTCTCGTAAATCCTAATTCGGGCACAAGTTAACCATGGTTAATAGGATAAATTAGATCGAATTAATTAATTTGGTTTTCAAATTAATTAATTGAGTCGACAAAAAAAAATAAAATTTCGACTAAAATATCCCAACCCTAAAAAATAACAAAAATAAATAAACAAGTCAAATTAATTTAAAACATTTAAAATAAATTACTATTAATATAAATGAATTTAATAAACATTGTTAAACTACATTTTGTGAGAAAGACTTTTTAAAGTATTTTTATAATAAATGATAAATGAATGAAAAGATTATATAATCAATAATAATAATAAAATAAAAAAATTTGAAGAGACTTAGCTCTGCTCGCATGTGATGCGCTCCTGAGGATGTATGGTGGGCTACACCTTCTGAGACGTTGGATCTTATGCAGGGAAGATCCTGTGGCTGAGCATTGAGGGCGTGTAGCAGGCTCGCGTGCATGAGATGCATGGGATCAAGAAACTTATGAATTCATAAAAATAAATGCCGAAACTGGGATTCGAACCAGCGTGCCCTCGATCACCAACTCCTAGTCTTTGCCGAAACAGGGAAGATCCTGTGGCTGAGCATTGAGGGCGTGTAGCAGGCTCGCGTGCATGAGATGCATGGGATCAAGAAACTTATGAATTCATAAAAATAAATGCCGAAACTGGGATTCGAACCAGCGTGCCCTCGATCACCAACTCCTAGTCTTTGCCAATCCTGCTGCGCTCGTTAGGTGACATACACACGCAGCAAATAAAATATAATGAAAAAAACAAAATTTAAAAGTGGATAAGCGCGCGTTTTCCCCATCGTCTTCTTCTTCGTAAATTTTCTGAAAACACCAATACTTTTGCCTACGGTTTTTCACCGTAGCCATAGCCCTTTCACTTTAAAACCTGCGAATAACCATTGATAAACACAAAAAGATATTCCAGATTCACTATATGCTAGCCCACGAATCTTATGGAAGTGTTAATTTCGCCCAATTCTTCTTCTAACTCAATACCCCCAAATCTTGACCTTGGAAACCTAGCCATGGTAAATTAAGGTTCCTGTACTCAAACTTAAATCAAACACTTCAGACATCATCGGAATATCATCACAAACGTGAATACATGAGCAAATTATGTTTAGAATGCGTAAAACATGGAATTCGAATTCAAAGTTAGAGTGTGCAAACCGTGAGCGAATGGGGCGAGATTCCGAGCGCCTGGAGCGATAGTGATGATTGAAAAAAGCTTCAGAGATGGCCTAGAAACACGATTCGATCTTCAAGAGTGTTCTGACCTGCCTCAATCTCCAAATCCGAGTTCACTTTTTCTTGGAATTTTTTTTTGAGTCTTTAGGGGTCATGAAGCTGCAGAATCCTTATCAATTTCGTCCCCCCTTTAGGTCTGCATTATTGGTATATATATGACTTGAATTAGGTCTATCAATTGAATCAAAAATTTAGTGAATCCAAGTGATTGGAATTTGGTTGAAAATCATCATCCAATCTTTCCAATTTTGATTCAATTTCACTCTTTTCTTCCTAATCATGATTTTTCCTCAAATATATGATATTGGATGATTAAATCTGAATGGAAAAATCAAATCTTGAATTTAAAAACAATTATTTCAATTTTTATAGGATTTATCCTTATTTAAATGAAAATTCAATTAAATAAAAATAAATATATAAAAAATAAAACAATTATTTTAAGAGTCATTATAAAGCCCATAGTTAACTTTAAAATCCATATATTAGGCCCATTGGTTCAAAACATCACAATTCTTTCTTTAGGGCCTCATGTAATTCTCAAAAATCGACCAACTTGTGCGAGTCATAACTCATTCGATATTTGTCATATGGAGATAATCTATGACTTTTTGGAAAGCCCCGGATGTCCTCTATGAGCCACTTTGGAAGCTTTTTTTTTTTTTTTTTCATTTGAGGATTTTATCTTGATGATATTGATGCTTGGATGAGCTTGAGCATATAAAAATATGGTGGGCAAATTTTGGGGTATGACACCTGATATTCTAAATTTTGGTTGCCCAATATGCCTTATGTTTTAATTCCATCGGGAGTTGGAATGATTTCCCGTATATTAGCTTGAATAGGGTCATACCGGAGGTGGTATGCCCAAAGTGAGTCGTTTCCTACAAAGGGAGATTGTTTTCTCTAAAATTTCTTTTATTTATCTATTAGAAACCTCGACTTGATGAATTGTTTGGGGATGGTAGAGTGTAGTAACCCTAAGCCTTACACCATATTTCTTAAGAAGGCTCTCAAATTTCCTGACGATGAAGTGCAATCCTCAATCGCTTATCACCATCCTAAGGACCCTAAACCTTGGGAAAAATTTTTTTTTGAACATTTTTATCACGAATCGGGCATCATATTTTGGAGAGTCGATGATCTCAATCCATTCTGATACATAATCTATAATCACAAGTATGTACTCATTTCCCATAGATGAGGGAAATGGTCCCATAAAACCGACCCCTAAACATAAAAAATCTAGATCTCTAAGATATTCTTTATATTCATTTAATTCCTCTTTGAAATGTTTCTGGTGCGCTGGCACTGGTTGATCGCGACTTTGCGTGTCTATTAGTCGGGATAACTGCAAGTGCACAGTCGTGTCGTGTATTTTTAAAAGATATCGAATCCACAGGGACTATAAATCGACCTACCGTTATCTAAAGTTACTATGTAAAGCTAAGGCTAATGATATTTGGGTCTTTTATAAATGGGGAAACTAAAATCCTAAATCTAGATAAAATATAATAACAAACGGATATCAGTATGTATTTCATCTAACTTAGGTGATCCGAAGGTCCATTGGCTATGGTGTTAATTTGATTAAAGATCTTTATTAATTCTATTGATTAAAAGTCCTCCTCTCAAACTGTTTCTCTGTTGATTTAGACTACTATCCTAACTCGTAATGTACGCTTTCGCCATCCCATTAGATTTAGAAAAGCTTTTTGAAAACAATATAGTTAATAAAATGCTTGTTTTATGAAGTCGTTATCTATTTAAATCTCCTAATCTCAAACTCTCGCTCTGTTGACTCGGAACATGCTAATATCCCTAACGTACGCTTTCGCCATCCCGCGCGGGTATAAAAACACTTTTTGAAAATAAATAAGTTCTAATTAGTTCTAATACGCTTTCGCCATCGTTAAAACTAATGTCCTATGTCTACTATCCAGTTAAAGATCTCAAACTTTCGCTCTATTGATTTTAACCTTTGACCGTCTTAACCCCTCAAACTTTCGCTCTATTGGTTTTAAGACTTACTAATTAAATTAGACATACAAACCAAAAACAAGTGATAATTAATAAAACATAATTAAGCCAATTTAATTCGGATCCCTACGGTTAAATTACTTTACATACCGACATCTAAATAAATTAGCCAGACATACTTAAAGAAACAAACATGAAATTATAATTATTAAACATGGAATTATAATTATTAAACATGAAATTATAATTACTAACCATATTATAATGATAATGATAATGATAAAACAATATTATAAGAACATAAAACTAAAATAATTGCAAATAAATAAACCTGGAAGTAAAGCAGACAAAACGAACTTGAATTAAATTGCGAACAAAACAAATCTTGAAACTTGAATGAAGCTTTGAAATAATGTCGGCAAGATTGTGATCCAAGAGTACATAAATTGTAGGCCTAAAACTAATGGTGTGGTAGTTCCTCAATGTGAGAAACTACCACTTTTACAAAGTGATAATTTATGCCTAAAACTATGAACAGCGCTTCCGCGCCTAAAACTTGGATACTCTCAAATGAATGCTCAACCTCTATTTATAGGGAATGAAAATGGAAGTTCCTTTCAGCATCATGTGAGAAGTAGTGGAGATCATGCGTGGGAAGTTGAGAAAATATAGGAAGACTTGGAATTGCCCACTAAATTAATGGAGAAAGTGGCGGGGTCCACGTACTTTTGGAGACGGGCGTCTCTTAGTGGGCTTGGAGCTTGGGGACGTGGCAGTGGACTGGAGACGGGCGTCTCCTTCATGTGATGTGGCCTATGAACGTGGGTGAGCTTGGGAGACGGACGTCT
Organism: Vicia villosa; assembly: GCF_029867415.1. Taxonomy (NCBI): domain Eukaryota; kingdom Viridiplantae; phylum Streptophyta; class Magnoliopsida; order Fabales; family Fabaceae; genus Vicia; species Vicia villosa. The sequence goes on from NC_081182.1 coordinate 68,125,337, forward strand.
CCTTTGATGACGTGGCCCTAGAACTTTGGAGACGGGCGTCTCCCTGCAATTGGGCCCTTAGACGGGCGTCTCAGCTTCGTGGGTTGGGCTTCCACACTTGATCCATCGTATTTTCACCCTTCACATTTGATTAATTCCATTTGCACCTCCACTTCACTACAGTACCTCTTTTCCATCTTTTAGGCACAAATAGTAGTGATTTTAGCTCAATTTCTTTCCTTTTCACAAATAGTCTCAATATGAGCGTAAAACCTGAAACAATAGAAATACCAGCATAAAACCAACATAAAACAACATAATTAAGATAAAATAAGGAAATAATTGATATAAATCGAGCCAAATAAACGATACATTTTCGTGTTATCAAATATCCCCACACTTAAACCATTGCTTGTCCTCAAGCAATCAACCACACGGTAAAAGAAATAATTAAGCTCGATTCGAAACAAGGGCATGACACGGCTCCTAATCATATTTGTGTTAGGCAAATGTTACATCGATAGGAAATAGATATCAACACCAAGGATACCGTAACGACACAATGTTCAAAAACTCCCTCCTTATACAAACCAATTCGAATTATGCCATTATAACTCAACCTGTATCTCTCGTTTTTCCTTTCACTCTTTTCATTCAAGCGCAATCACATTAAGCCCGTTATCCGTACACGCACATAGTAGGGAAATCGGTTAGCGACTATGATCCTTTTCTTTTATTTAGCACGGGGTTCTGGTTTTTTTAAATGGCGAAGCCCCATCTTTCCCAACTGCGGTTGCGGGGGATCGGACCGTAGTCCACCCTACCAAGCCCAGTACCAGTGACCTCTAGGCCAACCAACAGTAGGTGCTAATTATTAAATCTTTATTGGCTTAACAACCGTTGGGCTAAATGACCGGGTGAGGGTCACCTAACTTAGAAGGCTATTCTTCAATTAAATCATTTAAAAACAGGATCATTCACTTATATTCATCGACTCCCTACGTAGTTTGTGCTTAAGATGGTGCCGACTGCTAATATAAACTACTTAAGAGCTACTTTGAAAACTTGAGCCTAAGGTCTCGACATAATGGGGATCCAAATTGATATTACATAATTAGGGGGTTTAGGGTGTCAGGACGGTATCGATGTTGTTGAAACATCTCCAAGTCTTTCTAACAATGCCTAAAGTGTGACAACCTCTATACTTTCAGAGTGTGTATGCCATGCGTCAAAATTCAAATTTTTAGTTGGAGGTTAAAATTTTCAAATTTTGGGGAAATTCGATAGCAACTGAAAATCACATATAAAGACTCGACAACACAACTAGAAGACAATAAATAAAGTAATAAATGAAAGCGGTAAAGCTTCTCCCCCACACTTAAACCAAACATTGTCCTCAATGTTTCGATCTAAGGTGGAGAAGAAAAGACAGAACCTATATGGATGCTACCGGCGTTCCATCACGACCAAATCCACTCCGCGTCCGGAGGAAATACCTTCTCCTATCATACTCATCAATTGTGTCACCACCAGCAGCAACACTCGTAGGAATGCGCGTGGAGACCTGCTCATCTTTGAGACGATCGTCTATAGATTTTTCGCCTAGATATGGTTGAGACATGACAAGCGATCCATACTTTTATTTTCTGCAAATTCAAACAATAAAAGAAAAACATTAAACTGAAAACTCGTGGGTTGCCTCCCACGCAGCGCTTTGTTTAACGTCGATAGCTCGACGGCTTAAGAGTGCAAGCACTCAAGGTGGTTCTCTCGAGAATGACTCCTCGGTTGAACTTTTAGCAAACCTCGTTTTCCATGGCCACTTATCAAGCCATCTCACATATCCCTCACCTTTTCTTTTCTTTCTTCTGTGGGGTGGTTCATTCTTTTGAAATCGTGGTGGCGGTTCTGGATCGATCCTAAGTATCAGCTTTTCAAGTTCGGGCTTAGTGATATTATCCACCACCTCAAAGATTAACCTTACCCTCTTATCACTAACGATATTCTTAGTTTCATGGTCGTCTAAATTTCTCTTTTTATGCAAGGCTTCAAATAAGGGTGCATTAGTGTGGATATTTTCCAATACCTTCACATACATTATGGATTTGGAATAACAATAGGTTTGCGGGAAAGAAATCGGTGGGGTATAAGGATGAGGAATAACAATGGGTGTTTCCCTCTCTACCTCTTCTACATCCTCCCCTTCAGATGGATTTGGTGGATTTTTCTCAATATCCACTCTTTTCTCACTAGAAATCTCTTCAACCACATTATCACTCTCCTCAATCTCATAATCACATTCCTCAATCTCATTATCACTCTCCTCAGGCATTTCAATTTGTTCTTCACTAATGGTTGTGCCAATATACTCCTCAAGTAAGTCTCCTAGTGGCTTTTGTTCAAGTTGGGCGATTTGAGTATCTAACGCCATGTTGTGAGTTGCGAGGGATTCAACCATAATGGTCAGTTGCCTAAGGGTTTCATTGTTTTGAATACTTTGTTTGATAAACTCTTGGTTTTGGACGGTTTGTGTCTCTACAAAGTGCTCCATCATGGCTTCTAATCTAGAGTGAGTTAGCATCTCGTCGGAATCCTCCATTGATGTTTCGAAGTTAAAATAAAAGGATTCTTGAGGTTCTTCAAAGGGAGTTAGCGTTGCATTTTGCGTTTCCTCAAAGTGATTCGTCATCATAGATTCTAGCCTAGAGAGAGTTTGTGCTTCAATGAATTCCTCCATTAAGATTTCGAGGTTGGATTTATGATAATCTTGCGACTCCTCAAATTGTGGGGCGTGGTGATCGTAGAGGAAATTTAGTTGATGATAAGTTTGTGTTGCATTGAAATCCTCTATTAATGCTTCAGGGTTCGAATTATAGGATTCTTGTGGTTCCTCGAAATATTGGGCGTGGTGATCGTAGAGGAAATTCGGTTGAGGATAGGTCTGGTTGGAATTATAAAATTCTTGTGTCTCCTCAAAATGTTGGGATTGGTGATTGTAGAGGGAATTCGGTTGAGGATAAGCTAGTGTCGAGTTGTAATCCCCAATTAATGTTTCGAGGTTTGGATTGTAGGTTTCTTGTGGTTCCTCGAAATGTTGAGATTGGGAGTTGTAGAGGTAATTTGGGTGAGAATGAATTGGTGACGCATTGAAATTTTCCAACAGTATTTCGAGGTCGGATTTATGGGATTCTTGGTATCCCTCGAAATATTGTTGTTGGGAGTTGTAGAAAAAATTTGGGTGATACATTGTAACTAATTAAAAAAATGCCTTAGTCTCTACGGTGTAACAATGAGTTACGATATCGACTTGAATAGTCCCCGGCAACGGCGCCAAAAACTTGATCGCGACTTTGCGTGTCTATTAGTCGGGATAACTGCAAGTGCACAGTCGTGTCGTGTAGTTTTAAAAGATATCGAATCCACAGGGACTATAAATCGACCTACCGTTATCTAAAGTTACTATGTAAAGCTAAGGCTAATGATATTTGGGTTTTTTATAAATGGGGAAACTAAAATCCTAAATCTAGATAAAATATAATAACAAATGGATATCAGTATGTATTTCATCTAACTTAGGTGATCCGAAGGTCCATTGGCTATGGTGTTAATTTGATTAAAGATCTTTATTAATTCTATTGATTAAAAGTCCTCCTCTCAAACTGTCGCTCTGTTGATTTAGACTACTATCCTAACTCGTAATGTACGCTTTCGCCATCCCATTAGATTTAGAAAAGCTTTTTGAAAACAATATAGTTAATAAAATGCTTGTTTTATAAAGTCGTTATCTATTTAAATCTCCTAATCTCAAACTCTCGCTCTGTTGACTCGGAACATGCTAATATCCCTAACGTACGCTTTCGCCATCCCGCGCGGGTATAAAAACACTTTTTGAAAATAAATAAGTTCTAATTAGTTCTAATACGCTTTCGCCATCCTTAAAACTAATGTCCTATGTCTACTATCCAGTTAAAGATCTCAAACTTTCGCTCTATTGATTTTAACCTTTGACCGTCTTAACCCCTCAAACTTTCGCTCTATTGGTTTTAAGACTTACTAATTAAATTAGACATACAAACCAAAAACAAGTGATAATTAATAAAACATAATTAAGCCAATTTAATTCGGATCCCTACGGTTAAATTACTTTACATACCGACATCTAAATAAATTAGCCAGACATACTTAAAGAAACAAACATGAAATTATAATTATTAAACATGGAATTATAATTATTAAACATGAAATTATAATTACTAACCATATTATAATGATAATGATAATGATAAAACAATATTATAAGAACATAAAACTAAAATAATTGCAAATAAATAAACCTGGAAGTAAAGCAGACAAAACGAACTTGAATTAAATTGCGAACAAAACAAATCTTGAAACTTGAATGAAGCTTTGAAATAATGTCGGCAAGATTGTGATCCAAGAGTACATAAATTGTAGGCCTAAAACTAATGGTGTGGTAGTTCCTCAATGTGAGAAACTACCACTTTTACAAAGTGATAATTTATGCCTAAAACTATGAACAGCGCTTCCGCGCCTAAAACTTGGATACTCTCAAATGAATGCTCAACCTCTATTTATAGGGAATGGAAATGGAAGTTCCTTTCAGCATCATGTGAGAAGTAGTGGAGATCATGCGTGGGAAGTTGAGAAAATATAGGAAGACTTGGAATTGCCCACTAAATTAATGGAGAAAGTGGCGGGGTCCACGTACTTTTGGAGACGGGCGTCTCTTAGTGGACTTGGAGCTTGGGGACGTGGCACTGGACTGGAGACGGGCGTCTCCTTCATGTGATGTGGCCTATGAACGTGGGTGAGCTTGGGAGACGGACGTCTCCTTTGATGACGTGGCCCTAGAACTTTGGAGACGGGCGTCTCCCTGCAATTGGGCCCTTAGACGGGCGTCTCAGCTTCGTGGGTTGGGCTTCCACACTTGATCCATCGTATTTTCACCCTTCACATTTGATTAATTCCATTTGCACCTCCACTTCACTACAGTACCTCTTTTCCATCTTTTAGGCACAAATAGTAGTGATTTTAGCTCAATTTCTTTCCTTTTCACAAATAGTCTCAATATGAGCGTAAAACCTGAAACAATAGAAATACCAGCATAAAACCAACATAAAACAACATAATTAAGATAAAATAAGGAAATAATTGATATAAATCGAGCCAAATAAACGATACATTTTCGTGTTATCACTGGTCACACTTTTATATAAAAGCATGGACATCTTTGAAGAGACTAGGCCAATAAAGGCCAACTTGCAAGATCTTTGACACAATTTTGTCGGTACTAGCATGTCCTCTATAGGAGGAAGCATGACAATGAGCCATAACACTCTCAATTTCCTCTTCTAGGACACAACTCCAGAAAACTCTATTGGTGCCTCTCTTAAAAAGTAGAGGCTCGCTCAATAGTAGTGCTTAAGATTAAAATAGAATTTATTTTTATGCTAGTAGCTCATACCCGAAGATAAGAATTTGACGACAAGGTAGTTAACATAGTCAACATGCCAAGGCATTTTTTTTTGAACCAACACAAATAGCTTGTCATCCGGGAAAGAGTCATCAAGAGGTAAATCTTCCATTTTTTGTTCAATCAAGATGGACAAATGACCAACAACCATATTCTTTGTCCTTTTCTTATCTCTTATCTCAATATCAAATTCTTGAAGCAGTAAATCCCATATGATAGGTTTAGCATCTTTTTTACTTAGGAGACATCTAATGGATGCATGGTATGCATAGACAATTATCTTGGAACCCACTAGGTAGGGACAAAATTTGTCGATAACAAAGACCACAACCAACACTTCTTTCTTTGTGATCTCATAATTAATACGCGCCTCGTCTAGAGTCCTACTAGCATAGTAAATGACATGCATCTTCCTATCTTTTTCTGACGCAACACTGCGCCTACTGCATAGTCGCTAGCGTCACATATGATCTCACATGGAGCACTCTAATCAAGAGGCTAAATTATGGCAGCAAAGATCAGTGCCCTTTTTAGGGTTCGAAAGGATTCAAGGCATTCATTATTGAATTCAAATTCAACATCTTTCATCAACAGCCCAGTCAGGGGCTTAGGAATTCTAGAGAAGTCCTTGATGAGCTGACGGTAATAGCCGGCATACCCATGGAAATTCCTTGCTTCCATCATGGTGATGGGAGGAGTCAACTTCTATATCAGTTCAATTTTTTCCTGGTCAATATCAATTACTCTTGAAAACACTAAGTCTCTGATGGCTATGCCATCCTTCACCATGAAGTGACATTTTTCCCAATTTAGCACTAGGTTGGACTTAACACACCTATCTAAGACTTTTTCTAAATTTATCAAACAATCACTAAAATTGGATCCATAAATTGAGAAGACATCCATGAATACTTCCATAATATCTTCTAGTAAATGAGAGTAAATAGACATCATATAGGGCTGAAAAGTGGCAGGTGCATTGCATAGCCCAAAGCACATTCACTGGTAGGCAAATGTACCATAAGGGCAAGTAAATTTTGTTTTCTCTTGATCGCCAAGGTGAACATGGATTTGGAAAAAACCCGAGTAGCCATCTAGGTAGCAAAAATAAGAGTGTTTGGTTAGGCGCTCAAGCATTTGGTCATTAAATGGGAGTGGAAAATGGTCTTTCCTAGTAGCTTTGTTAAGCTTCCTTTAGTAAATACACATTCTTCATCTCATAATTTTCCTAGTAGTTGCTTGCTCTCCTTGCTCATTCTTAATCACTATTACCCCATTTCTTAGGTACCACGTGAACAGGGCTAGCCCACCTACTATCGGAGATAGGATAAATTACCTCAGCCTCTAGGAGATTCAACCCCTCCCTTTTAACCACTTCTTTCATGTTGAGATTTAATCTCCTATGATGTTCTCTATAGGGCTTATTAACGTCCTCTAACAAAATCTTATGCATATCAATATATGGGCTAATCCATTTCTCATCGTCAATGGTGTATCCTATGGCTTTTGGGTACTTTTTAAAAACAATTAGTAATTGCGCAGTTTTGGACTCTCCTAAACTCGCATTTACTATTAAAGGCTTGTTCGACCCGTCATCTAGAAATTCATACCTAAGGGTCTAGAATAACTATTTCAATTCTATTTGTGGTTCTTGTTGCTTGGATTTATTGCTTTCTGTCATGAGAACTTCAAAGCGTTGATCAGAGGAAATGGGACTTTTGTCTAATACTTCCTCATAAATTTTCACTTGGGTGATTTTATTATTTTTATTTCCATAGAGCAAACATACTTCCAATTCATCGATCGAAAGGTGCTTAGATGCAATTTCTTTGACACAATTGTCAATAATATCGACCAAATTTCAAGAATCTCTTACCGACCCTGTGCCTGTGCAACATGAGCCACAGCACAGGGCCTCACATTGCTAGGGGCCTCTAAATATTTATACATGTTGAATAAAATATACTACATGATGTGTGCAAATGGTATTTATGTTTAGTGCAAATTGTCTCCCCCACTACTAAGCGTGTAAGCCACTTATTTTTATTAACTTAATGTAGTATAATCTTATACCTTTTTTTTTATTATTAATTTAGCACTTAAATGTATCACCTTCTAATAAAATTTATATGTATTTTTTAAAGAAATATTTAATATTTTATAGTAAAAAAGGTAAACACTCCGCTACCCTTGAATTTAGTTAGGTACCGGTACCCTCAACCAATCAAATACTATGAATCATTGATATGTCAAATTTTTATTTTATTTTACTTTAAATTAAATTAAAATTTTAATATAATTTATACTAAAGGTACCGGTACCCAACTTAACGTCATTAATACTAAAGAATTTATCTTAAAAAATATATATTAGTAGATCAAAAAATTAAAATTTACCATGTAAAGTGTAATCAATTGGTTTCATACTCGTATGACTTAGTAGCAATTCTAAAAAATAGAGAAAATTCAGAAAAGGTAAAAAGTTATAGTTACATTTGTCAAAATATTTTTAAATAATTTTCTAAATTTTTATGCTATTAATAATTTAAATATTTTTTTATACTTTAATTTATTATGGACCCTATTGTTAAAATAGAACAGGGCCACTAAACAGTTTGGGTCGGCCCTGCCAACAAGAACTCAACTTTTTCTTCCCCTACCTCAAAAGTCAATTTTCCTCTTTTAACATCAACATGGGATACTTAACAGTTCTATCAACAAGCTGCCATGATATATCATTGGGTCTTATTTCACCCATATATAGCTTTTTGCAATCTGAGAGAAGCACAAGGCTAACACACGCTCCTAAGTTATAAAGTGCCCTTTCAAAATTCATGTTGCATGGGAATCAAAAAATCCCTGGATCTTTAAGCTTAATAGGAAGCATGTTTTGGATCACTGTCTACTATCACCAATCATGGATATGGTTTCATTTCCTTCTAATATTCTTTTGTTAGCCAAAATATCTTTTAGAAAATTGGCGTATGTGGGTATTTGGGTCAAAGATTCGTTAAAAGGCTCATCGAGATGGATCTTCTCAAAAGTTCTAAAAAACTTTTTAAATTGCGTTTCTACCTTATCCTTCGCAAACTTCTGCGGAAAAGTGATAGGTGTCTTGTAAGGAGGAGGGGCAACATATGGTGCTTCCCCATCTACCTTCTCGACTACCTCCTTTTTAAGTGGTGCCCATGTTTCTTCCTTAATTCCAACATTTTACTCACCATTACTATTCTCTACTTCCCTAGAATTCTCAATTTCTTTCTCTCTTCCGACTACTATAGTGTTCACATATTCCTTAGGATCAAGTCCTAGATGGGTACATGCCAATTGGGAGATTCGAGTCTCCAAAGCTTTGCTTTGAATGGCGAGGGACTCAATCATAAACATTAGCTGCTTAAGGGCTTCACTAACACAAATATTTTTCTCTATAAGGTCTTTGTTTTGGCGTAATTGTGTCGTAACAAAGTTCTCCATTAACATCTCAAGGTTGTAATCCCCAAAGGTAGTAATTTTACCGTATTGGGGACTATGCGGTCCCACGGCGTGCTGGGAGTAGTTAATGTAAAGAAAGTTTGAGTGATTTCCCCATTTAGGATTATAGGTTTCAGAGTACGGGTTACTAAGTCGCTATTTATGTAATTTCATGTATCTTGAATAGATCCCTCGGTGAGAATCATTCTAAAAAACGGGATTTTTTTGCGAAAAATAAAACAACAGAAATAATAAAAGTGTTTTAGTTTAGATGGTGTTGGAATAAAATTTTGATATCCAAACTATCTCCCCAACAAAGACACCAACAACTTGACGTGTGAAAACTACAAGTGCACGGTTGTTTCATGTAGTAAAAAGATTGAACCCATAGAAAGATGTATGATTATCGAATTGCAATTCTAACTTTGTTTATCTAAAGCGATCGCTAAAAGTGTTTGTTTGGTGTAGATTGAAATTATCAAATAATAAAGATAGGACATGAGGTTTGTGATTGTTTATCTAGACTCACCTCCAACGATCATCCAAATTCGATTACGAGAATGTTTAAGAGTTTTTATCAAAAAATAGTTAAAAGTGTGTGTCATCGATTTTCGTGGCGTGCGCAATCTTGACCATACTGTAGTATATGATATTTGCTTCGTGCCATATGTCGATTACCATCAAACACAATCCTTGGATGTGATAGCCTTATACTTTGACCACCTGGCTTGTGGGTCACGGCCGATGTGTCCACATTTACTTGAGCAAGTCACGTGATAGTTCGAGTATATGCATGGTATTCCTAGAACCCCTATTGTCTTTACTCCTCCCACTGTCACCCGCAGAGATGTTGATGTTATATTTAAATTTTTTTATGATCATCTGGTCCCTGCAAATGTATGTCGTGTTCTAGCTCCTCAGCCACTGAGTGCGATATACAGTTACATCCATTGATTTTATATAGTGTCAAATCCTTACATGACATCGAATGCAAAGGAACAACTACCTAGGCCAGCTCATCAAAATGTATTAGAATATGAGCAAACTAGGGTGAACCTTGTTGTTGATGTGTTGTCAATGTGTCAGCGTATTGTGGCAATTGGGAGAGCGGACATAGAGAAAGGACTGTTTCAAAAAGGTACTCTTGGGATGGACACTATAAAGATCATGATAGTTGAGACACAACATGTCTTGCAACACAGGAGACAGAGGCGGAACCGAGGTGTCAGATATACCCATTAGTTGAATTTTTCTTTGTATTTTTTATATTATAATTTGTATTTTATAAACAATAATATTTGATTTTAAATAACAAATTACGTATGGTAGTATCCATCATTTTGACTTAATATATAGTATGTTAATCGTCTGACAAATTTTATAACTTAAATTAGTTACATTTATGTTTACTTTGTATATAATGTTTAATAAAAAATGTCAAAATTAAAAAAAAAAAATTACTCCCTCCATTTCATAATAGGTGTCCTCTTTCCAATTTTTATTTGTCTCGAATTATTTGTCCATTTAGAATATCAATGTAATATTTATTATTTCTTTCCACTAACTTACCCTTATTTATTGTATTTTAGTTCATTTAAGTACTCCACTATCTATTATTAATAAGGTTATTTTAGTAAATGAGACTCATTTTATCATTGAAATCAACATAATTAATCATTTTCTTAAAAAGTGTGAAAATCTCAAAAATGACACCTATTGTGAGACGGAGGGAGTACCAAATGACTTAGTGTGGCCTGGTCCAAAAATTGTTTTCCAGACTCATTCTTAAATTAATCCAAAGATTAATCCTTAGATTAGTTTTTGAGAGAATGGAGTGTCTAAAATCATTTTTTTTTGTTAAATAGATCTGTCAGAATTCCAATCTTCGGACACGGGGAGAGCATTTTTAGATTTCATAAGGGGAGCCATAGGGTTGGATAACCATGGTGTAAATTAAGATGAAAATGGAAAGGCTATCACATAATTGGGTTTATAAAGTGAGAGAGGAAATTTTCTTTTGAGATGTAACAAATTGTAAGAACAACAAGCAAAAGCTCCCTTTGAATACTTTTTTCGTTGAAAAACACTACCAATGTAGTCTTGAAGTAATATGTGGCCCTCCCTTATCTAAAAAATAGTTTAATGAAGTTTGTCGAATATTTGAGATACAGAATTATGTTGATACATTACATAACAACATAAAATAACAAGTTATCCAACCAATCCGCAACCAACTGGTGAAGTCTTGGGATAAGAAACTCAGTGGACCAGCTTCAGCCATTCACATAACTACCATTCAGACCCAGTTGTTGCAAAAGGAGAATTGACCATGACTGTCACCAAACCCCTCTCACTAGTTCACTTCAAGTTGATATATGCTATTGCTCTTGAAAAAATTTGGTCAGACAAAAGTATAACTCAATTTGTAGGCACAGAACATATGCAAAATTGAAAGGTCGAAATCAAGAGGTATTGGTTTCTTAACAGCTGGATGAACCAGAAGAATCAAGAAACTCATTATCATGGAGATATGTTATTAAAAGTTATCTTGAGCAAAGAATGCAGCATAACAAGGAGAGGTTGATTAAAGACAGTGTGACGAAGAAGGCTTACTTAGACAAAGGCAAGTGCCAAATGGGAGGTAAATTCTTTGAGAAGATCACATGTAAGAGTTGAAAATTGTGATTGCAGTAACTGGTCCCAACTTCAAGTGCAATCGAAATCAGTTGTGAAACATGAATTTCAATAGGGCAATCAAGTAACACGCTGTACAGATGACTCGATGTAAAAGTCCCCCAGTTTTGCAATGGCGTTGTCTATAAATTTGATGAGGTCTTCAGGTGCATAAACCTTAGAAGAAGTGTATGCTTTCAAAATACCGATTTCCATCAAATCAACCATGGAAGCACCCACAAAATCAGAGAACAAATCAGATTGCCCGTGTATCATTAAATATGTTTTTCCCACCTGCATGCAGAATTTGGAAAACCTAGGATCTTCAAATGTTTTTAACATATCTACAACCAAATCATGATTCCCTTCTAGACCACCACCATGTTTCATCTCTGATGCAATCTTCCTAATAGACCCAACATTCATGGATACATGCTGAGCTACTCTTGATGAGTTCCCATTTGTACTGCCATCTCTTCTATTTATGTAGCAAAGCAATACCAAGTTGGCCAAGGTGAAGTATGAAATGAAAGTAAGGAAGTCATAAAAATTCATCCCTGTTTTAAGAGTAAAGTCAGTGAAAAAATCATCAATCTTACATAGTATGATATTAAAATGTAGTTTCTATTAAACTTGCTACAGAACTTGTCTTTTATGGTTAGGTAAATTGCTCTAGCAAGTACTAATATTGAGAAAAATGTAGTTCAAGTGCACAAATTAGCAACAACAGTATTATAAAAATATAGCAGAACCCTCTCTTCATAGTTGATCATCACAAAATCTTTAAATAATGAATAAATGAATATAGGATGACCACTCACTATGTTATTATAGATTTAGATCTCTAGTTCAAGACATCCAAATTAGTTTGTCCCAACAACATACGAAAATGTCATAATACACGGTACTGCACCTGTGTTAGCAGCAAGATTGCGCTGGCAGAGACCTTCAAAATCATCACATATATCCTTGATGTCTTCTATGTATTCCTTGGCCTCATTGTAGTCCCTTAAAAGTAAATTCCACTGTCGTAGCATGAAAAGTCATGAGATAAACTTAGTTCAATTATATTTATCCTCTGAGTCTGATTGAAATGCAAATATATACTTGATCACATTGCTCAATTTACCACCCAAGAAAGGTTATACGCATTGAACCAATTGTGGTTTATAGATATTGTATCCTCCTGAAAAAAACAAAAGATATACAGTTAAAATGATCAAATCACATCAAATTTTCTCAACATAACAATTTGATTACAAAGCTGCTAGACAATTTGATGACAAAGCTGCTAGACAATTTGATGACAAAGCTGCTATAGACTCAAAACTTAACGCCCAATTTGTTGAAGCAAAATCCTTTTTAATGTTTTGAAGATGACAAACTCTTATGTAAATATGATTAAAATTATTATCTTATTTGTTATTTGATGTGTGCTCCTGAGTGGAAATGGAAATCATTAAGACAGTATGCATGAAGTATACCATCAAGCATGATGAGAGAATCAATGCTCCTCAATTTTAATATCAAGTCCACTACAAGAAAAGGAAAACATCGGCTTAAAATGAACACTAAGCATCACATGAAATGAAGAGATAAGACAAATCCTTTGTGAAAAGATATTTTCCCAAGGGCGAGGACTGAGGATAAAGATCCGAGGACGGACAATTACTTGGAGGCCAAGTACTAAAGTTGATTAGACTTAACATGATCATTTCAAGTTAAAATAAAAGAATGGATTTGACATGATCATTTCAAGTTAAAATAAATGAAGAAGAAATCATTTTATGTGAGGATAAAGATGAGAGGATGAATAACTTCTTGGGCACCAAGGAAAACAAGTGTCCTAAAGGTGACGGGATCATTCACTATTCACTTTAAGTTTATGCTTAAAATCAATAAATTAAATAGTAAAAGTAACTTTCGGGATCTCAATTTCCAAGAAGAAAGTTTTGATATCCTCATAACTGAGGACCACAAATATGCCTAACCCTGTTCCTTCCTTTTCATCTCCCCCGGCGTCTCCCAGACCTGACATCAATCTAGAGGCTATCCCGACCCCTAGTCCAGAAAACAACATGTTGGATGAACACCTTGATGAAATGCTACAGTCAGCCACTATGAGAGGGCAACACTACTATTATCCTCTATCTGGTGGTTTTGATCCTGACGATGAGCAGCAAGTTGCTCCTTCTCCTCAGCCTGACATCATTCCTTCCCATCATCCTCCAAGAAGCCCTATTAAGCATTTGGTTAACTCATTTTCCACAATGTCTCCCATTTGTGCATCATCGCCCAAAAGCAGCAAACATCCTTCTTTTGATGCTGCCCTGCATTCCTTCTTATCTCCATCACAGTTTGATTCGTCGTCCAAACATGAACCCAGGGCTGTCTACTCAAAGCTTCGTGAACCTGACAACTTCGAGTTCTTTGACTCATTTTTCGCAAATTCCTCTCTTAACAAAGGTGGTGAGGCCCCCATGAAGGAACTGGTGATTGAAAATTTAAGTAAAAACTGTTTCATATGGTGCAAAACGACCGATTAAAGCAGCGTTTGTTCATAAAACATTAGATTAGGCTTCCAAGATGAAGGGGGTTTTTGTTTAGCAGATGATCAATGACAACAATGTCCATTTCAAAGACTTTTTCGAAACTTCCAGCCCTAGGAATGATGGGTGGACACTCATATTGGGAATAATGTGACTTGTTTGTTGAAGATTTGTGGAGACTGAAATTTTGGCAGGAACAATTTGATTTTGGCTAAGAACATCACTTCTCTTTTGACCATAGAGTTGGTACCAGTTATGAGATTAGATGAGTGGACCATTGTTGCTTATTTCAAGAATTGTTTACTTTGTGAAAACATTTTCTATTTTCATTTTCTAAAAATTGTGTTAGTTTTACTAGTTAACAAAGAGATCATAGACTCTTGAAGTGAACAACAATGTGCATTTTTTTGGAAACATTGAAAATGCCATAAATATTACTTTCATTATTTTCACAAATGTATCATCCCTAGCTAGCATTTCACCATAATGATAACCTTCAGGAGTCTCAAATCTACTTATTAACAAATTAAAGTGAAAACAGAAAATGTTTTCACTAACTAAGTAAACAAGGCCTAAATTTGCTGTTGGAAATCCAAGTTAATCTATATTGGTTTCTATCCTAATTGTATTGTCATTCTTCCTATAACATATTGATCCAATCAATCAACTAGTTATTATCTTTTTACATATTCATAAAGAAGTAACCATTATATGCCAATGAACCTCCAACAAAAAACATTATATGTCAATGATACTAACTACAATCTCCTGGAAAGCATACACTTTTTCATTACTGGCTGCAGTGCTCATAACAAGTAGGAGCCAGTAGCATAATGTTAGCTTCCTTAAGAATATCTTATTTAACAAATGTAATAATTTAAATACTAGTTCCATTTGAAACACGACAAAAACACAAACAGCTTCTGCAGTTTGCACAATCAAAGAAGCTGGAATCGTTATTTTATTTGGTATGCAACAATATTCCTTCTAAAAAGGGGGCGTAGGACAGCCTTTCAAAGTAAGAACATAACGGCAATCAATATTGGAACCAGAACATACCAAATTATGAACTTGGTGATACCATCCGCTGGGAACAAATATGATTTCCCCTGCTTCTTGTGTGCATTCTAACCAGATAGCCTGCGTAAGTTACAAGTTCACACTGAAGGCTGAAGCAGAAAAATGATAAAGGACCCGATAGAGTTTATCAGAAGAAGGAAACTATAGATTTACCTTTTTAAAATTAGGATATTTTGAGTCAGAGACTTCATCAAAGATATTATATACACAGTTTTTCAAATTCCTGAATCAAAGCTTACAGATAATTAGATCATAAAAAAATAAAAACTATATACATCAAAGCACCTTCATCCTCATCCTTTACTTCCTAAGAAGAACACACCAAAAATAGTAGAGGCAGAACCAAAACAAAGAAAGAAAATGAGAGTTACAAGGGAATATAATCCATTAAAAATTTGGTCAAGGTGGACACCAGTAGTAATGAGTTCATACTCATAGATAATTTGAATAAAGAATATGTATTGATAATCTAATAGATTTGTTTTTGTACCACAATGCCCAACTTTTACTAAAATCAAAAATCATGAATTTCGATTAGGAAAATGTGTTCATGCCTGTCAAACAGAAGATGACACTGAGAAGGATCTAGGAAAAACCATCTCTTCTTTCCACAGACATTTGCTGACCAGCTATACGACCTGAAAACATCAGCATGTAGAGGAGTCCAAGATCCTGCCAGAAGAAGTGAAAGTAAGAAATTACTGTTGAATTGTTTATCTCTTCATACAGAAAAGTGCAGAATCATCTGAGATTCATGGCCATTTCAAGATTCCGTCCCACTAATATCACACCTTTAACTCCCATGTAAACAAAACGATAGTCAGAGCAACATATTTCCTTATTTTGTTGGTCTCTGTCAGAATATGTATTCATTCTGAAGTTATCGAGATACAAGTTGAGCCAATCATCACAAAAGAACATCGGAGTGATGTATGGTACGTAATCAGGATACTCCTGCAGTAGTTAGAAAAAGAAATTACTTAGTAAACCATCATCTAGGTTGAAGGGGCAAACTTCAAAGCAAATTATGAAAAGGTACTACAAATCTACAACAATCATCGATAACGCGATGAAAAGCCAAAAATGATACCTTCACAAAATGCCAATCCTTCAAATACGGAACAGATGCAGAGTCACTATTACTTACACCATTTTGATTACTGCACTGAACTACAGAACCCTCGTCTTTAAAGCAAAGTCCAACGAAATCGGATACCAACATCTCCTCCCTTTTTTGATCAGTAAAATCTCTGGTATCACAGTCTGCAACCTTTCCATTACCAAAATTTCAATCAGGTGATAACATCAATATTTCAAATTCTCAAACGAGTTAAAGGAATCTCAAATTGATTAATTCTGCAGCTCTAATTATGTTATTAGACCTTAAATATTGATTTAATGGAAATTAACTAACAAGTAGTAACAATTTTGATATCTCAGGCTCGAAACCCGCTAGATACAAATTGCTTATTAAAAAAAAAAATTGATACCTGAACTTTGGAGGAACCAAAATGAGTGGAGAAAAATTGGAGATTAGGTTTTCCATTAGGGCTAACCCAATCAGTGCAAGCCTTCCAATGATCGTCCATTAATCCAGTTAGCACCACTGGCTTGTTTTTCTCCATATATCTTTCAACAAATTCATTATAAGTTAGTTCTTTCCCATTCACCTTCTCTATTTCTCCTTTTATTTTGATGTTGATATCCATCGATACTATTTCCTCTCAAAAATTCACCATTCACAACCTTGCTCTTTCCAACGAGCTCTTCTGCTACTAAGAAGAAAGAAAGACGAGAAGATAGTTTCTCGAGTTTCAGCAAATATTGGGCCTCATTTGTTACTGGGCTTATCTCAAGAGTAAGTCCACTAAATGGAAGAAATTAACTTGCTACCCCCTTTTTTATACTTGTCACATTTTATGTTATTTTCAAAATGCCTCGACACTATTTATTCAAAAATTTTATCTTTTTCTAAAAAAAAAATTATTGTTGCCAAAATCATCAAAAAGTAAATTTCCGAGAATTTAACTTGTCACCCCCCATTTTATATCTGCCACCCCCTCAAATAGGGCGTTTTTACCAAATTATCCCCGTAAAATACTGGTTTTTTTGAAATTTCCGGTACCGTACCGGAAATTTCATATAAATACCAAAAATTTTGTTGATTTTACCAATTTTACCGTGCCTGATGCTACATACCGAAAAATTAAAATTTCTGATACCGGATTTTTCAAATTTACGGTATATGGAGAAGTACTGGAAATTTGAAATTTCCGGTACATGAAAGTGAATCACCACCACATATTAAGAGTGCTATGACAAATCCTTTAAACATTTGTCATTAGTCGTTAATAACTTCTCCAACTTTATGAGACATATTTCTCAACACTTTCTCAATGATTTGTAGTTATGTTAAGTCATAAAAAACACAAATGATTTAAACTTATGCAATTTAAAAATTGTATAATGATAACATGTAAAATGTAGTATTTTATTAGCTCGATTCACAATTGTTTTAGAGTAAGCATTTTTGTGGTTTTATGTTGGTATTATGTATATATTTCAGGTATTTGGCAGCTAGAGGTCTCTACGCGATAAAACGGTGAAAACGAAAAATAAATTCTAAAATTCATATGGCCTTGACGGGCACAGCCTAGTCATGACGGGCGTCATGCACACCACACTGTCACCATAAAGTCAACAAATAAGAGGATTCGAGTCAAAGAACCATGATGGACAGGCCATCATCCCAGTTGACACCCGTCATGGCCCACAATCTAGCAATTTCTTGAAAGAGTCATGACGGGCATGCCGTCAGCCTAGCTCACGCCCGTCACGACGTTAGTGCCCAGAAAAATAGCACCGATATTAGTCGTTTTGCCCCATTTTCTTTCATTCCCACTCAAATTGTGCGATTTCAGTAGTTCCTGTACGAGTTTTTCACTATATAAAGGATCCTAGTTCATTAATTTCACCATCCAAGCTTTGCTAGAGTCAAAAACTACACTTTGTAAAAGCACTTATATTTCACTTTGACGTGTACTTGTAAATTAAATTTCTTACATCTTAGAGCTTTGTTTACTTAGTTGCTGCTAGTTTTATTCTACCATTGTTGGTGTTTTATTTTTAAGTTATTGCCACATTTACTTCAAGTAAATTGTGCCAAATCAAAAGTCTCCCTTCAGAGCATTTAATCAATTCAAGTTTCTACCTTTATGCTATTTCGAGGTTCTTTTTACTTACTATTTTTTAATATGAATGTCATGAAAATAAGTTGTTTATTTATTGCTTTTAACATGTCAGCGTAAGTCTGATCAGTCCGGAATATGAAGATCGTCATGCTGATGGTATTCTGACGAATTGCTTGTTAAATTTTATAACAAGAATTATTTTTAGATCTGAAAAATTCAATTTTTACTGTTGAATATTTACTTCGAAAGTAGAAATACCGTGATACTGCTTTCAGCTCGAAAGAATGAAAACGGTATTCGACTCAAGAAAACTCAAAAATTAATTTTTAAATACAGTAAAAACGCTTTTTAAATTAATTTAGAAAATACTAATTTTCAAAAAGGGATTTAAAAAATCTTGAGTTTAGGAAGACGATTGATAGTTTTTTCATAGATAATCTTCATCATGCTTCTGAGATTTATATGACCTAGTTTCTAGTGCCACAACTTGATTTCATCTTCTTTAGAGATCAAGCTTGATGGAGATTGATCCTTTACTTGACAACTCCGCATGTAGAAATTGTGTGATGATTTGTTCCAGATGTTTATTGGTGACAATATATTCAGAACGATTGAAATTTACACATAATTCTTGATCGTACAACTGACTGATAATGATGAGATTTGCAGTCACACTTTCAACTAGAAGGACCTCCATCTAGACGAGAGAGGCCTGGATAATCCAATTTCCCTTTTCCAATGATCTTGCCTTTAGCACCATCACCAAAAGTAACATAGTTATTTGAATAAGATTTTACATCTTTCAAATAATTCTTCTTGCCAGTCATGTGTCTGGAGTAGCCACTATCAAAATATCAATCTTTATGAGAGGAATCCCTTAGGAAGGTATGAACAATGTGACTTGTAGTTGTCTCTTTGACTTTCCATACCTATTGAGGACGACCATTCCTTGTAGTGTTTTTGACACGATGATTTTGATATTGGTAGTAAGGTCTTTCATACAGTTTGTAGCAAAAGGGTCGTATATTCCCCTGTTGCCCAAAATTGTGACATACCCATGAAACTCTATGGTATACTCTTATGTGCTAGTAATGATGTCGAGAAAATGTTGTGACATGTAGTTTTACATCAGGAATTCAGTCTTTTGTTCAGGAGGAACTAACTTATTTTTTTGTATTCATGGATATGTAGTCAAACCCAAAATTTCCCAAGCTTAGTTGAACTACCCCCAGGATTTCATCAAGAGTATATGAACTAAAATTTATTATGTGAACTTACTTGGTCATACCTTCGAGCTTGGAGTTCAGGTGCTTAACATATTTTTTAAGATTTTTGATTGTTATGATAAGATTAAATTTGTCTTGCAGTAGAACATTTATCTTTACCTTTTGTTTCTTGCCAGTGATACACTCCTCTTTCCACTTGAGATACAAAAGTTTGTATGCTTCAGGAACATATTCATCTAAAATATCTTCATCACTAGATTCATCATTATCATCCTGATCATTTGGCTTAAATCTCACACAAGTTGTGAAGGCAACCACGATGTTTGCCTTTTCTCCTTCACTATCTTCTTATGATTCTTCATTTGACAATGTGGCAGTGTATCCTTTTTTCTCTTAAGAAAATTGGTATATTCTTCTTGAATGTGTCCAAATCCTTTGCATTCATGGTATTATACTCCTTTTCCTTTGTTTGATTTATCTCATTCTCTGCCTCTATGCCAAAACCTTTGGAGTTGGGAGGTATACTGTATTTGACATTGGTTGTGACATTTTTTCTTAATCTTCTGTCAAGTCTTCTTGTAACCTTACCAAATTTTCTTGCAAATAAGGAAATAGAATTAAATAGGTTATCATCAGTGTCTTCTTTTACATGTTCGTCATATTTTTCAATGTTAACTTTGAAGGAAACACCTTT
This sequence comes from Vicia villosa, assembly GCF_029867415.1. Lineage (NCBI taxonomy): Eukaryota > Viridiplantae > Streptophyta > Magnoliopsida > Fabales > Fabaceae > Vicia > Vicia villosa. Next base: position 68,145,693 of record NC_081182.1, read on the forward strand.
GTTTCTTTTCTCTGATTTGTCATTGATGTACATCTCAAAGGTGAGCAATGAGCCTATGAGTTCATCCACTTTGATAGTGACAATGTTGTGAGCTTCTTTAATAGTTGTAACTTTCATTCTTTAGCATTGTCCATTTTGTACAGAATGTATAGATCCCCTAGAGCTCACCCAACCAGAATAGGGTGTCTGCTTTGATGCCAATTGAAATTCTACTCTTCGTATGCAAAAATGTCAAACACAGTGTTGTAACAATGTATATGACAAGATTCTTATGTAAATAGAAAATTAATAGCAACAAAAATAATGACACAAGTAATTGTTCACCCAGTTCGGCGCAAAGTCACCTACGCCCGGAGGGCGTTAACTCAAGAAAGAAAATTCACTCTTAATAGTCAAAAGTGCAAATTGGTCTTAGTTGAACTCTCCACGTTCAATGCCTCTTTTCCTAGTACAACCCGTGAATTCCTATTTAGGACTCCCCCTAAATATGAGACCCCTCTCACTTTCTCTCAAACACTCTCCCAAGTGTTTAGACAATTTCAATAGCTTATGAATGATGAAATGAATTACACCTCAAAACTACTCTATTCCTTAACATATGAATATGACTAGCGAATATAGTTCAACAACAAAAAACGAATACAAAACAAAAGACTCAATACAACTAAACACGTCTTGCTTGTTTATCAAGGTCTAAGTCTTTTATAATGGAGAGCTCCTCCTTAAATAGCAACAAAGTCCAAGTGTAAAGCCCATTAGGGTTTGAATGTTTAGACGCGGTTGGACCAATCTCACAAGCGCACTGTGAGATTTTGGATCGAACTCTAGTATGGCCGAAGGGTAGCTTCTTGGTTCGACAGGGTTAAGCATGAAGTCGAAGGTTGTTCACATGCTTGTGTCGAAGATGCTAGGGTTGTTAGCATGTTAAATTAGGTTTTAGTGTTTAAACCCTAATTTGTTAAGTTAGCTTGTTTATTAAGTTGACTTGTGTAATGGGCCTTGTGGAAAAAGCCCATTAGTTAGTATGTTAGGTTTTATTATAAATAGCATACTAGTCTCTCATCATTGCTAAGCTGCAAATCCTAATTTAGGGTGAGAGAGGTTATTTGTTATTCTTGTAAACTTGTAATCTTGTTTTAAGAGAAAGTAAAAGAATAACGGTTATAACCAATTATTGTGTTCTTCTTCTCCCCTATAATTCCCTATTATACTTTGTTATTGCTATCGTTTTTCACAACAAATTGGTGCGGTGAGCGTGGAGAAGATGCCTTCAACAAAGTATGAGATTGAAAAGTTCACCGGAGTGAATGATTTCGGTCTGTGGCGCTTGAAGATGAAAGCCCTACTGGTTCAGCAGGGTTGTTTGGAAGCGTTGAAGGGAGAGGCAGCCATGAATGCTGCATTAACGGCAGCGGAGAAGACAACTATGATCGAGAAAGCACACAGCGCAATTCTGTTGAGCCTTGGTCATAAGGTTCTCCGGCAGGTATCAAAGGAGACGACGGCATCAGGGTTATGGGTGAAACTTGAAAGTTTGTATATGACCAAATCGCTGGTAAATCGACTCTACCTGAAGCAAGCTTTGTATTCATTCAAGATGATTGAAGACAAAGTATTGGCTGAGCAGTTGGATATGTTCAACAAGCTGATTCTTGATCTTGAAAATATTGATGTGAAGATCGATGATGAAGATCAAGCGCTGTTACTATTGTGTTCTTTGCCTCGATCACATGCTCACTTCAAAGAAACTCTCTTGTATGGAAGGGAGTCCCTGACGTTTGAAGAAGTTCAATCAGCCTTGTACTCTAAGGACTTGAATGAACGAAAGGAGCATAAACCTTCGACTGTTGGCGAAGGTTTGGCCGTTAAAGGAAAACTCTTACGAAAGGATGGTAAGTTTGACAAGAAGAAAGGCAAAAGTCAGTCGAAGTCTTACAGTGGCGAAGCATCTGGCATTCGATGCTACCATTGTAAAAAGGAGGGTCACACAAGAAAGGTGTGCCCTGAACGCCTGAAATATCATGGAGGTAAGGATAATGGCAACGCTGCCATTGTTCAAGATGATTTCGAATCATCTGATGTTCTTGTGGTTTCAAGCAGTGACTCTAAGAGAGAGTGGATTATGGATTCAGGTTGCACTTGGCACATGACTCCAAACAAAGACTTGTTCGAGGAATTATGTGATCAAGATGGTGGATCAGTATTGCTGGGAAACAACAAGGCTTGCAAGATTGCAGGTATTGGATCTGTTAGATTCAAGCTCCATGATGAGTCAATAAGGTTGTTGACTGAAGTCAGGTATGTTCCTGATTTGAAGAGAAATCTGCTTTCTCTTGGTGAATTCGACAAGAAAGGATATGTTTTCCAAGGAGAGAAAAGTATCCTAAGAGTCATGAAGGGTTCGAAGGAAGTCTTGAGAGGCGTGAAGAAACAAGGCTTGTATACCCTTGAGGCTGAAGTTGTAAGTGGTTCGACAAATGTTGCATCCACGAAACCTTTGTCGAAAACTGAAATCTGGCACATGAGATTGGGCCATGTCAGTGAAAGGGGTCTGGTCGAATTAGGGAAACAAAATCTGCTTGGTGGAGACAAAGTCGAAAAGCTGAAGTTTTGTGAACCCTGTGTACTTGGAAAATCTTGCAGAGTGAAGTTCAACAAAGGCAAATCAAGAACACATGGATCCCTTGATTACATCCATGCTGATCTTTGGGGGCCTGCAAGGTGTGCATCACATTCTGGGGCAAGGTATTTCCTATCCATAGTAGATGATTATTCCAGAAAATTATGGGTATTCATCCAGAAGACTAAGGATGAAACGTTTGAGAATTTCAAAAGTTGGAAGACTCTGGTTGAAAATCAGACTGGCAGAAAGGTCAAGAGGTTGAGAACCGACAATGGCCTTGAATTTTGCAATGAGGCATTCGACAGTTTTTGTGCTACCTCTGGTATTGCAAGGCATAGAACTACTGCAGGTACTCCACAACAAAATGGTTTGGCTGAAAGGTTTAATCGAACTATTTTGGAGAGAGTTAGATGTATGTTGACTAGTGCGGGGTTAAAGAAGGTGTTCTGGGCTGAGGCTGTTGCGACAGCAACATATCTGATAAACAGATGTCCTTCGACAGCGTTAGATATGAAGACACCTGAAGAAGTTTGGTCGGGACATCCACCAGATCTCGACAAACTGAGAGTATTTGGCTGCATAGCCTATGCTCACATTAGGCAAGACAAGGTCGAACCTAGAGCTCTGAAATGCATGTTCATGGGATACCCAGAAGGAGTCAAAGCTTATAGGCTATGGTGCCTAGAGCCAGGTCACAGGAGGTGTATCACCAGTCGAGATGTTGTTTTCAATGAAGCTGAAATGGCTTTTAAGAAAACTGATGATGTTGGTCGAAGTACAGAAACATCTGACGAAGAGCTGGAACAGGTAGAGATTCCTGTTGAGGTGGAGCATGTTGATGCTGAATTGCATGTCCCTGATGAAGTCGAAGAAGAAGCAGAAGATACTGAGGAAGTTGAGGAAACTGACGATGACTACCTATTGTCGAGAGATAGGTCGAGAAGAGTCATCAAACCACCTCAGAGACTTGGGTATGCAGATCTTATAGCTTATGCATTAATCTCTGCCAGTGAGGTTCTTGATGATGAACCTAGAGATTATAAGGAAGTTATGAGGAGTCAAAATAAGACTGAATGGCTGAAGGCCATGGATGATGAGATGAAATCTCTTCATGATAATCACACTTGGGAACTGATCAAGAAACCTGCTGGGGCAAGGTTAGTCAGCTGTAAATGGATTTTCAAAGTTAAGGAAGGAATTGAAGGAGTGACGTCGAAAAGATACAAGGCAAGGTTAGTTGCAAGGGGTTTCACTCAGAAAGAAGGTGTCGACTTCAATGATGTGTTTTCTCCTGTTGTGAAGCATAGGTCCATTCGAATGTTGCTTGCCATGGTGGCACAGTTCGATCTTGAACTGGAACAGATGGATGTGAAGACTGCGTTCTTGTATGGTGATTTAGATGAAACGATCCTGATGAGGCAACCTGAAGGGTATGTCGAAAAGGGGAAGGAAGATTATGTGTGCAAGTTAAAGAGATCTTTGTATGGGCTGAAACAATCTCCTCGACAGTGGAATAGGAGATTCGACAAGTTCATGGCACGCATAAGTTTCATTAGAAGTCAGTTCGACCACTGCGTTTACTTCAGATTTCGACCTGGTAATTCATTTGTTATTTTGTTACTTTATGTGGATGATATTCTCATAGCAAGCAACAATGTCGAAGATGTGATGAGGGTGAAGGCTGAACTCAATAAGGAGTTCGATATGAAGGATCTGGGAGCTGCTTCCAAGATTCTTGGAATTGACATTCGAAGAGATAGAAAGAAGTCGAAGTTATGCCTATCTCAAGAGGCATATCTACGGAAGATTCTTGAAAAGTTTGGTATGTCGAATTCGAAGCCAGTTGTGACTCCAACAAACCCTCAATTCAAGCTGAGTATTGATCAGTGTCCCAGTACTGATGTGGAAAGAGCCTATATGAATAGCATCCCATATGCTAATATAGTTGGTTCTTTGATGTATGTTATGGTTTGTACTAGACCCGACATAGCATACGCAGTAAGTCTTGTAAGCAGGTACATGGCGAATTCTGGAAAGGCTCACTGGCAAGCATTGAAGTGGATTTTAAGGTACATAAATGGGTCTCTGAATAGAGTCCTAATTTATGGTGGAGCCTTGGGTGAAGATGGTAAAGCAGTAATCGAAGGATATGTCGACTCTGATTATGCAGGTTGTATGGATTCCAGGAAATCTATTTCTGGATATGTTTTCACTATGTTTGGCACAGCAATTAGTTGGAAAGCAACACTTCAGAAGGTTGTTGCTCTATCAACCACTGAAGCGGAGTACATTGCATTAACTGAAGCTGTGAAAGAAGCATTGTGGCTTGAAGGTTTTGCGAAGGAGCTGAAACTTCAAGGTCGAGGTATCACTGTTAAATGTGATAGTCAAAGTGCAATACACCTGTCGAAGAATTCAGCCTATCATGAGCGAACTAAGCACATTGATGTGAGGCTGCATTTCGTCAGAGGAGTAATCGAGCGTGGAGAAGTCCAAGTGCTGAAGGTTTCGACTGAAGACAATGTTGCTGATATGATCACCAAGACATTGTCGAGTTGCAAGTTTTTCCACTGTATGCAGTTGATAAAGCTGCATGAAGAAAGCTAGTTTGTTCCCTTGATGTTGTAGAGTTAGATCCAAGGTGGAGATTTGTGAGATTTTGGATCGAACTCTAGTATGGCCGAAGGGTAGCTTCTTGGTTCGACAGGGTTAAGCATGAAGTCGAAGGTTGTTCACATGCTTGTGTCGAAGATGCTAGGGTTGTTAGCATGTTAAATTAGGTTTTAGTGTTTAAACCCTAATTTGTTAAGTTAGCTTGTTTATTAAGTTGACTTGTGTAATGGGCCTTGTGGAAAAAGCCCATTAGTTAGTATGTTAGGTTTTATTATAAATAGCATACTAGTCTCTCATCATTGCTAAGCTGCAAATCCTAATTTAGGGTGAGAGAGGTTATTTGTTATTCTTGTAAACTTGTAATCTTATTTTAAGAGAAAGTAAAAGAATAACGGTTATAACCAATTATTGTGTTCTTCTTCTCCCCTATAATTACCTATTATACTTTGTTATTGCTATCGTTTTTCACAACACGCACGATAACAAATATGCATTAATTTGTAATAATTGATTTGATAAATCTTCATCAAATCAGATTTGTTCTTTTTCAATATTGGTGAATGATCTTTTGTGAAAACTTCTATATTTCAAATGCGCATAAAACAAAATTAGACAAATATAGAAACAAATCTTCAAAAGGGCGCGAGATTCACTCAGCGCAACCTGACTTCTGGGCGAGACGAGATGTCTCACAATCTATGAAAAATCTTGTTTCACATGTTGATTCCTGGTTTGAACACATAGAAATAAAATGTCTCACACGATGTCGTGACATCTTACTTTACATGTTGCTTACTAAAATGCCGTCAACCAAATGTAAAAACCAGGGCCGTCTTTGAGGGCGTGCAAGGCGGCCTACCACACAGGGCCTCAAGTTTCTTAAAGCTAAACTATAGATAAATAGAGCCTCATAAAATATTTGTTGGGTTAAATCGTGATTAAGTAGGGCCTCTAATTGTTTTCTCATGGTTAAATTGTGGCTAACCTACACAGGGCCTCTAAAAATTTGAGACGGCTCTGGTAAAAACACTATTCACTAATGATCCCTCATTGAAAATAATAACTGCTTGAAACACATTAGTGTCCAACCACTACATAAATAAGCGACTTCAGGTATAATCCAGTAATCAATTAGCTTACTTTCTACCTCGTAACACCTTGTTTTACTTTAGTATAGAGTATCTTTTGCAAGTACATTCCCTTCATCCAAACAAACAAGGCTTCAAAGAGTATGTGAAAAGAACGCAGCAGTACAACCAATAATGTGAAGACCCCATCACCAGCTAAGATAATCTATCACCTAAATCCACACATGAACAATATGTCATTTATATGCTTTTACCAACAACAACAAAAATGTTGGCATGTCCATATCAGTTGAGACTTGTATATATGCTAATAGTAATAGAAATTGATTACAATTGGCTCTCATATTTGCTTCATAGAGAATAACCACCAATCACTTTATTATAGTAATGCTTATATGCTTTATTTATACATGTTGATCTCTTATTTGTACAACAAAACCAATGTGGCCAACTATACATATGAAAAAGTACTTCAAATTGTCGCTTGATGCAGCCGTTTTTGAAGCAATGCATGAGTATTGTTCCATAACTTCTGAGCTTCTAATTCATCGTTCGCTAAGCGAGAACACTTACTCTCATTACAATCTGTAAAGTATCTTCCACTCACCCCTTCTATTTTTGGACTCAAAGCCACATAACATGTTGTTGATGCACCCTGTGGTGTAGATTTCAGCAACTTTGATGCAATGAAAAATAAGGAATCTGCATGGAAGTTTCAAATGTCACCATATTCAACTTTTGCTGAAATGAAATTAATGTAATTAACTTTATATACTTAATTATATATTTACCTGTTATTAAGCCCTTGTTAATAATTCTTGTCTTCACAATACCAGGGTGAACTGCATTCATAGTCACTCTTGCATTCCTTGCCTATAATCATATATGTTACACTTTTTAACAATTTTTTAGTGGGACCAAAATGCATTGATGCATAGAAAGTTTTGTTTTCACTTTCTTATAGCATCATGATGATTATATACATTCACAAATGAGACAATAAAGTTTCCAGTTTCCTTCTAAATAATCTATCTAACCTTGAGTTGTCTGGCTATTTCTTTGGCATGCAAAATATTCGCCAATTTCGATTGCGCGTAAGCTCGAGTTCCATTATAGCTGCAATTTATTGCATTGAAAATGATAAATAAAATGATAAATATTTAAACTTAATGCAATTGTTTGAAAATGTTTGTAGTAGTACTTGTACTTTTTTCCATTGAGTATGTGTGTGAAACAAAAACCATTTCTCTTCACCCAGCTATGTATGACAGAAGAAACGTTTATTATTCTTCCTTCAAAACTTGTTTTTTCTGCTGTTTCAATCATTTTGTCTAGTAAGATTTCTGTTAACAAAAAATGTCCTGCAAAGAAATTCAATAAAATATGAACATCATTTCATTTTTAGCTACCAATTAGCTAGAGTTTTAATAGTAATAGTAAATAGTAATTAAATTGTACCTAAGTAATTTGTAGCAAATGTCATCTCAATTTTGTCTTCAGAGAATTCCAAATCTTGAGAGAATATGCCAGCATTGTTTCTGTGTAATATAATATCATAAAACATGATTATACTTTATCACTTTTTCTTTCACAATGATAATTAATAATTAATATGATAAGAGAACTTACATTAGAATATTAAGTGGAAGATTTAAAGCTAAAAACTCAGAACAAAATCTTTGTACAGAACAAAAAGAGCTAAGATCAATCTCCAACAGAATAACCTCAGCATTTGGACTCTCTTTTTGAATACTCTCTCTCACTTCTCTTCCTTTCTTCAAATCTCTTGCACCAATCACAACTCTCACTCCTCTTTTTGATAACACTCTAGCTGTTTCAGCTCCAATACCAGAAGTGCCACCTTCATTAAAAATTCAACTTCATTAATTATATCCTATGAAACACAGACACAGACACAACACAGACACACTTTTTTCAGAGGTGTCGGTGATACAGAGATAATATCTATCCTACAATCATGGTTATTTGAGACTTACTTACCAGTGATGAGAGCAGTTAGATTGGAAGGAAGAAACTGAGAGCAGTTTTGAGTAACATGTTCAGCAGTTGAATTTGAGCCAAAACCACTAGGCCCTGCAATTCCTGCTAAGTATCTCAATGTTGCCTTCATTGGATTTTATTATTATTGCAAAGACAAGAAATAGCATTTAAAGTTGGGTGGGACTCAAAAATTCATGTATCATATATATACTGTGTGCAAAACTATATCTTATAATTACTGTGTAAAATTATTGTTTAATCCTAGGACCAATCTACCTAGGTGATATGTACCTAACAAGTGAAACTTGTTTCTTTCAGAAGCTTAGAACATAATGACAATGTTTTAGCAACATCATTGGTAAAGAGACAACTAGTATACCAAATGGTCCACAAACTATGTGATTAGACTAATACTACAGTGTAACCAACATATAGTGTGACATATGTTTGGTCCCTACATCATTTGGTCTTCAATTCAAATCTTGATTGGTCTGCAAAGTCCGCAAATTCTAGTTCAACTGACAAAAACTAATATTGATTGTTTGGATGCCATAACCTTAGTTCGATCTCAGAATCTCAAATGTCTATGATTTCAAATAGTTATTATCACTTCGTCTAATAGAACTTTTTAAATGAATCTCAGATTATTTGTATAAAATCTTCAATAGCATAATTATGTTTATGTACTAATAAAAAAATAATAATAATGGTTAATTAAGTAACTACAAATCATTATATGAAGATAACCAGTGAAGTTAAAACTAAATGCCTTCTTTATTTGATCTTTTTTATTTAACCTTTTTTTAGTGGTGTATGTGTGGATCCAATTTGTTGCACTTCCTAATTACAATACAAAAGTGTCATCATCTTATCTCCTTTGTCATCTTTTCACAGAATTGAAGAAAAGTCCATCATCTTATACGCTGTCAAAGTTTTACAAAGTTTGAAGCAAAGATTCCTTCTTGTTTCGGACCATGGTTGGTTGTTTGTTTGTGAGGAAACTAATGGTATATCACCATCATAAAATGGTTTGTTATCTTAATTAGTGAAAGTATGTGTTGTGAAAAACGATACCAATAACAAAGTATAATAGGGAATTATAGGGGAGAAGAAGAACACAATAATTGGTTATAACTGCTATTCTTTCACTTTCTCTTAAAACAAGATTACAAGTTTACAAGAATAACAAATAACCTCTCTCACCCTAAATTAGGATTTGCAGCTTAGCAATGATGAGAGACTAGTATGCTATTTATAATAAAACCTAACATACTAACTAATGGGCTTTTTCCACAAGGCCCATTACACAAGTCAACTTAATAAACAAGCTAACTTAACAAATTAGGGTTTAAACACTAAAACCTAATTTAACATGCTAACAACCCTAGCATCTTCGACACAAGCATGTGAACAACCTTCGACTTCATGCTTAACCCTGTCGAACCAAGAAGCTACCCTTCGGCCATACTAGAGTTCGATCCAAAATCTCACAAATCTCCACCTTGGATCTAACTCTACAACATCAAGGGAACAAACTAGCTTTCTTCATGCAGCTTTATCAACTGCATACAGTGGAAAAACTTGCAACTCGGCAATGTCTTGGTGATCATATCAGCAGCATTGTCTTCAGTCGAAACCTTCAGCACTTGGACTTCTCCACGCTCGATTACTCCTCTGACGAAATGCAGTCTCACATCAATGTGCTTAGTTCGCTCATGATAGGCTGAATTCTTCGACAGGTGTATTGCACTTTGACTATCACATTTAACAGTGATACCTCGACCTTGAAGTTTCAGCTCCTTCGCAAAACCTTCAAGCCACAATGCTTCTTTCACAGCTTCAGTTAATGCAATGTACTCCGCTTCAGTGGTTGATAGAGCAACAACCTTCTGAAGTGTTGCTTTCCAACTAATTGCTGTGCCAAACATAGTGAAAACATATCCAGAAATAGATTTCCTGGAATCCATACAACCTGCATAATCAGAGTCGACATATCCTTCGATTACTGCTTTACCATCTTCACCCAAGGCTCCACCATAAATTAGGACTCTATTCAGAGACCCATTTATGTACCTTAAAATCCACTTCAATGCTTGCCAGTGAGCCTTTCCAGGATTCGCCATGTACCTGCTTACAAGACTTACTGCGTATGCTATGTCGGGTCTAGTACAAACCATAGCATACATCAAAGAACCAACTATATTAGCATATGGGATGCTATTCATATAGGCTCTTTCCACATCAGTACTGGGACACTGATCAATACTCAGCTTGAATTGAGGGTTTGTTGGAGTCACAACTGGCTTCGAATTCGACATACCAAACTTTTCAAGAATCTTCCGTAGATATGCCTCTTGAGATAGGCATAACTTCGACTTCTTTCTATCTCTTCGAATGTCAATTCCAAGAATCCTGGAAGCAGCTCCCAGATCCTTCATATCGAACTCCTTATTGAGTTCAGCCTTCACCCTCATCACATCTTCAACATTGTTGCTTGCTATGAGAATATCATCCACATAAAGTAACAAAATAACAAATGAATTACCAGGTCGAAATCTGAAGTAAACGCAATGGTCGAACTGACTTCTAATGAAACTTATGCGTGCCATGAACTTGTCGAATCTCCTATTCCACTGTCGAGGAGATTGTTTCAGCCCATACAAAGATCTCTTTAACTTGCACACATAATCTTCCTTCCCCTTTTCGACATACCCTTCAGGTTGCCTCATCAGGATCGTTTCATCTAGATCACCATACAAGAACGCAGTCTTCACATCCATCTGTTCCAGTTCAAGATCGAACTGTGCCACAATGGCAAGCAACATTCGAATGGACCTATGCTTCACAACAGGAGAAAACACATCATTGAAGTCGACACCTTCTTTCTGAGTGAAACCCCTTGCAACTAACCTTGCCTTGTATCTTTTCGACGTCACTCCTTCAATTCCTTCCTTAACTTTGAAAATCCATTTACAGCTGACTAACCTTGCCCCAACAGGTTTCTTGATCAGTTCCCAAGTATGATTATCATGAAGAGATTTCATCTCATCATCCATGGCCTTCAGCCATTCAGTCTTATTTCGACTCCTCATAACTTCCTTATAGTCTCTAGGTTCTTCGTCTAGAACCTCACTTGCAGAGATTAAGGCATAAGCTATAAGATCTGCATATCCAAGTCTTTGAGGTGGCTTGATGACTCTTCTCGACCTATCTCTCGACAATAGGTAGTCATCGTCAGTTTCCTCAACTTCAGCATCTTCTGCTTCTTCTTCGACTTCATCTGGGATATGCAATTCAGCATCAACATGCTCCACCTCAACAGGAATCTCTACCTGTTCCAGCTCTTCGTCAGATGTTTCTGTACTTCGACCAACATCATCAGTTTTCTTAAAAGCCATTTTAGCTTCATTAAAAACTACATCTCGACTGGTGATACACCTCCTGTGACCTGGCTCTAGGCACCATAGCCTATAAGCTTTGACTCCTTCAGGGTATCCCATGAACATGCATTTCAGAGCTCTAGGTTCGACCTTGTCTTGCCTAATGTGAGCATAGGCTACGCAGCCAAATACTCTCAGTTTGTCGAGATCTGGTGGATGTCCCGACCAAACTTCTTCAGGTGTCTTCATATCTAACGCTGTCGAAGGACATCTGTTTATTAGATATGTTGCTGTCGAAACAGCCTCAGCCCAGAACACCTTTGTTAACCCCGCACTAGTCAACATGCATCTGACTCTCTCCAAAATAGTTCGATTAAACCTTTCAGCCAAACCATTTTGCTGTGGAGTACCTGCAGTAGTTCTATGCCTTGCAATACCAGAGGCAGCACAAAAACTGTCGAATGCCTCATTGCAAAATTCAAGGCCATTGTCGGTTCTCAACCTCTTGACCTTTCTGCCAGTCTGATTTTCAACCAGAGTCTTCCAACTTTTGAAATTCTCAAAAGTTTCATCCTTAGTCTTCTGGATGAATACCCATAATTTTCTGGAATAATCATCTACTATGGATAGAAAATACCTTGCTCCTGAATGTGATGGACACCTTGCAGGCCCCCAAAGATCAGCATGGATGTAATCAAGGGATCCATGTGTTCTTTGTTTGCCTTTGTTGAACTTCACTCTGCAAGATTTTCCAAGTACACAGGGTTCACAAAACTTCAGCTTTTCGATTTTGTCTCCACCAAGCAGATTTTGTTTCCCTAATTCGACCAGACCCCTTTCACTGACATGGCCCAATCTCATGTGCCAGATTTCTGTCTTCGACAAAGGTTTCGTGGATACAACATTTGTCGAACCACTTACAACTTCAGCCTCAAGGGTATACAAGCCTTGTTTCTTCACGCCTCTCAAGACTTCCTTCGAACCCTTCATGACTCTTAGGATATTTTTTTCTCCTTGGAAAACATATCCTTTCTTGTCGAATTCACCAAGAGAAAGCAGATTTCTCTTCAAATCAGGAACATACCTGACTTCAGTCAACAACCTTATTGACTCATCATGGAGCTTGAATCTAACAGATCCAATACCTGCAATCTTGCAAGCCTTGTTGTTTCCCAGCAATACTGATCCACCATCTTGATCACATAATTCCTCGAACAAGTCTTTGTTTGGAGTCATGTGCCAAGTGCAACCTGAATCCATAATCCACTCTCTCTTAGAGTCACTGCTTGAAACCACAAGAACATCAGATGATTCGAAATCATCTTGAACAATGGCAGCGTTGCCATTATCCTTACCTCCATGATATTTCAAGCGTTCAGGGCACACCTTTCTTGTGTGACCCTCCTTCTTACAATGGTAGCATCGAATGCCAGATGCTTCGCCACTGTAAGTCTTCGACTGGCTTTTGCCTTTCTTCTTGTCGAACTTACCATCCTTTCGTAAGAGTTTTCCTTTAACGGCCAAACCTTCGCCAACAGTCGAAGGTTTATGCTCCTTTCGTTCATTTAAGTCCTTAGAGTACAAGGCTGATTGAACTTCTTCAAACGTCAGGGACTCCCTTCCATACAAGAGAGTTTCTTTGAAGTGAGCATGTGATCGAGGCAAAGAACACAATAGTAACAACGCTTGATCTTCATCATCGATTTTCACATCAATATTTTCAAGATCAAGAATCAGCTTGTTGAACATATCCAACTGCTCAGCCAATACTTTGTCTTCAATCATCTTGAATGAATACAAAGCTTGCTTCAGGTAGAGTCGATTTACCAGCGATTTGGTCATGTACAAACTTTCAAGTTTCACCCATAACCCTGATGCCGTCGTCTCCTTTGATACCTGCCTGAGAACCTTATCACCAAGGCTCAACAAAATTGCGCTGTGTGCCTTCTCAATCATAGTCGTCTTCTCCGCTGCCGTTAATGCAGCATTCATGGCTGCCTCTCCCTTCAACGCTTCCAAACAACCCTGCTGAACCAGTAGGGCTTTCATCTTCAAGCGCCACAGACCGAAATCATTCACTCCTGTGAACTTTTCAATCTCATACTTTGTTGACGGCATCTTCTCCACGCTCACCGCACCAATTTGTTGTGAAAAACGATACCAATAACAAAGTATAATAGGGAATTATAGGGGAGAAGAAGAACACAATAATTGGTTATAACTGCTATTCTTTCACTTTCTCTTAAAACAAGATTACAAGTTTACAAGAATAACAAATAACCTCTCTCACCCTAAATTAGGATTTGCAGCTTAGCAATGATGAGAGACTAGTATGCTATTTATAATAAAACCTAACATACTAACTAATGGGCTTTTTCCACAAGGCCCATTACACAAGTCAACTTAATAAACAAGCTAACTTAACAAATTAGGGTTTAAACACTAAAACCTAATTTAACATGCTAACAACCCTAGCATCTTCGACACAAGCATGTGAACAACCTTCGACTTCATGCTTAACCCTGTCGAACCAAGAAGCTACCCTTCGGCCATACTAGAGTTCGATCCAAAATCTCACAGTATGGCCACTGAAAAACATAATATGATCAGAATATATATTACCATAATTAATAATTTATAGTTAAAACTTAAAAGAGAGAAAGTAAAGCCTCAAAATTGATAATTGACCTTGAGTAAAATTAATATGCCAAAGAGTGTTAGCGAATCCACAAGAGCTTTGAAAATCTTCAATTTCGAATAGTCTACTAGTTTCCTACTTCAAATCTCCATTGATATATGGTAGATGCACATATGTTGATTTGGTAAAATTGTTGTAGCATCATTAAACGACTCTAATAGTCTAGTAGTTTCCCACTTCAAACCTCCATTGATATATGGTAGATGCACATATGTTGATTTGGTAAAATTGTTGTAGCATCATTAAACGACTCTAAAACTAACTCTAAATCATTGTAAGTTCTTCTTGTGGAACTATGTTTTACGGATTAGTGATTAAATAAGCTCTCCTAAAGATGAATATGTTTTTGATGATGACAATTAGTGTTGATGATAACTAAAGTGCGAGCACAATAAGCGGTTAAAGATGCAAACAAATAAAGTTAGGGTTTGGAGTCCATAGACAATCTTTCTGGTGTGAGTTGTAACGCCATACGGGTCTTTTCAGCATGCTTTGACCTCACTCGCACGCTTTCCGGGAAACTTCTCAGAAGGTCACCCATTCCAAAATTGCTCAAAGTCAAGCACGCTTAACTGTTGAGTTCTTATGGATTGAGCTACCGAAAAGAAGATGCATCTTGTTGGTATAGGTAGTACCCATCAATCCTTATAAGCTTTCCTTCAACCATGCAGTCTCATACCTGCACGACCTCAGGATCCCTCTCATTCTGATGTGGCGACCACTCTTTTCCATATTCGACCTCGAGTGTTACATGCGGTGCAACCACCCCTCGCCTTCTTCGGCCTCGAGTGTTACATGAGTTCTCTTTCTCTCACCGTAAGTATCATCATTGCCTCTTCAAAGAGTCAGAAATCTGGAGATGTTCCAAAAAAGGGTGTTTTAACCGCTGGGTTGATAAATAAAAAGCAAGAAGAGAGGGTGATGATCATGGGAAAGAAGGTGATTCAACCATGGTATATGGAGCCAAGATTATAATGAAGTTACAAATCGTACCATCAAATTTGTCAAGTCTTTCAAATAGACTTCTTCACATAAGTACCCGAGTCAAACCTTGGTAAGAGAATTTATTTAAACTTAAGGATCGTATGAACTTCCCTAAGATCATTGGTAAGAGGAGTGGAAATAGATATCCACAAAGATAATTTTGGAAGAATTTTTTAGTTACCATTTGAGGGAAAATCATATGCCTATGAGGGACCCGTAGGATTTAGGAACTTCAAACACTCCATAGCCCTAAACAACCTTGTTACCAATCTCATGGAGAAAAGAAAATTCCCCTTCAAATCAACTCACTTAAAACCTAAGGTTCGCATCATCCACTACCTTCAAACTAGAATCCTCTTTCCAAAGAATGTAAACCATAATTATATCATTAGAGAAGATGTTGTACCCCTCTGACTTTTAACCCAAGAGATTCCAACAAATTTGGTAGAAGGAATTTTTCACCACGTGATTCGCTCCAAAGAGAATCAGTCAACTTGACTTCCTTATGGAACAATGATCATCAAACTCTTAGAAACCTTCAACGTTGATACCATGGACAAAGTTGTAGACTCAACAACCATAGGATCACATATATCGCGCTAAGAGAGATTAAGGTACTCATCAAACATGAAGTACTCTAGGATGACCTAATAATCAAGGAAGAAAAGATCTAGAAGAAGTAGAAGACACAAAGATCAACAAGGTTCTGGAAATATGTCAGAATTTAGCCTAAGATCAAGAAAATCATCTTAAGGGATTATGACACTTATGGCAAGAATAGACTCGCTTATTTTTTTAGGATGTTTTCTTTGGCGTTTTTCACAATTTCTTGCTTTTTGTACTACTTTTAATTTTGCAAGCTTTCCTTGTACTTTGAATTTTAGAAATTTGAATTAATAAAAGAGCGATGGTTTCCCTTTCCTAAATGTTTATTTGCAAATATGTTTGCATATTTAAATTATCTCAATGTATCGTTATCCTCCTTTTTGATTTCGACAAAGAGGGAGGAGTAGAGTATACTCTCTACTTAACTGAAGGGGGGTATAATCACTCCAAACATATATCTATTATTTATTTTACCACCTCTCTGAGAGATGCGTTGTCATCATAAAAAAGGGGGGGAATGTGGAACTATGTTTTACAGGTTAGTGATCAAAGAATTTATCTTAAAGATGAATATGCTTTTGATGATGACAACTAGTGTTGATAATAACTAAAGTGCAACCATAACAAACAATTAAAGATGCAAGCAGAAAAAGCTAGGGTTTAATGATCACTATAAAGATCCTCTTGTGATGGCACTCATATAGAACAAATCTCAAGTCTTACCTCCAAGAAGAATTTAAGCAAGTGTTTGTATGACTGATTTAACTAACAAGTCTTGATGCTTCAAAGAGTGAAAGAGAGAAAGTGTGAAAGCTCATCCTATCACGTATGAGTTAATAGTATATTGTAAAAGCATAAGGGCTTTCTCGTAAAGATAATACAACTAATCAAACATACACACACTAAAACAAGTCTTATAAATTATTTTTCTTAAGAATATTTCTTTAAAATGTTTTAAGGCTATGCTAGTGGAATCGGGAGCTGTTAGAAAAGTTCAGAGAAATTTTTTGTATTGGCCAATCAACTGGGTTAGTGAAAAAAATGCTATAAACATTTAGAACAATGTCTTAATGAATGGTAACAGTTATATATATTTTCTTACCTTGTAAAACCTTCTAAACGATTAATTTTAGGCCAACCAATCGATTTGTGCATAATGCCAATCAATTGGCTCATTAATTTTGGCCACAAAATTTTTCCTTTTTTGTGTCAACCTCTAGCCTATAAATAGAAGTCATTTCCTCCATATTTTCACTTCCAGAATTATGAGCTCTCGTATCTCACTCCTCACTCTCTCTAAAAATATTTTTTAACTTTCTCTCACTTAGAAATTAGCTGCAGGGCTTTCGAGAAAGGTCTTTTGCAAGTGAGGCATATTTGAAATTCAGGAAGGGTAGTATTGTAAGTTCACCAAGGAACATTTTTTATCTTGGTTAAGTAATTTATCAAATTAGGGATAGTATATTTGGGTTTGAAGTTAAACCCTTTAAAAGCTTTGGTTTGGGGATTTAGTTACTAAGTGTTGAAGCGGTAAAGGGCAAGAAACAAAAGTTTTAGAAATATCTATCCAAAAATTTATCGTCTCCACAGGGACTAGTGCGAGGGAAGAACTACCATTCAACAGTTTCAATCCTTCTAAGTTTGGTTTCGGGTGAGGAAGGTAAAATGCGGAAAAAGTAAATAAAGCATATAAACAATTTGTTGCAGCTCAAGAGAATTCATTCTGGAACTGAATTCCATTCTACCTGTAAAATACCTGA
This sequence comes from Vicia villosa, assembly GCF_029867415.1. Lineage (NCBI taxonomy): Eukaryota > Viridiplantae > Streptophyta > Magnoliopsida > Fabales > Fabaceae > Vicia > Vicia villosa. The sequence continues at coordinate 68,163,446 of NC_081182.1, forward strand.
AGATCTATCGCACTACACCTACAATACGCATCAAAATCACCAACGCTCGAGATGTACCACAACAGAGGTCATGTCTAACTCAAAGTTGCAGACAACCATATCACTCGCGTCCGCGATTTCGCGCGCGACACAAACAACACGGATGCATTAAGCTCTGATACCCGTAAATATTATCAGCTTTAAATCTATGTCTAAATTTTAGAAACTAATAGATGTCATCCCTAATCAAGATCCATGAAGCATATGTCTATGACAACACAAATCTGAAACATGTAAGCAAAAAAATCAAGAACAACAGCAATAATGATTTGTAAAGCAAATATAAATACGATCCCAAGATCAACAAATGTACATACAATAAGAGCAAAATATACATATAACACCCACCATTGAAATGGGTCACAGGGAAGAAGGAGAACAAGCGGAAAATTCTCGCATTGTCGGTGCAATCAGAGACAACCCGCAATCAAACGACATAATGAACCACCCAATGATGTTGCTTGAACCTCTAAACTACAAAGAATGGATCGGAGCTCAACTTTGTCAAAGAAGAGATGGTAAAACCTAAAAGAAACAAAGTTGTCCTATAAATAGAAAAACCAAAAAACGCATACCGCGCTGAGTGCGCTGTCACTTATTGCTAAACCGCAAGAGCACGCTCAAAAGCGTGCTAAGCGAGCTCTTCTCTGCCAGAACCTTCTCTTCATCTCCCAGAGTGCGCTAATCAGGCTCAACAGAAAAATTCTTTTTATTTTCCAAACTTGTGTGTTCGAAGTTGTGTCTTCAACACTTTATTCCTCGATGCTCCGAAAATGCAACAAATACCTACAAAAGACATAAAAACTATCAAACGGTACATTATATACAGGAAAACTCGATTATATACAAAGTAAACAAATTTATAAACAAAGTTGGGATTTATTCAACGAATATTAACAAAAACATAGATAAGTGCAACAAAATTTATATACAAAAATAGATACAATTTGCACTTATCACTAAGTCACTGGTTCGGTTCGAATGCCCAACCCATTCAAAAGCTTTCAATGATTCGAGATCAGCTCGGTATAAAATCTCAAGTTGGTTTGTGGTTATCCATTTCGATTCAAAGGCTCAGCCCAGTCAAAAGCTTTCAACGGTTCATAAGCTCAACTCGATTTAAAATCTTGATAAGTTTGGAGATATGCCTAGTATAAAATCTCTTAGGATCATAGTCATCCTGTTAAAACACCGGTTTGGTTCGTGAGCTAATCCTGGTTTAAAAGCTCCCATTGGTTCGAGATAAGACTGTGAATAATGTCGGTTTAGCTTGAGGTCTAACCGCTTCAAATTGCTGTTTGGAAGGAAGACTAACCGCTTCTCCACTCTATTTATAGTTTGGTGGGAAGTTAGCCAGAAACTTCATTTTTCTTGTATAAGGGGGCTCGAGAATTCAACCTACTAAAAGCTCTTAAGATTTACTAGATACTCTCAAGAACAAGTCGTGAGGAATATGTCTTTTCTTTTTGACTGAATCTCTATATTTCCTGTTGTTATCTCTCTATCCCTTAACTTTTTTCTTTTCACATTTTCTTTCCATTGCTAATTTTTAAAATCTTTTTAAAATGATTTTAAACTCTAGAAATGATCATAAAAGTTTATCAAACTATCATTTTTCTAAAACATACAATTCACCCCCCCCCCCCCCCCCCCCCCCCCCCCCCCCCCCCCTTTGTGTGTGAAGTCATATGTCAAACACTTCTTTCACTATTATGCCTTGATCTCAAATTCCATAGTTTAGTTAAGTCGTGAAAATCATTATTAGTTAATGATGCATGACCAATAACAGTGGAATCATCTAAAATACATAACTCACATTTTAGACCATTATTTACGACCAATACACCATGCATTTTTAACACATCATGTTCAATTCTAGTGTAATATCTTAGATCATCAAACATGCTTATGAACAACAAATTTCGCTTAAGCTCGTAAACATACCTCACATTAGGTAGAAGGAACTCATGGTTATCAAATACTTTAAGTCTAAATGTACAAATACCATAAACTTTGTAAGTCTTATTGTTATTGAGTTGGATGGCCCCACCTTCTTTCAGTTCCAAAGCCTCAATGTATTCTTTTTTTGGGCACATGTGATAAGAGCATCATTAGACCATAATTCAAATCTTTTTTGTCTCCAAAACTTTCATCCTTAGTGCATCATCACTTTCATAACCATCCTTATTTTAGGCAATTGCAATATATCACAAACGTCGTTATTGAGAGCACACCCGAACTTAAGTGCTAGTTTAATGTTTCAGATTAGGGTTGAAGTTCCGACTCCATGTGAGTAGCTTTAAAATAACCAAAATTAACGTTCCATGAGTGCATCAATTGCACGCTTTTGAGATCTTCAACGAATACAAAGAATAACTCATAATAACCTTTACCAAGAGAGGTGATGTTTCATTTGCCGTAAAATTCCTGATAACTTGAAGTTTGGATAGTAAGACATTTATTTTTAGAGGTGTAACACCCTCAGGCCATATCATACGACCATAAAGATTTTTATTGCAAGTTTCATAGCCAGCAAGATATTCATCTTGAGGTATGGGGAGAGTAATCCAGTTTCCTTTCACACAAGGTTTGAGAAATTGATTAATAGATATATCACAAATATTGTTATTGAGAGCTTGAGTAAATGATTTCATTATTTCCTTGATTACTTGGTGATTGATAAGACTAGAAGAAAAAGAAGACGGTTTATCACATAAACACAAGGTGGTCCATAGAATTCATAATAGGTGGATGAGTTGATAGAAAGGTGGCACATGTACACTCTTCTAGGGTTTTAAATCCTAGTCATCCTTATCTTTATGCTAAAAGCATCATGCAGTAGGAGTCTCTCTTATAACTGTATTTAAATCAAATAGATTATTCAGAATATTGATCTACCAAAAGGGAAAAAGGTACACTTAATCTTGCACAAGAAGTGGCATAATTTTACTGTCACCGCCCAAAATAATGGATTTCTATATGTTGTACAGTATGAGCTACACATGAACATAAAACACTTCTTTTCAGATAAAGAAAACGCATTTTCCAGCTCAACTTCTACAATGTCACGTCATAAAACTCAACTGGTAGTAAATTTCTGTTTTTGACTGGCCCTTGATGATCCAGTAGAAAAAGGTATAAGCATGAATGCACCCCTAACACGTGGGCATCTAGAAAAACAGATAATATATAGCATCTAGCATGGAATCTAAGTTTTGATACATGAAATCCCCCCAAAAGAATCAAAGCAGGGACAGAAGCACATACGTGACGTTCACTTTCCTTCTTGTCTGAGATAGGTTTGTTTTATTGTTATAATTCATGCATATAGGTCTATGAGAAATGATGGGTTGTTGTGTTGGAGAATTATGGGCTACAAGATAGGCATTGAGGTTGACCCTTCAACGACAACAAGGGAGTGGTGAAATACATACTATGGGCTGTGTAGGGTCTCATTATGTTTCCCAACATACAAACATTATGTGTCTCTCTCATCGATCGATCTGCTACACAACACAAGCACTGCTTTTCTTGTTTCATGTATGGCATCTTTATTGTAAATAGAAGTACTATATATACACAAATTAAGTGTACTGGTACTTAGACCCGTGCCTTAAATATTTTTTAAGTAAAAATTTTCATTTTAAAAACACTTATAATTTATAAATTTTACTTATAGTAATATACATAAAAAAGTTTACTTAACTAATTTTTTTGTAAATTATAAAATAATTTGGACATTTCTAATTTATTAATAATTTGTGTAAATTTTTTAAAAAATTAACTCGTTAAATAATTGTATCAATAGTTGCTTTTTTCCGTTTATAAAAATATTTGCAATTTACTCCCGTTTATAAAAATAATTGTATCATCAATTGATTTTTTCCGTTTATAAAAATATTTATAACTTATTACAGTTTATAATAATAATTGTATCAACAGTAAACTTTTTCATATGTGTAACTTATTCTCTTTTATATAATTGAATTAATTAATTAATGTTTTAAATGTCTCCCATAAAATTAAATATGAGTAATTAATTAAATAATAATTAAAAATATAGTATAAATCATTAAATTACATAAAAGAGTTTAATAAATATGTATTGATACTCGGAAAGCTTGCTAAAAAAGGAAATCAAAAGATAAAAAAAACATCAAATCTATTTCGAGGACGGCAGGTCGCGCAACGTTATAATAAGTAGTAAATAATTATGTTAAAGTAATGATTAAAAAATATAGATAAAAAATATACTATTAAAAATAATAAATAAAAATAGGTCAATTCGTGCTTATGATCCAAGTATGAGTTAATTATATCATGTATAATTATTTTATTAATTTTTAAAGGGAAATTGTGTTAATTCAATAAAATTAGAAATACAAATTAAGTAGTCTCGGCTCGAATGTATTATCTATTTTAGTAGAAAAAATAAATTAAATAATAAAAAATTAAGTAGTCCTGGTCCTTAGGGCATGTTTATTTTAAGTAGTATTGACCCGTAAAAAAATGTATAAAATAGATCTTTTATTTAATATATAATAAAATAAATTGAACAAAAAGAATGACTGTGTTTTTCATAAGAAAATTGTGTTTTTCATAAATCATAATTGTCTCATGTCTAAAATAAATATTTATAGTAATTTTTAGTATAAATACAATTTGCATAGGTATATAATTATGTGTAATTTCAATGTAAATATTTCTAATATTAAATTTAAATATACCATAAATATTAAGTTGTAATTTAGTTATAAAGTAAAACCCGTTTTAATATGAATCTATTCAATAATAATATATATTAATATATGGTTTATGTAATAAAATTATATCATCTCATGCACTAAAACAAAAACAAAAATGTCAAACTACATTATATTTTACTAAAACAAATGAAAAATGACTCTCAAGATATTTGAAGATAAAAAATTGAATATAATAAAATATATCAAATTAATTTATTGATCTTTATTAAATATAGTAAGAGAATATAAATTGTCCAAATTCTACAATATCAAATTTTATAGTAATAAATTTATGTATTAATCAAATATTTTAAAAAAAATTAGAATAAATATTAACATTTAATTTAAAAAAATACAAACTTTTTTGATAAACTAATATTTTAATATAATTCATTACACTTTGATTGTGTTTGTAATTATAGTTAATATAGTACATATATTTTTTATTAAAAAATATCACAAATAAATAAAATTTATAGATACAAATTATTATATATTATTTTATTCATTTTTTAATAAGATAAAATTAACTTTTGATGCAAAGTAAATTTTATGTTAAACAATTTTCAAATTCTCAAAATAATATTAAATTTAATTAATAATTTAATTATTGCTCTAAATTCATACCTAGGTTATAGGTTTAAAAGAATAAATATGTCAGTCAAACTAAGTTTCTATGTAACGATCAAAAGAAAAAAAAAACTTTGAACATAAAGAAAGGGATAATATTGAAATAAACAAAGTAAAAAGATAAGATACAAGATCTATTTCAATTTAATACAAAGTAAATAAATTTTTTACAATTGCTATGACACACAAAAAATATAAAAAATTATTGTTTAATTAGATTTTTTGGAACATAATAAAAATAAAAATAAATATTAATAATAATAAACATTAATAATAATAATAATCAAAATTTTAATACTAAAATTAGTATAAAAATTGAAATAATAAATGTAATAAGATGGAGGTATATCTACATGGTAACGACAAAAAAGCTAAGGATGAATTATTGTGGATTTTAAATATAATAGTAATAATGAAATACATGTATTAAAAATAATAAAATAAAATTTCGTTTTTATTTTTTTTAATTGGAATACATGTATTAAAAAAATGAACAATCTTCATCTTCAAGCCTCAAAGTAAGTGAACATTGCTATCAGTAATGTTATGGAACCCACCATTAATCGAACTGTCATCTCCTATCAGCTTCTTCATGGTTCACACACACAAAATGAAACATTAACATTTTTAAATCTGAAAAATTTTAATAGATCAAAAAGTTATCTCCCGAAAAAATCAAAAAAGCAACCAATGATGTGGAACTTAAGTAACATTGTATACTTATAACAACAACTTTGATATCCTTACCTTTACCGAAGTCAAATATTTTATACATGATTCAGAAAATCAATATCTACTAACAATTGCCCAAACAAACACCCAACCCAACCCAAACCTTTTCAATTTCATCCAATTGCGAAACCACCTAACCACCACAAACTTCGGCCAAAGACACCACCACAAATTCTAGTCAATCAAGAAGACACCATTAATCTCACAGTTTCCACTCAAACTGTAACCAAAATCAAATCATGGCAAAGAAAAAGAAAACAAACCGACAAAGAGTGTTGCAGCGGCGACGACAAATTCCACAGCATAACCTTCGGCAGATCTGAAACAGAGAGAAAAAGAGAGACAACCTGGATTTACTGGATTTTCAGAAAAAACTCAACAGGCTTAGATCTCTAAAACACAAAAATAATCAAGAATCAAACTTTACCTCTGTTGTTCAAAAAATTTAAAAGTTTATGAACTTCACCAAAACCAATATGTATTAAAGAAATGGCGCTGAAATGGGATTAGGGCGAAATGGCTCTGAAATGGGATTAGGGCTCTCTCTAAGGTTTATATAGGAATATGTTAGAATCCAAAAAGTTTGTATTTTAATGTATGAGAAAAATTCAAAAGCCATCAAATATCGTTTGAATCAATGAATATTTTGATTAATATGTGAAAGAAATATCAAAAGGCATGAAAATGGTTGGAAATGGAAAATTGAATTGATTTAGCGTAAAAGTCTATCATATTGGAAGCATTGGAACTGATGAATTGTGAAAATGAGTTGGTTCACGTGAAAAAAATTGGGAAAAATAAATGGTCCATAATTATTATAAAAAATCTATAAATTAAATAGGCTGATAATTAATTATTAATTATAAATAATAATGATAAGACCTAAGTAAATTTATAATAATTTTTTTAAAAATTGAATTATTAAATTGACAATTATAGTAAGATTTCTTAAGGTAGAAATAATAAAAATAGTAAGCTCTCTAGAATTGTGACATTTGTCAAAATTGTCAAAAATCTCATTTTGCTTTATTATATTGTATGATATACAAGCAATGTGGAGTGGAATCTAACTAACAACTTGAGGCTTTTGTACTGAGGACCAGCTTTGAGTACTAAAGCTCATCATACAAATACTCCTTCAATTGGGTTACTCTCAAACTGACCGCTAACTAAAGCGAAAGAGTAGTGCTACGTCAACTCAAAAACTTATTGCTTGACACTTTATAATTTATATACACGACCTATCCAACTTTAAACCAATTTGTGCGCATATATATATATATATATATATATATATATATATATATATATATATATATATATATATATATATATATATATATATATATATATATATATATATATATATATATATATATATATATATATATATATATATACTCAAACCGTCTTTTATATTGTTATATGAATTTTTTAATATTTTTAAAATATATTTAAAAGTGAAGTAAACCTTACTATATTTTTAGTATGTTTGTATTAAAATTTATTTTTACTAAAAAGAATTCGGTCGACAAGTCACACGTCATGGATAATCAAAACTTTTTTAAAAGATTTTATCATACAAATTCAAAAAATTATAGTAATTTAATATCATAAAATGTTAAATATATAAATAATTAAATATAATAAATAATGCGAAAAAGTATTTCATAATATAATTAACTATTATTTTAAAAATGTTGTTTCATTTGATTGGCTATATTACTTAAAATAACATAGATATTACAAGATGTATTTTGGTAAAATTGCATCACGAGGGACAAGATGTTTCGGCATGACGTGCAACATCTGGCCTCGGTCGGTTAACTAGATTTTGTGTGTAAATTTGGTGTGATTGTGTTTGTTTCTATGAAGTATATTAATCCAAATCAGTTGAGAAAATATTTTATTAAAATTATAATCCATAAATGTTGAAGAAAATTTAATTGGATATGGTTCAATCAAAAAGATTTGGATTTGGTTCAAATAAGAAGATTTAATTTGATTGAATTTTTATTGAAGAAAATATTTATTTAAATATGCCTTGAAAAAAGACTTGTTTCAGATTTAATTTATTCAAGATTGTGTTGATATTGGATATTATTACTTTCGTCCCTAAATATAAGACTCCGTAGATAAAATTGCGCTAATTAAGAAAGTTTGTTAGAGTATTAAATTTATTGATTATTTGTACAATTTTACAAATTTATCCTTAGGAGAGAGAAATAATTGATTTTCATACATGTGTATTTATTATTGATTGCAGAAAAATATGTGATATAATTAGGGGTGTGTTTGGAAAAAAATTAATGCACTTTGAAAGTTGAAAATGGTCTTATAAAAAGGGAAAAGAAAAAAACTCAAGAGGGTCTTATAATTAGGGACTAATAAAAGATATAGATTGAAGATTCATCTCATGAAGAGATTTAATTTGGATTTGCACTTAATGAGAAAATCTCCAATCTCTTTTAAAGATGATTTAAAGTATGGTTCAATGTTTGCAAGACATATATTCAGAATCCTTTATTTGAGAAGTTGAAATTGTGATTTATAAAGTAAAATTTTTATTGATTTGTTCAAGATTCAGAATTTTGTTACATAGACTAATGATGTGCCAAATGTTCCAACGATATGTGAGACATCTGTCTCTGACTGTTACTTGTTGAGCAAGATAAATTGTAATATATCTTGTCCTAATATGATTTATTTCATTTTATGTTATATCAGATATATTAGTGTGCTAGCTTGATTTTGGATTTGGAAAAGATCTTATCCTAACAAGATTGCATATGGAATGCTTAATCAAGGATCTCAATCTTTCTAATAAAGATTTGATTAATTATGTGAGTTTATGGAGGATGTGATCTGAATCAAATACAGCAAGAATAATCAAGAGATTCAGATTTATTCAAGGAGATCAATCAAGATTGGAAATTATCATTATTGAAGATTGATCTCATGTACATTTTAGAAGTTCAACCGAATCCATGATGGGATTTTGGAGTTGGACTTTTGTGGCTATATAAGGAGTCCATATCCTTTGTGAAGACTAAGACCTCAAGAGAAAATATCTACTCATTAGGAGAATTTTGTTTTAGTCGAGTCTTGTTTTTGTAGGTTGTATAATACTTTGTTCCTAGATACTAATTATATAAGCTTGAGAAAAAAGTAGTTGTGAGTGTTTCAAATTTCCAGCTTTTCAATCATATTACATTTGGGAGAGTGCTTGAGAGAGTGAGAGGGGTCTCTTATTCAGGGGGAACCTAAACGAAGCTTCACGGGTACTATTAAGAAAGTGGCCTTGATTAGGAGAGTTTAGAGTAAGTTCATTTGTTCCATATGACAATTGAGAGTGGAATAGTTTTATAGGGAGTCCTGATTAGAAATACATGGTTCGTATTAGGAAAAGGGTCATTGAACAAGAGTTGTTCATCTAAGACACATTATACTAACACTATTGAGAGTGGATTTCCTTTCTTGGGTTGAAAGTCCCCAAACGTAGGTGACATTGCACCGAACTGGGTTACCAATTCCTTGGTGTTCTTTATTGCTTATGATTTATCATCTGTTTTCTAAGATCTATCAATTCTAGTTCAAGATGTTGAATATATTATCTTAGACATTGTGTTTAACATCTATCACTGTGCTAGAAAAGAATTTATATTAGCATCAGAGTAGGCACCTTATTCTGATTGGGTATTCTAAAGTTCTTATTATGTTCAAAATGGAGAATTTCAAATATGGAGGAGCAGTTCATCGACTAAAGATTCTTTACGATATTAAGAATCCTCCAAAGAATAGAGCTGAAGACAATTATGAAGATTGTGAAGATCAAGTAGATTATGATACTGAAGAAAATCTCAGTCTTGCTAAGATCTTTAGTAAAGTCATGGGAAAACTAGATGTGAGATCCGAGAATAATGTCTCTACAAATATTTAAGACAATCAATAGCGGAACTTCAATAGGTGTACAATTCAGCATAAAAGAAAATATGGTGAAAGATAAAATCTCAACTATTATTATAAAGGCAAAGGGATTCACTGTCTTAATTGTAGAGGTTTTAGACATATTCAAGCTGAATGCTCAAGTTTTCTAAGGAATCAAAGAAAAATATACCATGTCACTAACGATAAGATAGATGAAGAAGGTGGATTTGATCAAGCAAAGAGTGTTCTGGCTTTCAAAGACATGAAAGGTGTCACATATACTGGTGAACCATCGAATTCAAAGAATATGGGTGTTATGCCCTTTCAAATAACAGAATGCACAATGTTAGATACAGAAACTAAGTTATGGCAAAGAAAGCCTGGGAGTACGAGAAACTTTGTTGTAGAGAAAGCTGAAGGTAAAATTTATGAAGTTTTTCAAGTTTGGAAACAAACCAAGATACCATATAAGATGTTTCAACATCTTACTTGTGTTTCTAAATTACCTCTAATGGACTTTATGAGACTCAAGAAAGGAGTTGTCATTGAATGGAAGGCTTGTGGTCAGGCAGGAGGTCCTCCTGATATTAAACAACCAATGGTAGTTCAGAAGAAGAAGCTAAAGAAGATTGGTGGTTATGGAATGATTCTTCATATAGGGGTTCCTTCTCACATTTATGGAATTTTCACTATTCAAAAACATGATATTGTCTTTGGTAAAGCTGAAGTTGGTGTCCATCCTAGTTATTGAATTTCAGTGATAAGTTATTGTAGCAACCTGCCCTAAAAATAAAGACTTTTAGAGTCGCCACCTATTCTACCAGGGCGAATAGGAAACCCTACGCAGTTTAGAGATCGGGGTAAGATTATTATAATCAGGTCGAGGGAAGGTGTTAGGCACCCTCAACCTTTTCCTAAGGTTTGATCTAAAATGAAGGTTTATGGCAAAATTATAGAGGTTAATAGCTAATGAAATGATAAGGGCGAAAAGTGAGATTTGAAAGAATTGAGGTTTTAGGGAAGGGGACTCTCCTTGTTACCAAGTGCCTACGTATCTCCTTAGGGAGAATCAGAGTCAACGTAGTTCGGGATAAGGGTTGTACGCCCTAGAATTTGATTTGGTATGGTTTGAAGACTTTTTGAATGGCCTATCGTAGTTTTTGAAATGCGAAGTTCGAAGGTATTTTGAATTACCTTATCGTAGATTTGAAAATCGCAGAGATGGAAATCTGTAGTATCGTGGTTTAGTGTGTTTTCAATGGCGTACAACCCTGATTTTAATTTGTTACCATTAGTTGCAATAATCAATAGGTTTGATTACCATGGCTAACGGATTGAAGGGAGGATTGCTAACCACTATAATCGATAGATTCGATTATCACGAATAGCAAATGTATGTATTTTAATTATCGTTACTCCTCATAATCGATAGATTCGATTACAAATAATAACGAATTTTGATAAAGGGAAAATGCTAATCATCGTAACCAATAGCTTTGGTTAAAACCATTTAGCAAAATAAATGTTATTTTAATTTGTATTTAATTATTTAAAGGATTGATTATTACCCACCGCGATCAATTAATTTAATTGAAGCCAATAAAATTCTAAAATTGTTTGGCTAAAACCTAAGTCGGTTAGAAAACCCTAATCCTAATACTTTGGCCACCGGCCAATGGGATTGGGCGAACCCTAACGCATTAATAAACCTTTTTAGGGTTTTTGTGATTTTTGTAATTAAAAATAATTAAATAAATTAATCAAGAAAATAGTCGGGAAAATAATAATCATAACCCTAGTTATACCATTAATCCTAATTGAATAATCTAAAGATAATTAATTAAATTTAACATTTAATCTAATTAAGAAAACAAAATAAAAACAATAAAAAACAAATAAAACAAAAAAACCTGGGGCCTGATTGTATGTTGGTGTATCCTGAGGCTCCATGATGGACCTTCAATCTTGATGCGTAGGATCTTGTTTGCTGAAGATCCAATGGCTGACAACGAAGATGTATGGTGGACACTCGCGCTTGAGAGGCGTTGGATCTGCCCGCCCACTCTTGCCAGAAAATTGATGAAAAATAAGTGAGGTTGCTGAGAATCGATCTCGCAATCCCTTGGATGCAGGTCTCGGTGTAAACCAACTGCGCTACGTTCATATGCTGTTGAAACTAAGACATCAAACCCTAAAATATGAAACAACAGACGAGCCAAAATTCAAAAACAAAAACAAACGCGCGCTGCTGTATCTTCTTCTTCGCTGGACATTTTCAGAAGAAAAAAAACAGACATTTGCCTGCGGTTTGGAAGCGTAGCCATAGGACCTGTGACATAAAACTCACGAGATATGTAATATAAATTCATGGTAAGGGTACCAGCCGATCAGAACTTCAATTTTAAACACCATGGACCCCTTCTTTTGGACCAATTTTAACTAGAACACGAAACCCCAATTTTGAAACCTTGAACCCTAGCCATGGCATATCACGGTACCTGTGCTTAAAACAAAATTAAATTATCCAGAACACTTCTAAACTTCAAGATGAACACGAATATGTAACCAAAATCAATTTATAATGCGTGTATGATGCAAATCGAAATCAAAATTTTGGTCTAAACCCATGACACTGTGTCACGATTCTGGACGGTATCGGAGACTTGTAATGGTCCAGAAAAATTCAGAGAAGATCGAGGAACTCGTCTGTATCCTTGGGATGGCTCGAATTTGATCGAAACTTTGTCTGCTTTATCACTCTAATTCACGATTTTTTCTGAGCGAAATTGTGAAGCTTTGACCGAATTCTTCTGGCTGCCAACCCCCTTGCCTCTAAATCAATTTAGATACTTATAGATATTGCATTAGGTTAACATATTTGGGTTCAATCTTGATAATTTGCAAAAATTGATATTTGATTGATATTTGATTGATTCTTTGAATGAACACTTCCCAAATTTGGCTCCAATCTCAATCCAATCTCACTAAACTTGTTATGCTCAAAATTAGGTAGAAAATATGATGAATATTCTAATTTATCTATGAGTTTCAATAAATAAATAAAAACAAAATGATAATTAATAAATAGGAAATAAAAATTATGATGAAGTATGAATTTAAAGGCTCTATTTAATTCAATAATTTCCCACAAATTGTAATAACAAAATTGATCTTAAATAATCCTAATTATTAACCTATTAATAATAATATTAAAACAATGATAATAACAATATTAATCGAAACTAATAGTGATTAACCCTAATAACCCTTATATATTAAAAAAAAAACTAATGATCCTAATTATTTAAGAAAACCCAAATAAATAGTTGAACCTAATACCTTAAATTGAATAATGTCCCAATCATTGATAACCCAAAAAATGAATAATCAATAGTTTATTAGAAGCGATAAAAACCCACGGTTAGATAGATTGGGCCAGATGATTTGAGCCCAAATACCTGCTAATTGCACACCTAATTTTAATTGAAGGTTTTATAAGAGACCAGGTTTAACAATAGATATGTTAAACCCCCTAACCCTTAGTTTTAACACCTGTAATAAATTAAAAGATGCGAATTGTATCGGGTAAATTTTGGGGTATGACAACTATATGTCAAGAAACATGTCTCAGACATTGTTCCCCATGATATTCCATATTTTGATTATGTGGCCCGTGAGAATAATTTTATGAGTGATGATGATCATGTTCATGAAGATGTTGAGGTTGATATGGTTGTAGCCCATGTTGATGTTGTTAATAAAAATAATAAGAAAAGTAATGAGATTGTTACTAGAAAGAGGGCTTAAATTGTAGCACAAGACTAGACTCAAATCAAAGGGGTTGACTTTGATGAAGATTCTACTTCAATTTCTCATCTTGAATCCATCATAATGTTGCTAGGTTTTTCTTGTAGCCTTATGTTCACACTTTATCAAATTGATGTATAAAGTGTCTTCCTCAATAGGTACATGATAACATGTAAAATGCTTAACATATTTAACTCGATTCGAACAAGTTTTAAGGTTAAATTTATGCATTTTGTAGTGTTATATTGGTTTTCTGCTGTGCATTTCAGGTGCTGATCGTGTTGAAGTCTCTGTAGAAAAAATAGCAAAAATGGGGGGAACGACGAATTATTGATCTTTGTTTGAGTCAACATGCTTCAAATGCGCAAAGAAATGCCACATAAAGTCGAATTGTCCTCAAAACTATAAGAGAGCTATGTCAATTCAAAAGACAACAAAAAAGAAACAAATAAGTCATATATAGTTTGGGATGATAATGACATGGACTCATATTAATAATTAAGAAAAGAGGAATAATCCAACTTCTATCTAATGAAAAAACAAGAAGACAATGAGGTAAACAAGTTGTGAATTGAAGTTAACTTGTTATTAATATGTTAGAGGAAAACAAAGTCTTTCAATTCACAACTCTCCTTCCCCATTTTCTCCTTATTCTGAAAATTTTGGAAAACTTATCAAGTGTGAAAGATGCAATATTTTAGAAAATAAAATTGATGACTTACATAACATACTTGATAATTTATCAAAAGGAGGGGAAAACTTGAATCTAGTTATAGGTAATCAAAGAGTAGCCTATAATAAAGTTGGTCTAAGTTATGAACTGAAAAACAATGCTAAGTCATTTGGTAATATTTGTCATGTTAATAGGACCTTTAAAATGTAATATGCCGAAATGTTATGGTAAAAATGGTCATATTGCTTTATCTTGTTTTATTATAGAGAATCATGGGATTAAAAAGGATTTTTCTTCACCTCATCTTTAGAAGAAAAACCATGCACATAATTTAAGAAACAATTATTTCTCGTCTTTCTTCTGTGATCACAATTCTAAATGGAAATCTAGAAATTATATGCATTAATCTAATGATGTGAAACCAAAATGGTTAGGATACATAAAGTAAAAAACTTAAGTTCATAATACATATACGCTTTACAGTCTCGAATGTTAACTTGATAATGGTTGTTCAAAGCATATAACTAGAGATAGAACTTTGTTTTCTTCCTTTACTCCTAAAAGGGGAGAATTTGTCTTGTATGATGATAATAACAAATTAAGGATCATAATTTATGGCACGAATGGTAATTCTCTCAATCCAACGATTAAGGATGCTCTTTTAGTTGAATTTTTGGAACATAACTTACAGAGTATTAGCCACTTATGTGACAAAGGTAATAATGTGACTTTTGACTCGTCTGTAAGCATGGTCGTAAAAATTGAAAACAATTAAACTATTTTTAGTAGTTTAAGAAGTACAAATACCTTAACTATAAAATTTAACAAACTACCTTCACATGATGTTTGTCTTTTAATTAAAGGGGGGAAATCATGTATACGGCATATGAGAATAGCTAATCTACATGTACTAGTTAAACAAATTAGTTTGTAAGGAATTAGTAATTGATTTTCTAAAATTGCATTTTAAAAATAATCAGTTGTGTGATGCGTACCGAAAGAGTAAACAAGTCAAGGACTCCTTTAAATAAAGGAAAAAAATTATTTCTACAAATAGGTCTTTATAGCTCTTGCATGTGGATCTTTTTGGCTCATCTAAAACTATGAGTTTTGGTGTAAATTATTATACCCTTGTAATAGTGGATGATTTTTCTCGCTCTATGTGGACTTTTCTAATCTCATAAAAAACACATGTGTTTCCTTTTGGAAATCAGATAGAGTCATCCAAAATGAAAAAAGGATTAAGCATTACATCTATCCAAAGTGACCATAAAGGTAAATTTAGAAATGCGTAATTTCATAACTTTTGTTTTAAAAATTGCATAAATTGTACTTTGTTTGCTCCACAAACTCCCCCAATAAAATGGGGTAGTGGAACAAAAAAATA
The DNA here is from genome assembly GCF_029867415.1 of Vicia villosa. Taxonomy (NCBI): domain Eukaryota; kingdom Viridiplantae; phylum Streptophyta; class Magnoliopsida; order Fabales; family Fabaceae; genus Vicia; species Vicia villosa. Next base: position 68,179,386 of record NC_081182.1, read on the forward strand.
GATCTCTCGAAGAGATAGCAAAAGACGATGCTCAATAAAATCAACCTTCCTAAGTATTTTTGAGTTGATGCGATAAGCATTGCTTCCTATATGATAAATTGTGTCATGATAAGATCAATTCTAAAGCTCACGCCCTATGAATTATACAAATGAAGAAATTCTATAATTTCTCACCTATATGGTTTAAGGTGCAAGTGTTTTTTCCTTAATAGTAAAAAGGATAACCTTGGCAAATTCAAAATTAAAGGTGATGAATGTTTATCCTTTAGATATTCCATTTATAGTAAAGTTTTTAGAATTTTTACTAAACAAACTTTGATTAAAGAATAATCAGTTTATGTTTCCTTTGATGAAACTAACCCAAGTCGGTAGAGGTAGATTATTTTGACTATGCAAGTGTTCTGGAAAAAATCTCTTAAAAGACCAAGATTAAGACAGAGATCAAAGTAGAGATAAATACAAAAAAAAAAGATAAAAATAATGATCAAGCCCAAGTGGTGAATAAAGACAATCAAGATCTACCTAAGGAATAAATAACAAGAAGAGATCATTCAATATAAAACGTAATATAAGATATTTCTAAAAGGGTAATAACTTGACACTCCCTTAACAAGGTGTGTAATGTTATGGCTTTTGTTTTCCAAATTGAGACAAAGTGTATTAGTGAAGCTTTCATTGATGAACATTGATATATTTATATGCAGGAAGAGTTAAATCAATTTGAGAGAAATAATGTCTAGAAACTTGTTCCAAGACCCAATGCATATTATTCTAGAGATCGGAGTTAGATGGGTCTTTCACAATAAACTTGGTGAAATTGGATTTGTTTTAATAAATAAAGCAAGGCTTGTTACGAATGGTTGCAATAAAAGGAAGACATATATTTTGATGAAACCTACGCTCATATAGCTAGGTTAGAAGCTTTGAGGATGCTTTAATATTTCTCATGCATTTTAAACTTCAAACTCTTATAAATGGATGTAAATAGCATGTTCTTTAATGATTACGCTCAAGAGGAAGTGTATATGGATCAACCTTCTGGTTTCTAAAATTTCTAATCTCTATGATTTAAAATAAGCTCCTCGAGCTTGGTATAATCGTTGAGCAAGTTTTTGCTTGAAAACAACTTTTAAAAAAGAAAGTTTGTTACAACACTTTTTATTAAGAAATATGAATATGAAATTATACTTATGCAAATATATGTTTATTATATGATATTCGGTGCTACTTACGAGTCTCTTAGCAAGTATTTTCCTGCTATGATGCAAAACGAAATTGAAATGTCTGTCATGGTCGAGCTTTAGTACTTTCTCGGCTTGCAAATACATAGAGCAAAAGAAAAAAAACCTTAATCAATCAAGCTAAGTATTGTAATGAGATACTAAAAAGATTCACAATGGAAAAATCTAGACAAATCTAAACTCCTAAGAGAACCTTGTGTAGTGTAGATAAAGTGAGGGAGGAAAATATGTGGAAGAAAGCAAATAACGAGGTATGATTGGTTCCCTTCTATATCTTACTCCATCTCGTCCTAATATAATGTTATTTGTTTGTATGTGTACATACTTTCAAGCACATATCATTATGGTCAAACACATTTTGAGGTATCTCACTAGTACACCACCAATGGGTTTACAAAACCCTGAATAAAGTGATTTTGCTTTAGTCGGGTACTCCCATTTTAATTTTTCTAGATGTAAATTGGATCAGAAAAGTGTCATTGGTAATTTTTGGAACAAAATTATTCATATCCCTTGGATTTTTATGATAATAAAGTACTTAAAGAACAATTGGTTATACTATCATTTGTTTACGTGTGCAGGATCCTAAGCTTAAAATTCAACTTGGTTATGACCCTGTTAAAGAGCTTATGAAGAGAAGTTAAAGTCTTAGATTATGAAATTTTAGAATCTGGTGACTCAGATCTTAGTATCTCTATTTATGGTGATAGCTCAGACTTTAAAAGCATAACCATAAAGGTACTCCGCTTTTGGTTCGTACTTGTCTCTAAAAGCATAACCATCTTGTCGAAGCCAGATTTTAGGAGAAAGTCAACTACAGTTTTTGAAATGTGAGGCTCAAGAAAATTTGTCATGACCTTTTAATTTTGCCCCAACGTTTTGGTAGATACCTAGTATGAAGAAAGACACAGTGGACAAAGTCTTTACACGGAGGATGAAGATCTTAAACAGATCAACTTCCAACGTCTCTCTTGGAACTGTTTCTCAACTATTTAGGAGTTATTTTGTTTACATGTTTTCGTTGTAGGATTCTGGTAAGTATTACTTTGTTTGTCATTATTTTGTTGAACTATACATTTGTTTTTGTTTTTTGAAACTTGTTGATTCATGATTCTTTGGTTGATTACTCTTGATTCTTTGAGTTGTTTGACATTGTTTGAGGACAAACAACGTTTCAAGTTGGGAAGAGTTGATAAGTTCCAAATTGTGTTGTTTGAGTGTGAATAATTGGCACTTATTGACTTAATTCTTTAGTTTTTTTTGCAATAAATCTCAACTTATTTGTAAATACGTTTATATTGTGTATAATCCTGCTTTTGTGTAAATATCATTCGATTGATTGTTTTTTATCACACTTTTGTGTGTATTCAAGCAATTATATTTATTCATTTTAATATAGAGCATTGAATAAGCTTTCAAATGCTTCTGACCGGGCGTAAATCAGAGTTACGGTCCTCAAATTTTGGAGAAAACAAGAAATCATTTTGTTGTTTGCTGCCAATTTCGCCCAGCGAGATCGGGTCGAGCCCGGAGCATTCTGAGCGCCCGCCACCCATAGCTCTCCAGGAGAGCTCGGGGCGAGCCTTCATGTTCTTGCGCTGCATTTTGTGAATAAAACACTTTGTCGGGTGAGTTAAGGAAAAACTATTTCCATGTTTTGATTTAACCGTTCGACTTTTATGTATGGAATATCAATCTTAACCTTTCGATCTGTCAATTGATATCTGATATCTCTACTTTAATAGATATGTTTTCTAAGAGCTTAAATATTATATTAGTAAACTAAAACTCTCATAATAAAGTTTAGAGTTTAGATTTATAGTGGGTCTGTCATTTAGACATTCCTTATAATCCTATAACTAAAAACATTTACTCGTCATAGTAATGATAACCACATGAATCAAAATCTTATTCATAGTAAATATAAAGGAATAAGGTAGTAAAATAAATAAAGACAAGGTAAATAAATCAAATGAAAACAGGACTTGTATTGAAAATACAACATAGTTTTTATAGTAGAGTAGTAGAAAAACAAAGTACAAAGTAAAAATATGTGACTTTTAATAATTGGAGACTGAGAGATAAAATTGAAACTAGTAACATTTTTATATAGCTAAAGACCCTAATTATATATGGTAACTTATCATGAAATCTTGATCATTTAATACAATATACATGAAGCAAAACAATATTGAAAACTAAATAGAAAAATAGAAAGAAAAAAAAAACAAAGGATAAAGCCATTACACTTGTAATTCTCCCTATTTTTCACCAAGTCTAATTTTTTATATTTGAGAGGCCTCGGAGAATTACGAATGTAATGGTCATTATGGATAAGTTGTAATTCTCACTGATTTGACTATAAACCTTGCTTTTTTGCTCCTGAAGACTTGGGACCATTACAAATGTAATAACCATCTAGATTGGTTGTAATTCCCATTGTGTTATGCTAAACTTGCTTCATTCTTCCTTAGTTTCTTCGAGATGTGCAAGCATATCTCGCTTAGCTCTTGCATCTTTTAAATATGGGCCTTGATCCTTCATTCATCTCATCCTTTCGAAGCACAATAGAAACGGCAAAATATAAATAAAAAATAACAAAAGAAAGAAAAATAAATAATAAAACATAAAAATTATATATCTAAAAATGATAAAAACCAGACTTATCAGTGGGGCTCCACCGCATGTGCTTTGGTGTGGCTAGCTACCAAGAGAGGTGCGCTTATTGGGATATTTCGCCTTTATCTTGTACGTGTTCTTTATATGTTCTTTATTGTCTCGTATAAGTTCTTAGGATCTTTTCAATTAATTTCAAAGATTTGAGTAATCAAGGGTTACATTGTTAAAGCTTTGCCCTATTATTTACGAACGTGATAATGCTAGTAAAATTTGTAAGGAAAATTATTCATCATTGAATTGTTTTGCTAAGTGTTACATACATAGATTTTTGACAAGTACTCTTAAGATTTAAACAAGTAAACGACTTAATTGTAATAGTCTTTCAACTTTGCAACATTTCCAGGTCCTTGGGATAAGTTCCCTATGAAGATTCCCAATGGTGTAAGTTCTCTTTCTCGAGCCAGTACGAACCCAGTACGACCCGTCCCAATTGGAAACAAGCTTCCCTTTTCTAGATTTTCTTCCTGGATAGTCGGTCCTTTGAAGTACAAGATCATCTTACTGGAAATCTCAGAGCTTGACTTTCTTGTTGTACTTAGAAATTGTGGCTTGTTTGAGTGAGGCGTTCGCAAGGGCAGAAAAACACCTTTTCCCGTATAAGTTGTCCAACTTTTGTCTAAATTTTATTAAGTTATCTTCTTCTAGTAAATGTGGTGTTATCCTCCATCATATTTTTCCTTCCTCAACAAAAATAACGACCTAATAAGTGTCGTAGATGAGCGTGAAAGGTTTCTCCCTAGTTGTGGAATGAGGCATAGTCTGATATGCCCAAATAACATGCAGGAAATCCCCCACCTAGATTCCTTTAGATCATTTGAACCTCATTTTCAGCCCTCTTAGAAATACCGTAATTGAGGCTTCAGTTTGTATATTTTTATGAGAATGTTTCACCAACATAATATGGTGCTTGACATTGAGATCCTTAAAGAACTTATTTAAATTCTTATATGTAAACAAGGTTTTGTTTAAATATATACTCCCTCCGTCCCAAATTATAAGAGAAAAAAAACAAAATCACGTTTACTAAGAAAAATAAAAATACACTCATTTGACTTATGGTTTTCTTGAAATAAAGTGCTTTGGAAAATTTTAAAAAAATTCTAATTGGTTGTTGGTTATGGAAATGATGAGAGAGAATGTAAGTTAAATGCAATTTGCATTTTATTTTATCTTGAAAAAAATAAAAGATGATTTTTTCTCTTATATTTTGGGACAAGAAAAATGCATTTTTTTATTTTATATTTTGGGACGGAGGGAGTATTAGCTTATGTGATATTTGCTTGTCCATTTTGCAGACCACCTCCAAGAACTGTACATTTATTGTCCTCACATCTCTTTCTTCTTCAAGAGTGACCGTCAACTCTATGTTGCCCCAAGAGTATGTTATGGTTGTAGGAACGGTGTTGCAATGACCGGTTGAATGAGTTGATTTAGAAGCTACCATTTTTTATGGTTACAAAAATTTGCAGTGATTGGACTACTTAACATAAACGGTTGCGGTGACGCAACATATGAGATCAGAGGAATCTCACATGAAATTTCATGACAATCAAGAAAAGATTTCCAAAAATGGTGCTATTATTCTAATGTGAAACATGAAATCAGTGATGTGCTGATGAAACTCATCATGGAATCTCCCTGATACAATATTGATAATCTTCGGTAGATAGATAGGGGATCACTACTAGAAAATGTGCAAACAACAACGCCCAAGTCACCACGGTTCTTCCAAACACCGTGGTGACATCCCAACTCTCAGGTGCTAACATGTTTTTAAATTAAAAACAGTTAGGATATAATAATGGTTGTTAAGCTCACTGTGGTGATACAGTCAAGCTTTCATGGGTTTGAACCTCAACGTCCTAAAAATATGTTATTCCTTTAACGTTAAGATGCGCCTTTTCTTTTTTATTTAGTTTTAAAAATAAAAAAGGGATATCACTACGGTTGTCTTGTACAACCGTTCTTTCTCTCTCTCTCTCTCTCTCTCTCTCTCTCTCACACACACACACACACACATATACATACATACATACATATATATATATATATATATATATATATATATATATATATATATATATATATATATATATATATATAAACCTATCACCGAGGTTTAATGAAAACCATTGTGAAAAAATTTATCTATATATAAGCGAATTAACTCTCGCTTCTTGAGAGTATCGTCGTATCCTTCACAGCAAAACCCTACTCCCCCCGTATTTTTTCTCTTCGTCATTAGCTATCTTATTTTACAGAATAGCTGTCAATCTTGTTCTTCATACATGAAGGTATTCTTCTTCTTCCTTATTCTCTTATTTTCTATATATGTTGTTGTTATGTTTCACATGATTTTCATAAGATTTTTTCTCTTCTTCATCATTATTATTTTTGTTGCTGTTGTTGATAAACGTAGATAAATGTTTGTTGACATGATTTTTTTCAGATTCATCTTCACCACCTTAACAAAGCGCATGTGTGGCTATCATACATATGGTTTGCTTAGCTATGGAAAAAATATAAGAAGTATGAAGTTATTGTGGAAACTTCATCCACCTTATATTTCTTTTTCATAGCTTCACAAACTATATAAGCTTCATAATTTGTTCTAGTTCCACGATTATTTTCAATAAAAGGTGCGTTCTTGAAACAATTTAATATATCTTGTGATGTTGTATGTTGTTAGTGTTTTTTTCTAAAATGTATGTTTTTTATGTTGTTGTATGCATTTGTTGTGTTGTTGTATGTTGTTGTTGACAAATGTTCTCAAAATAAGAATAAGACATTGCTAAGTCACAAGAAATAGGCTTCTTATGACTTACCAATGTTTTATTCTTTAAATTCTTATACAGGTTGACAATAGATGAAGTCTAGCTTATTATATGCTATGTAGATTATTTGTTTTATTAACCTTTCACTGAAAATACATTTAAATTGACATAGAAACTTATAATATAAAAATTAAGTTGTATTTGAAAACCAACTTATATAAATCAATGTCTTCTGGATTGCTTGCGTCTCATCATTCATTTCACGTTCTTTAGCATTTAGAATGTGATTTAATGACATGATTCCTTCAATACATCGATATCTTCTCTTATGGTTTAATTTGAATAAAATATAATTATTGGCTAGGTCTACCTCATTGTCGTCGCTTATCATCGTGATTGTTATGATGATAAGCGATGATGATGAGGTAGGCCTAACCAATAAATTGATGTTGTTCAAATTAAACTAGAATCGTAGGAATCGATGCAATGACGGAATCATACCATTGAACCGCATTTTATGTGTTAAAGAGCATGAAACGAATGATGAGACACATGCAATTCAGAAAATAGTGGTTTGTTAAAATTGGTTTCCAAGAATAGTTTAATTTTCAGATTATATACTTCTTCATCAATCAATCTACATAGTATATATAATAAATTATGGGTAATTTACACAACTGTTGTCTAATGTAATCGTGAAGAATAGTAATTTATGTTCCAAAATGTCGCTGTTGAGAATATAACCCTGAGACCTTTAGGTCTATAACAACGGTTAAGTTAACTAACTGTTGTGATAGCGTGCGCTTTCTATCATACTACAACGGTCCCAAGACCATGATTGTAAATAACGCATTTACAACAACACTCTACAGTCTACATAATAACGTCAGTACTTGCGTAATTATATCTCTTTTTCAACTGTTGTAGTATGCATTTTTTGTAGTAGTAAATATACCTACAAAGTTAACACTCCAACACCAAATTAATGAGATCAAAGAGGTACATATCTTGCAAGAATGAAACAAACCGTATATTAGCATGGCGTGAAATCATACTTAAATAGAAATAGAAATGTGGGAGACCATTGGATCTCACACCAACAACTAAGATAAATATGGAATATGACTTCGATGTGCGGCCCCTTAGGGAAAACCTAACTACTCGTTAGTCTTTGAACATGCAGAACTTTAAATTATGTAGTATCTTTCAAATGCACAGGTGTTTTTGAGAACATAGTCGGTTCAAAACATAATTGTTGCTGGATATATTTCTCCCCTTTTATATGAGAATATATAGAACAAAAGGTAGTTTCACTACAAGAAAACATCATATTAGCAGGGTGAGTTTTCCAGGTGTTAGTCACCTCGCAAATTAATGCACTTGCGGGGTGTATTTCACCTTGAAAATAAATAAATATTTTTCCATCTCGCAACAAATGGTGGAAAGTTTGAAATTTTTGAAAAGAAAGTTGTTAGGTGAAAAACACCCCACAACTATGTTTTAAAAAAATTGAGGGAAAATTATGTTTAGTATTTACTGATGGCGCAATTTGAAATTTTTGAAAATGAAGTTGTTAGGTGAAAAACACCCCGCAAAAGATGCTAGGTAAAAAACACCCCATAACTATGTTTTAAAAAAATTGGGGGGAAATTATGTCTGGCAATTACTAATGGCACAGTGTGGCAGGTGGGCGTTTGACTGACACAAACATTGCGAGGTGAAAATCACCTAGCAAGTCTCAACGATTCTAAAAGTTGCGGGGTATTTTTCACCTCGCAAGTTTTCTTTAAACACCACAACTTCAGTTTCCTTTCTCACATTCCAGATTCAACAAATTTCACTCATTCATTCTCTCTTTCTCCCAGCCATGGTTTCACATTTCAAAATCCTCAAAATCTCTCAAAGCTTTCATTTTTAACACAAATCAACACATTCAAGACTCAAATTACTTGTTGGTTTCAAAGTTCTTTTTAGTTTTTTCATCAAATCCATTATTTAAGGTACACATATGAATTAAATTGTTTGTTATTTTATATTGGGTTGTATGAATTGGTTTAAATTATGCATTTTTTATTGAAGTTTGTATCATCTAAGTAGTGATGGTTAGATTTGTGTATAATATTTTAGAAATTTTTTGATGAAATTTATATGATTTTGTGTATAAATATGTTAAAATGTTAGAATATGCGTATGTTAAATTGTTAGAAACCTGGAGGTAAAACTTTTTAATACGTGAAATTTTTAGAATTAGGTATACAACTTTTTTTGTTTTTTCATAAATAATAAATAATATAATAGATTTGTAACACGGAAATATATTATAATAAATATGATAAATATATATTATAAATATTAAAAACTTTGCTAGGTGAAACTCACTCAGCATTTTTCTGTCTATTCAAAAATTGTCAGGTGAAATTCACCTTGCAAATTTCTTTTATTTTTTTGAACATCGTGCTCTGCTCAACTCTGGGACAGGTGTTGCGAGGTGAAATTCATCTGGCAAAGTTGTGAAGTGATAGTCACCTGGCAAAGTTGAGAAATGATAATCACCTTGCAACAAGTTGCAACTAACGTTTTTGCAGAGTATTTGGTCAATCCCGCAATTGTTGCATTGCAGGGTGATTTTAGCTTTTGCGAGGTGAAATTCACCTGACTAATTGCATTTTTTTTTTTTGTAGTGTTTGTCTTTATCTTAATAAACAAATATAATAAAATAGATTAAGGTATAATCCAAAGTAATAACATTTTTTTATGTAGCAAACTAGGAAGCCTTGATTGGAAATGATAGATATACCTCCTCCTTAGAAACACAATAATAAAATACTAATTAAATAACATCACTGTGTTATTAAAACTTGTGATTTCGTTTGTTGTTCCTGGAAGACTATACTGGGAAGACACCGAGTAGCTATTATTGTGTTTGCCATTATTGGGGAGTGGACTATACTGTAGAAGGAGTGGTGGAAAATGTATAAAATTAATCAAAGATATGTGGAAGATATTTTGGTTGCTTACTATGTTTGCTTGCATTGGACACTTCTTATACAAATAATCTAAGCTAGGTTTCTATTCTTTTTGAAACATCATATTTCTATTTTTTTTTGTACACGTATTTATATTAAAATGAATTAGTTATAGTTCATTTTATTTATTAAATGATTATTAGTAAAAATAATTAAATCATACGAGGTGTCATCTTAATCTAAAGAGTTTATTCTTGTAATATTAAGCGATAAAATTTAATTCTCTTTATAATTGTAAAATTATTATAATATTAACATAACTATTGTATTGGGAAGTGCTAAGGTTCAATTCAACAAGATAAGATTTGAAGGATTGTCCATGGCTTTTTCGAGTTTAATTTTGTTGTGTGATGTTATATGCATTATCTTTTGTTCTATTATTTTTAATTTTAGTAATATATATTTTTATTCATTGGAGTTTTTTTTCTAATAGAGGTTGCATTTCAATATAGGTATCTGTTTTGAAATGTAGTTACCATTTTTATATCACTTCTTTGGTTGATATAGGTAATCAAAATTTCAGTACTGATTTTTTTTAAAAATATCGATCAAAATATTATATTTTAATGGTTTAAATGTGTTTTGAATCTTTCTATTTTATCATTTTTAATTTTTTAATTTAAACTCCAGCTTTTTAATCATTTATTTCATAATTATTGAGATTTTTCAATTCTCTCCATTTTTTACACCACCTAAGTCAATTGTATCATGACACGTATTTAAAATAAAATTTTAATTCTATAATATTATTATTTAATAATTATATAAATTATACTACCATAAAAAATTTAATTTCTTTATTTATCTTTAACAAAATAAATATTCTTTAATGAGGAGGGTTATATTTGCTCCAGGAGTAAGTTATTATAACTTACTCCAAATCTAAACCATTGATTCTTTTCAATTTAGTGGTTAAAAATAATAAGTAATTAAATGTGGAGAGAGAAAACTATTACTTATTATTTTTAACCATTAGATTGAGAAGAATCAATGGTTTAGATTTGGAGTAAGTTATAATAACTTACTCTTTGAGTAAATATAACTCTCCTTTTCTTTAATTATGTCTTTTTAGAAATTTTAAGAAATTAATTATATTTTGCAAAATAAATAATAACAGGCATATGTAACATGTTATCAAATGTGTTAACTCTTCTTTGTGAGTGTATATGCAACACTAGTGATTTATTAAATCATATATTTGAAGAAGATTTTGTATGATTTAATTAAAAAGATTTGGATTTGGTTTTATTAAAGAAGATTCAATTTGTTATCTTCGGATTCTAGTTGTTTTTTTATCAAACCCTAATTGAACTTTTCTATTAGATCATATTTGTTATTTAAAGAGATGGTTTTCCTAATTTAAAGTCCATCGATTTTGAATAATTTTTTTAGTGTCGTATTTTTTCTAGTTCTTTGTGTTGTATTTTTTTCTAGTACAGACTTTTTTGGTTACTTGTGTAACACTCTATCTTGAGAGTCTTTCTTATTTTAAAAGGATATATTATTTGGTTTTTATTGTGATTTGAATAACTCCACATACAATTGTTTTATTGTAGACACTAGGAAGAGTGTTTCAGTGAAAGTGAAGGGATCTCAGATTCAAGGGGAGTCAAAGTTGAAATTCACAGGTAATATTAGAAAAAGGACATTGAATGGTTAGAGTTCATATGAGACCTTCGTGTCCTACTCATTACTTAAATTAGTTGATTTCCTTTCATTGGGCTACAACCCTCTAAATGTAAGTGACATTGCACTAAACTGTGTTACCAATTATCTGTATTATTTATCTTGTTTATTTACTCACATCACTTTTTAGATTATATTGTTCCACATATTATCCCAACATTGTGTGTGACATCTTGTAGCTGAACGAACAAAATTTCAGTTGACATCAGAGCAGACATCCTATTTTGGTTGGGTGAGCTCCATGGTTTTTAATATATTCTGTTCAAGATGGACAATACCAAAGAAGGAGGTTTTGTTAATCGTCCACCAATTCTTGATGAATGATGATTATTGAAAGACTTGCATGGTTGATTTTGTTAAGTTTGTGGGCACCAAAACCTGGAAAGCATCCATAAATAGATGGACTCAACTAAAGATCATAACTGAAGACGACATTGAATTTGTGAAGCCCGAAAAAGATCGGACACCTGCTGAAGATAAAGCTCCACTTGAAAACTCGTATGCTCTTAATTCCATTTATAATGGAGTCGACAAAAACATCTCCAAGATCATTAATACTTACACTAGTGCTAAGGAGCCTTAGGAAACACTCGAAGTTGCTCATGAAGCTACACCAAAAATTTGTATGTCAAGACTTCAACTTCTTACCACAAAATTTGAAAACTTGAAGATGCGTGAGGACAAAACTATTTATGAATTCAATATTCATCTCCCTGAAACTGCTAGCAATTCCTTTGTTTTTGGTGAAAAGATGTCTGATGGAAATCTTGTGAAAAAAAATCTAATATTTATGCCAAAGAGATTTGACAAGAAGGTTACAACAATTGAAGAAGATCAAAATGTTTCCACGTTGAAAATTAATGAATTAATTGGATCCTTACTCATGTTTGAGATGTCCATTGATGAAAAATCTAAGAAATTTTTTAAGGGTGTTGCGTTTAAAGTGGATATTGAAGATTGTGATGACCATGTATAATGTGATGCTAATGAAAATCCGATTGAATATATTTCAATGCTCGCTAAAAGTTTTAGTAAAGTCACAAGAATACTTGATAAAAGATATGAGAATAATGTCTCTACTAATGTCAAAGACAATCAATATCAAAATTCAAAAGGTGGTAACTTTCAACGTAAAGGAAGAGATGGAGAAAAATATAACAAGGCTAAGGGAATTCAATATCGTGAATATGAAGGTTCTAAACATGTTTGGGTTAATGTTTACATTTTATTTGGAAATAGAAAAAGGTCTATAATTCCACTTTCTCTGATGATGAGTTGGGCGAAGAAAGTGAATCTAATCAAGCAAGCAGTGTTGTGGCCTTCACTACTCGTATTAAAGAAAGTTCAAATTTAGAATTTCCTGATGATAAGTGTGATACTAGTGATGATGACTTATCTGATGGGTTCCTTTTCTTAATCTTACAAGACTTTGTATCTCAAATGGACCGAAGAATCTCAAGTTGTTGACAGTAGAAGAAAAGGATTTGAGCCCTTCTTCAAGACAAAACTCGTCTCATACTAACTATTTTAGATTTGAAGAAAGAAGTTGGCCATTACAAGTCTAAAATTGATGGCATGACCAAATTTATTTGCATGTTGAATTATGAAACTGAAAGTCTTGATGAAATTCTAGGTGTGGGAAAATAATCAAAAGACATTAAGGGAATTGGATATATTGGTGAGTTATTCAATTCAAAGAATATGCTTGTTACAATTATTAAAAAAAATCACAATGTTTGGTTATAAGTTGCAACAACCTTCCAAACATCTAAATCAACACTCTAAGTTTCATACTAGATCTACTTGGGTATGTCACTATTATGGTCGACGTGGTCAAATACGACCCTACTGTAACACCCCATAATTTCAGTTTATTAATTTAATTTGGATTTAAATTAAATAATTGGAATTTTAGTATTTTAATTGGATTTAATTGGAAAATGATGGAGTAAAAGCTATTGGGCTTATGGTGTGATGTTAGTACAAGAGGGGTGCTAATTAGTTAGGCCTTTTACTAAGTTGTGGTTAATTTATTTTATTTTATTTTTCATAAAATAAGAAAAAGGAACCATTTGGGGAGAAAGGAAGAACACGTGAAAAGGGCAAGAGAAGAGAAAGAGGCAAGAACGTGAAACCGGAAGGAGAGCATTCAAGAAATTCATCGAGGTAAGGGGGGACTCTTCCTTTTAGTATCTCTTATGTGGTCTTAGGTAATAGGTAGATTGATGTATGGTTTGATTCAATTAGACATTGGGATTGTTAGGTTAGGTTGTTCTAATTTGGATTGAATTGATGATGATTGTGTGAACTTTTGGTTAATAATGAGTTTAAATGATGCTTTGTGGTGTATAATTGAATGTATGATGATTATATGCCTGTATGTGATGTCTGGGGTCGATTTTGGACTGGTATTGGGTGAAATCGCAAGGTCCGTCGCAGACTTGGGGTTTGCTGAAATCGCAGGTCCGTTGAGCGGAGGGGGTCCGCTGAGCGGAGGTCCCAACGTAGTTGCTTCTGTTGGACGTCGCTAGAGGTCCACTGAGCGGAGATCTGAAGGATTCGCTTCTGCCTGGCGTCACTGAGCGAACCTTGCTGTGTGTGAATTTTTATAAAACTTTAAAATAACGTATCTTTTGATCCGTAAATCATTTCTTAGTGTCGTTTTGGGCGTTGTGCAAGTAATTAAATGTTTTATATGATGGATGATGAATATGGGCAGTAGCCGACTTTATTTCTTTAAAAATCGATTTAATTACTTGATGAGAATTGAACATTGTGTGCATATGAGATAGATGTGACAATGTATTTGATGTGATGATGAATTGGTTGTGATTACTATTTATGATTGTGATGAATGCATGACTATTTGAATGATGTTGGAAACATGTACATACTTATTCGGTGATGTGGTGTTGAGATGAATTGTTCATCGTGATTCGGTGATGTTTTTAAGTATGTTATGTGTGTTTCATTCATTCATATGCATTTGATGTTGGATCCCGGTGATGTTTGGATCGTTGGTGGACATATTTCCCATTGTGCGGAAATTGTGTCGGTGGGCCGTATCTCGATGAGGCGTAGATCGGTTAGGTGGATTGATTCCACGGTTTATTGGTACCACATGCATAGTGTCAATTGTGTCATATGCATTTTGTCTTAACGTGATTGTATGGATTTATGTGTTATGTGTTGTAATCTATTATTGTGTGAATCTGAATATGTATAATTGGGTGAACGGTATATTATGATGCTTGTTATTTATGTATTGCATAATATTTACTAATTGAGAATGAGACTCACCCTTACATGTTGTCATTTTCAGATTGAGGAGTAGCGACATTAGTGCTTGGTGAGGATGACTCGTAGAGTTTATCCGTTTATGTTGGGTCGTGTCGGTCATGCTCTGATCTGTAACATTGGGGAACGATAGTTTTAGAATTTTTATGAGAATTCTCTATTTTAATTGGTGTTGGATTATATTTCCATTTGATTACGTTGATGATGTTTCTTATTCCGCTGTGATAAACATGATTGTGTTTTGGTGAACCGTTTCCTAATGAAGCATGACTTGACCTTAGTTGATTTAATTATTTTAAAAAATTGTGGCACCCTTGTGTATATGTTTTTACTCTAATATATTTATTTAAATTTCCGCGGGGTTTAGAAGGGTGTTACACCTACTGCTAAAAACTATATGGTAGACAACTATACCACAATCATTTGCATCCTTAGTGGAAGGTAAAGACTGATTTTCGTCTGCAATAATGTTTGTGTGTCAAGCCTAACATTTTGTGCCATATTGCGTATACCTTTCTAAGGGTCTCATCTCATGAAGATCATTACTTTCACAATGGTTACTCTAGACACATTACTTAAGAAAGAAGATATTTGGAATACATTAAATCGTATTCCATCAATTATGTATCATTTGGTGATGGTGTTAAAGGAAAAATTATTGGAAAATGGAAGTTAAACCTTAATGATGTGTTACTAGTTGATGGTGTTATTGTTGATCTCATTAGCACCGATAAAATGTTGTATTAAGATTTATGTGTCAACTTCAATAGTGCTTATTTCACGGTCACAGACAAAAACCATGTTCAACTGATGAAAGGATCCATATCTACAGATAACTACTACATGTGGTCACCTTTTGACAATAATCAACCTCAGTCTTGTCTTATTTCTAAAACTAAAGAAATTAAGTTGTGGCACATAAAACTCGGGCACTTAGGCACTTAAATCTATGAAATACGAGCAATATTGTTTCTAAGAAGGTTGTTGTTGGCTTACCTAATCTCAAGATCATAGAAGGAAACATTCATGGTGATTGTCAGGTAAGAAAGCATAAAAAAGTCACATAAGAAGGTTCAATATCTTACAACTACATGTGTTCTTGAGCTACTTTATATGGATCTTGGAGGAAAGAAATATGTTTTTGTATATGTTGATGACTATCTAGATACACTTGGGTTGATTTAGTTTGTGAAAAGTCTGACACCTTTACTACTTTTGAGGATTTGCGCCATCATAAACATCGTGAAAAAGGAGTTGAAATTCGCAAGATCATTCATATTTGAAATGACAATGATATATAATTTGAGAACTTAAACTTCTTTACCTTTTGTAATACTGGAGGAATTGCTCATGATTTTTTGCTCCCATTACACCTCAAGAAAATGATGTTGTTGAGAGGAAGAAATGTACCTTGTAAGACATGGCTAGAGTTATGATTCATTCCAAAAATCTTGCGTACTACTTTTAGGCTGAAGTAATGAAATTGCTTGTCGTGTTCATAATCGAGTAACTATTCAACCAGGCACCAAGCCTACTCCATGTGTTTATGAGTATTTTCTATATTACTGCAAATATAGATCAAAGACAAAAACTTGATCCTAAAAGTGATGAAGGCATCTTTTTGGGATATTCCATTTATAGTAGGGCATATCGTGTGTTTAATAAACGTACAAAATCAATTATGAAATCCATAAATGTTAATGTTAATGATGTTCAAACTGAAGTGATCTCATATGAAGACGAACATTCTACTTGTCCTGGTCAAAATGTTGTGCAAGATGTTCCAAACAATGAAGCTAACAACCTACAGTCTGCTAAAGAAGATAAAGATTCAGAAAATTACAAAGATATTGATCCTTAAAATAAAGGAACTTCATCAAGGATTAAGAAGAATCATCTTATTGAAAATATTATTGGAGGTATAAATGAAGGAATCATTATGCATAGAAAGGAACCAGTTAATTATAGAGATATGATAACTTATGTGTGTTTTATTTCAAAAATTGAACCCAAAAATGTGAAAAAAGCCTTCAATGATGAATATTGGGTTAATGCTATACAGGAAGAACTTGTTCAGTTTGAAAAAAATGAAGTATGTGAGCTTGTTCCTAGATCTAACTGTGCAAATATCATTGGCACTAAATGGATATACAAAAACAATCCTGATTAGAATGAGAATGTTACTAGAAATAAGGCTCATCTTGGAGCACAAGGCTATACACAAATCGAAGGGGGTGACTTTGCTAAAACATTTGCTCTGATTTCCATCTTGAAGCCCTCAGATTGTTACAAAGATTTTCATGTCTTGTGAAGTTCAAGCTTTACCATATGGATGTAAAGTGTGTCTTCCATGATGGGTATTTTAATGAGGAAGCCTTTGTGGAACCTTGCTTTACAAATGATATGCTTTTAATAAGGAGGTCAACTTTTAATGATGACAACCAATGTCTTATGATAAGTCAAGCATGAACGGTTAAGTGGATAAAAATGCAAATCTTACCATTATGGTTCGATGAACTTGATTATCCGATAATGGAAATCAAATGGAATATAACCTAAAGTCTCATCTTAAGCTACTAAAGCAAGTGTGTCATACCCCAAATTTGTCCTACCCTTTAATTTCTATCTGGCTTTAGCTTCACATTTCATCTGCATACCTTCCACTAGGTCATTTAACACATCATGCATCATTAATCAAATAACCTGGCACTGGGATTAAGGATTTTGAAAGCCTAAGACGTCATATTGAGATTGAGGCGTGTATTGAAATTAAAGTCTAATTCTTCTGATGTTTCCAGCAGCGAAGTGCGAAATCAGGGTTTAAGGGTTTATTTCCCTAGGGGCGACCAGAGGAATTGTGGTTTGATTCTAAGATCATTGAACCATGGTGCAAGAGGATAGACTTGAAGATTGCATTGTACTTGGGGCATCATTTGTGCTAATAATATGCGAGTTTGGTTTGAATTGAATTAAAAAGGGTGTCGTTGAAGATGTGAGTTTATTGGAATTTGTTCATTATACTTGAGGCGGATTTAATTTCAAAAGTAATCAAGGTGAAACGAAATTCCCAAGCATTTGTATGAGACTTCTTGGTGCTTAAAGTCACGAGACTAGAACGATTTACCGTATCCATGTCATCTCCCAAATATCGCCAATGAATTCAAATTCAAGCATATGTTTCAAATTCCAACTTGAGGAGAAGTCACTATAAATTGAAGAATGTGGGAGATAAAAAAAGGTTGAAAGGTTACAAAGTCAAATTACGGTTTTCGAAGGAAAAGATATGTTTCCATTTCAAAGTGCTACCTGATTACAATCCATTACAACATCCGAATCCATCATTACACTACAAAGAAATCACACAAAAAGGATTCTAAACAAAGTCCATTCAAAAGATTACAAAGCCCATTACAATTATCCATTCAAGTTCCATTAGAAAAATCCACTACAAAAATCCAAGACATAGAAAGTCACAATAAGAATACAATTGATCCTTTGACTTTCCTTTACAAGTTGATTTTCCTAAACCTATCACTTTTCAAAATCATAATCACTTTCTTTCCCCATGACCAAAGCTCTAAGTCACCGATCCTTCTTCACTTCCAGAACCACACCAGTCCCACATCAACTCCATATGTACCTGCATACATCCACATCAAAGTCAGGTTCATTCAAAGAAAATAAGACCATTTGAAACATCATGCTGCCACGTATTCAAGCATAGACAAAATTCAAGGCCATGACAGTTGCAAATACTACACTGCACATTCTGTAGCAATCCACATACCTGCACTATAACAGAACCAGTCCTTGCAAAAAGAACAGCCCTACAAAAGTCACCCAAACCAGTTGCCGTACCTGCACTCAGTAACCCCATGCTTCACATTCCATCTCTTTTTGAGCCTCTTATATGCCCTGCAAAACACACATTCAAACCGAAGCATATCTACCTGCATATAACCAAAATAAAACAGTTCCAATCATAAGCCCATTACAAGTTCAAAAGCACATTCATTCAATTCGAACCAAGAAAAACTACAAAAATCCCCTCTTGCTTCAGTACAGCCCCTACACAATTGCCATTCAAAACTGTTGCCATACACATACTAACCACATACCTTTAATTCCCAAAAGCCTAAACCACTAACCTACAGCCATACATTCATCTACAACCAAATTAGCCCCTGCCATAAAATCCCAACCAATTTTAACCTTCAGCTACAAAAAGAAACTATCCCTAAACTTACTAACAATCTCTAACCAATTCATTTTTCAGTTGGTAACTAACCCACAATTACTAACAGAAAACCATAACAGAACTGCCAACAAGCTTCTAACAACCTACTAACCAATCACCAACTGAATCCTATAACAGAAAAAACATCCATAACTAACTTTGTGAGCTTTTCCTAACCATAACTAATTCCTAACTGATCTGCAACCTATAACTAACTTCAAAACAACATAACAGAATCAGAAAAGAGAAGGGAGGAGAAGAATCAAAAAACTGAAATCTTAACAGAAAAGAGAGTGGTAACTAACCTCTCAATCTTCACTCTCATCTTTGATCCATAACAGAGTTCTCAGCCCTCTCATTGACAAAAAAAACTCACCTTCATCAACCTTCATTCTCTCTGAATCTTCACTCTCTCAAAAAAAAAATCCATAATCTTCATCTTCATCTTTCTCTCACCATCTTCATCACTACTTCAACAATTCTTCACACAACATCACCATTCTTCACAACTCTATCTTCAATCTCCATCATCAATCTCTCTGCATCTTCACCACAATCTTCTTCACTCAATCACCATAACCATCATCTTCATCTTCAACCACCACCGATAACAGAAACTCACAAAAAACGTAACAAAATCCTGCTGCTCCCTCCATTTTCAGTCTCAACCTTCATCATCTTCTTGACCTCACCGAAAACTCACCACTTCTTCAATCTGCACTTTCTCGATCCATATTGAATCTTCGTTCTCCAACCAACAATGCACCAGCCTCGTCATCTTCTTTACTATTTCGCTCTAGCCGCAACAACTGCAACAACAGAGTACGCGGAGGGAACCAAAATTCATAAGTGAAAATAAAGGAACTCAGAAAGATAAGAATAAGGAGAAAGCAAAGCGAAAGATTGGAAGTTGAATGAAGCTCACGGATTCTTCACCTATCACCTTCGGATTGTTCTTCGCGCTCAGGTTCTCCGTCACTTGAAGGTTCCGGTTGTGATTGATTTCTGCGGCCGTTGAATCGTCGTCATCGGAGAAGAGGTCAAGATTGAATGAAGTCTGAAATACGAGATTGAGGCAGAGAGATGAAAGCCCGGTCTTCAGTCACGGCGAAAGGGATCTCGTTGATTTGAGAGGGAGAGGCGAGGATGAGTCATGGTGGTGTTGGCATCTGGTATGAGAGCGAAAGGAGGTGGCCGTCGCGTCTGAGTTTGACATCGCCGGAGCTCCGCCGCTGTTCAAGGGTCACAATCTGGTTTGACCTAATCCCCTTTTCCTTCTTTATTTCATTTAATTTATTTTTTTCTTTTATTAATCAATATTAAATCTGAACAAAAACCTAGATGGATCCCCAATCCTCCTCTAGGGCCCAGCGAAATTCTGGCACACAAAATCTGAAACAAAGAAAACTATTGGGCCTTGCCACGAGTTGCTAGATCCGCACCCCCACCATGGCCCAGAACACGCCATTTTTGGCCAAAACCTGAACAACAAAAAACGTTTTGGGCCTCTGTACCAGGCCTACGCATGCACTCTTCACACTCCCATTTTCAACTTTAAACCTCCCTGATCACTTTTTTTTACTAGAATTTAGATTTTTGACATAGGTCTTGTTCCGCTTTTTTAGACGATAAAAAACATGTAAAATCATAATTTTTTTCATTTGGGTTTTAGGTAATAAAAATGACATAAGAACCTCATAAAAATATTAGTTTAGGCTAATTTTTTTAATTTCTCTTTTGCTTAGATTAGAATTAATTCCTTCATAAAAAGGTCATAAAAAATAGTAGTATTTTTTAGTTTCACTTTTGTACTAATGCTTGAATCGTTTTGTACTATTTCCATGTTCGTTTTGTATAATCGTTGTGTGACTTTGTTGCTTAGCTTTTGGCCATATTTTTGGCCTATGTTGTTAATACCACTTGTATGCTTCTTTTAGAATCTATCCCATGTTAACTTTAGATTTTAGATCCCTTTTGTACATAAATAGGAACTAGACAACTTAGATTAGAATTTAGGATTAGTTCCCTATTGCACTCTTTTTCTTTTCAACTCTTTAAAACATTAATAAAAGGAAGATGCGAATCACAATAAGAAAGTGATAGAGAAATGAGTGGGATTCATTCCCTAATCTATTTCTCAATCGCTTAGTGGCATAGAAACGAGTGGGATTCATTCCCTAATCTGTTTCTCGGTCACTACTTAATGGGAGAGAAACGAGTGGGATTCATTCCCTAATCTGTTTCTCAAACATTAATTAATGGGAGAGAAATGAGTGAGATTCATTCTCTAATCTGTTTCTCAAACATTACGTAATGGGATGGAAGCGAGTAGGATTCATTCCTTAATCTGCTTCTCGATCATTATACATTTTATGTGATTCAAATCGTGAAGTAATTTCCCTTAAAAAATACATAACCAAAAACACTTCAAAACACCTAACAATGGTTCAGACTAAAGCAAAGTAGAGAAAGTGGTGAGTGGCCCGGTATTGGGAACTGTTCATCACTCATCTACCCTAAAAGACACAAACCAATCATTTCTTTTTCTTTTGCCTCGTTGGCACCTAAGGGCAATGTCATTTCCGTTCGAACGCATCGTAGGTCTGTCCCCTTATGCAAGAACGTGAACGTTGACTCCGCCCAATTAAAAAACACAAAAACAAACAGAAAATCTTTAGCCGAGCTACGGTAACTCTGATTCCTGAAAAGGATACGTAGGCAGCGGGGTAGGGCCCGTGCGAGTACAATTCTTTCTTTTCCCTACATTTTGCATTCATTTCGCATTTAGACATAGACATAGTTATACACCCTTTAGATAGAAGCAAACATAGGTGGATACCATCGAGTACGATGGGCGTGAGGGGTGCTAATACCTTCCCCTCGCGTAACCGACTCCCGTACCTTGATTCTCTGGTCGCAAGACCCTGTTCCTTCCTTTGTTAGGTTTCCTGATATTCCTTTCCCTTATGGGATAAATATATTGGTGGCGACTCTGTTCATTTTTCGCGAGCGTGCGACAGCTGGCGACTCTGCTGGGGATGTTGCTAGACCTGTTGCTGGTCCATCCTTAGCGAGTCGATCCTAGCCTGCGTTTGTTTGTTTATTTACTGGGTGTTTATTTGTTTTTATGTCTATACCTTGTATATATGTTTGCATGTTTACTTTTCTGCTTGCATATCATGTTTATTTCTGCTTGCACATCATGCATATGGATTATATTCTGTGTTCCTTGGGGTCTTCTGTTCTGTTTTGCAGGTTGGGTGGGATGTTTTATGAGGTAAAAGGCCCAATACCCAGGCCAGAGTGACACATAGGATACCTAGGATAGAGTGGATAGTCATGACGCCAACAGAATGTCAGGTTCTGTTGATTGCGATCATGAGACCCACGACCAGTCGAGGTTCAAATGAGATACCGTTGTTGGCATGTATTTGCGACAATGATGGTGTTTCAGGAGAACTGATAACGCTGGAAGCCATTGACCTACCTTGACCTAGACTACACCTGTGAGTGGGGTGGGATATACATGGCAGGTACCGTTGGTGACTATTCTGTTCTGTTGGTGACTATTGGTTTTCCTGGTATTCAAAAAGGTGTCGGACCTTTGATCCTGTGACATTTGACCTGTATCAGTTATTCAGAGGATTGTACAGTGGTTACTAAGATTATATGGACCGTTGATCCCATGCTTTTGCATTGCATAACATCATTGCTTTGTCCACTCCATTTATGAAAGATCCTAAAGTCTATTTCCAAAAAAAAAAAGGAGAAAAAGAAAAAGGAAATAGAAAAGCAAAAAAGAAAAGAAAAGATATTCTATACAAAAAAAAAAAGAGAAGCTTTGATTCCAAAAAAGACAAATGAAAGTGTGTGAAAAGACTTTAGGATCTCTCATAAAGGAAACATACATTCATACTATCATGCATTTCATGGTTCTATCAGAAGCTTGTGGGGGCCTTTTCTACTCAGACTTTGACATCAACAAGACAATTGGCTTCTTACCGCTATGTGCTCAAAAGTTAACATTGGAACAACTCTGTGGGCTTTTTACTGAGATAAGAACAAAAATGGGAGCTAACATGAATTAGTGTGTGGAGGTTATTCAAGCCTTTTCTCTCTGACAAGAAGAATTGAGACAAGTTCTTCAAAGGCCAAAGGCAATGTTAATCTCACCTCAAAAGAAGGTCCTATGAATCAGAATGTCTGAAATAATATTGAGATTCCTATTCTTGGTAAGGAGCATTCATATCATTGAAGTCTTCAAGTTTCCGATTATTGAAGTTGACTAAAGGTTCCACCTTTTTGAAAGAAGATTGAAAACCATAAAAGTCGTGACTCTACTGATTCATATGTTGTTGGTTTGTGCCTAATGCCTGATATCAAGAAATGCAAGGATCATCCACTCTCACTCCTAATGATGGATATTGAAGCTAAATTGATAATCATCTCCTGTACATGTGTGGAAGTTGCTTGGGGCTCCCGCACGAGGGATAAGCAAGACGCACTCTTATCTTGAGCATTGCATCACTCGCATTGCTCGAATCCCTAAAGCATTACAAATTCTTGGATGACTTCGTCAGAATCTTCTTCTGTGTGATAATCAAGAGTGTTCTTCACAATGCTTCTCATTCTCAAGGTTCTACTTCATATATCAGTTGCCTTTTCTCAGGATCTCCTTCTCGGTGGCCTTGCTAGTTAACAGAGACAAGAAGAATATGAGAAACAAATTGATGTGATTCTATTGCCTTGTGCTCATTCTTTTCCTTGTTTGTGGGAATCCCAATTGGTTAAGATTCTAGTATTGGGTCTTCTTCACTACAAGTAGCTCTCTTGGGTTGATGATCATACAAGATTCTTCCCATTTATGATGACGATTACTACTCTAGCAAACTATGCTTGGGGCTCCCGCACGAGGGATAAGCAAGACGTACTCTTATCTTGAGCATTGCATCACTCGCATTGCTCGAATCCCTAAAGCGAGGCAAAAGTTTACAACTCTTGGGTGACTTTGTCGGAGTTCTCTTTTGAAGTAATCTGAAGTGTTTGGAAGGAACTGCAGAAAGTATTCAAGTTCAACAAGTCCAGACGGAGTCAAGTCTCCTCAACAACGACACCCATTTAGTTTCTTACTGCATTCTCATTGTAATTTTTCATTTGTGTGTTTAAGCATCAATAGCATGTAAAAACTTGTTAATTTCTGAATGAAAATCATAATACATTGTTTATGTTTGTCTTGAAGCAATCCATTCGTTATCACTCATAAAATGTTTTTGGCATTACGATACCAACTTTGCTAATTGCTTGCTTATGCAAAAAGCTGAGGGAGAATGATGAAAGATAAAAATGAAAAATCTCTAATCATGTGTTTTTGAATAAAAACCCTACTGAGGATGTACAGGCATTGTTTCAAATCCCCAAACACCGGAGATATAAGGGAGATAGACCCTCGTTAACCCCTTTGAGCCTTGGGGAAGGAGTTTCTTTTCTAATCATAAAAACCCTTATTTTAACCTTGGGGCAGGGTAGTGTTCATTTAACTTGATCGAGTGTTCAGAACTCACTAAAAAGGTATGAATCTAAGGATACAACAAGGGTTATCCTTCAAAAGGTTGGGGAATGTCAAAACCGCAATGATTATCCTTATTCCATCAAGAGGTCAAAAGAGGACGATGCCACAATGGTTATCCCTCATCAATCAGAGAATGAGGCAGTCACAATATTTCAAACAAATCGAGAGCAACTCAAGATCACACGACTTGTTCAAAAAGTGAATAAAAAAAAAAGAAAGCCCGCTAAGTCAAAAACTTGAAATAAGTGACTTAGGCAAAAGTTAGGGCATCCCGCTGGACTCCAAAATAAAATTCAAAAGAATTTGTCCAGGCAAAAGTTAGGGAAAACAGAAGCGAAAAACAAGGATTACAAAATAAAAATCCTTATCAAAGGAACAAAGTCGTGTGATAACCAATCGGAAAAATGAAAGGTGAGTGACTGCCACGTCCAAAGAACCTCATTGATTCTTCAACCATCTCAAAATTCCTTGTGGGGGATGAACACTCATGTCGAGTTAATGGAACCTAGGAATGGAGAACATCACGAAGGGGGTGGGTACCAAATAATTTCGAGCCTAAAAATCCTTTGTTTTTTTTATAAAAAAAAAACCGTGAACCTGGCCAAGTTACAACCCTCAAAAGTCCTAATTGAAGTAGGGTTTATTTCGAAGATGCACTCCGATGAGATAGCGTTTAACTGACTCCCAATGAAGCGAGACTCATATCCATGCTGGTATCGTATGTTTGCTTTATCTTCCACATGCAAAAATCGAGGTTGTGTCAACTAGTGATCCATTCACAAGAGGTCGCAACCTCATTTCAATAAAAAAGTTTCTTTAAACTTCAAGACTAACATGCACTTTGCATTAGAATTATCATTCCTAGAATTAACATTCTTTTGCATACAAATATGTGCTTAACATCAAGGAAATTACCATGGTGAGAATCAGTAAGTAACTTGATCATGTCAAAATACAAGAGACTTCAGAACTCTGAGGAGTAAAAGCTAATCATTTCAAATGTTGACTATCGAGGGGCAGGTTCTCTAAAGAAATCCGTTGGGCACGAACAGTTAATGCTTTCTTTGATTACTTTGAGGGAAAGAATTTGAAGACTCCGTTGAGTGTGGTAAAGTTGTTTCCATGCTTGTTTAACTTCAAAACAATGAAAGCTTGAGGATTCTGACAATATGTACCTAATCAGGGGCAATTGAATCGAGGTTTGACCTCTCAAATTCAGCATATATGGGGAAATCATGTCGATAAATCTCTTCAAGCTTTGATCAATCTGGGGCAATCATGTCGAGGAACCTCTCTTGGTTTCAACCAATCTGGGGCAGTTACGTCGAGATTCGACAAATCTCTCCAAGAATCCTTTAGGGAAAATTCCTTCATGGGTCGTGAAAATTGGGGCAAGATCTTCTGAGTTTTGTTGTCCTCTCCTTAATCATATGAGTTTATTTATCCTGGAACCTTGGTCTCTCCCCAAGCATGGAGTTATTTCTCCCGAGAGTTAGTTCCATTCCTCAAGTATAGGAGTTTATTTCTCCTAGGAGTTGTTCTACTTCCTTAATCAAAGTTCCTTACCTGAATTTCTCGTCCTCGACATGGTGAAGCGAGGGAATCTCCTCGAGCTGAAAATCCTCCAAGCAGTGGCACATGGTGAGGAGTCAGAAATTATTCTTCAAGTCAAAGAAGGTGCATTTTACAAATCAAAGTCCAATATCTGTTGGAACCTCCACATAGTCCTTAACACTAGGGGGATTCTCCCTGGTGTTTACCTCATCAATGCCTTTATTTGGCATCCTGCATATAGTGTTCACTGCATATAACATTGCATCCTCAAAAGCGTAGCGTATCCGTCAAAGCGGATCATTACGCCATAGAAAAAGTCAAACATGCATACAAAGCATAAGCCAGATAATACAAATCATCCCTCAATCAAGACGATGATACATCCCCACAAAAAAATGTCCTTACAAACTCCAATTGATATCTGCTACTCCATTGCAAATCTCCTCCACCCACGGTGCCGACACTTGGTTTTACCAATCCCCAATCCCCAGTCTAAGTGCTTTTCAACAATATTCTTGTGGATCGTAGGTCCGTTGACCTTATCCTCATCTTTTCCCATTCTTGTGGATCGTAGGTCTGTCAACCTTATCCTCATCTTTTTCAATTCTTGTGGATCGTAGGTCTGTCAACCTTATCCTCGTCTTTTTCATTTCTTGTGGATCGTAGGTCTGTCAACCTTATCCTCGTCTTTTTCATTTCTTGTGGATCGTAGGTCTGTCAACCTTATCCTCGTCTTTTTCATTTCTTGTGGATCGTAGGTCTGTCAACCTTATCCTCATCTTTTTCAATTCTTGTGGATCGTAGGTCTGTCAACCATATCCTCGTCTTTTCCAATTCTTGTGGATCGTAGGTCTGTCAACCTTATCCTCATCTTTTTCAATTCTTGTGGATCGTAGGTCTGTCAACCTTATCCTCGTCTTTTCCAATCCTTGTGGATCGTAGGTCTGTCAACCTTATCCTCATCTTTTTCAATTCTTGTGGATCGTAGGTCCGTTGACCTTATCCTCATCTTTTCCCATTCTTGTGGATCGTAGGTCTGTCAACCTTATCCTCATCTTTTTCAATTCTTGTGGATCGTAGGTCTGTCAACCTTATCCTCATCTTTTTCAATTCTTGTGGATCGTAGGTCTGTCAACCTTATCCTCGTCTTTTTCATTTCTTGTGGATCGTAGGTCTGTCAACCTTATCCTCATCTTTTTCATTTCTTGTGGATCGTAGGTCTGTCAACCTTATCCTCGTCTTTTTCATTTCTTGTGGATCGTAGGTCTGTCAACCTTATCCTCATCTTTTTCAATTCTTGTGGATCGTAGGTCTGTCAACCTTATCCTCGTCTTTTTCATTTCTTGTGGATCGTAGGTCTGTCAACCTTATCCTCATCTTTTTCAATTCTTGTGGATCGTAGGTCTGTCAACCTTATCCTCGTCTTTTCCAATCCTTGTGGATCGTAGGTCTGTCAACCTTATCCTCGTCTTTTTCATTTCTTGTGGATCGTAGGTCTGTCAACCTTATCCTCGTCTTTTTCATTTCTTGTGGATCGTAGGTCTGTCAACCTTATCCTCATCTTTTTCAATTCTTGTGGGTCGTAGGTCCGTTGACCTTACCCTAGTTTCGAGTCACGGATCGTAGGTCCTACCTTTCCATCAAACCCGTATTTTCCAATCACAGTTTCATACAATAATCATTTCCATTGAGAACCTTGTATTGGCACCGTTACCACATCACCAAATACCTCCATTCAAATCCATTACTCACTGTAAATATTTTCATCAGAAAAACAAAAATCTCTTTCCCCAGCAGATATCAAAACAAAACAAAAATAAGGATAACACTTACACCGTCTTCTCTCTAGGACAAATTTCTGGTACTTTGATATTTAATCTTCTTCTACCTCGAATGTTCGAAAGGCTAGCGCCAATCTCACCTTCAGGTTCAAGACGATTAAATAGGGGCAGCTGTCATACCCCAAATTTGTCCTACCCTTTAATTTCTATCTGGCTTTAGCTTCACATTTCATCTGCATACCTTCCACTAGGTCATTTAACACATCATGCATCATTAATCAAATAACCTGGCACTGGGATTAAGGATTTTGAAAGCCTAAGACGTCATATTGAGATTGAGGCGTGTATTGAAATTAAAGTCTAATTCTTCTGATGTTTCCAGCAGCGAAGTGCGAAATCAGGGTTTAAGGGTTTATTTCCCTAGGGGCGACCAGAGGAATTGTGGTTTGATTCTAAGATCATTGAACCATGGTGCAAGAGGATAGACTTGAAGATTGCATTGTACTTGGGGCATCATTTGTGCTAATAATATGCGAGTTTGGTTTGAATTGAATTAAAAAGGGTGTCGTTGAAGATGTGAGTTTATTGGAATTTGTTCATTATACTTGAGGCGGATTTAATTTCAAAAGTAATCAAGGTGAAACGAAATTCCCAAGCATTTGTATGAGACTTCTTGGTGCTTAAAGTCACGAGACTAGAACGATTTACCGTATCCATGTCATCTCCCAAATATCGCCAATGAATTCAAATTCAAGCATATGTTTCAAATTCCAACTTGAGGAGAAGTCACTATAAATTGAAGAATGTGGGAGATAGAAAAAGGTTGAAAGGTTACAAAGTCAAATTACGGTTTTCGAAGGAAAAGATATGTTTCCATTTCAAAGTGCTACCTGATTACAATCCATTACAACATCCGAATCCATCATTACACTACAAAGAAATCACACAAAAAGGATTCTAAACAAAGTCCATTCAAAAGATTACAAAGCCCATTACAATTATCCATTCAAGTTCCATTAGAAAAATCCACTACAAAAATCCAAGACATAGAAAGTCACAATAAGAATACAATTGATCCTTTGACTTTCCTTTACAAGTTGATTTTCCTAAACCTATCACTTTTCAAAATCATAATCACTTTCTTTCCCCATGACCAAAGCTCTAAGTCACCGATCCTTCTTCACTTCCAGAACCACACCAGTCCCACATCAACTCCATATGTACCTGCATACATCCACATCAAAGTCAGGTTCATTCAAAGAAAATAAGACCATTTGAAACATCATGCTGCCACGTATTCAAGCATAGACAAAATTCAAGGCCATGACAGTTGCAAATACTACACTGCACATTCTGTAGCAATCCACATACCTGCACTATAACAGAACCAGTCCTTGCAAAAAGAACAGCCCTACAAAAGTCACCCAAACCAGTTGCCGTACCTGCACTCAGTAACCCCATGCTTCACATTCCATCTCTTTTTGAGCCTCTTATATGCCCTGCAAAACACACATTCAAACCGAAGCATATCTACCTGCATATAACCAAAATAAAACAGTTCCAATCATAAGCCCATTACAAGTTCAAAAGCACATTCATTCAATTCGAACCAAGAAAAACTACAAAAATCCCCTCTTGCTTCAGTACAGCCCCTACACAATTGCCATTCAAAACTGTTGCCATACACATACTAACCACATACCTTTAATTCCCAAAAGCCTAAACCACTAACCTACAGCCATACATTCATCTACAACCAAATTAGCCCCTGCCATAAAATCCCAACCAATTTTAACCTTCAGCTACAAAAAGAAACTATCCCTAAACTTACTAACAATCTCTAACCAATTCATTTTTCAGTTGGTAACTAACCCACAATTACTAACAGAAAACCATAACAGAACTGCCAACAAGCTTCTAACAACCTACTAACCAATCACCAACTGAATCCTATAACAGAAAAAACATCCATAACTAACTTTGTGAGCTTTTCCTAACCATAACTAATTCCTAACTGATCTGCAACCTATAACTAACTTCAAAACAACATAACAGAATCAGAAAAGAGAAGGGAGGAGAAGAATCAAAAAACTGAAATCTTAACAGAAAAGAGAGTGGTAACTAACCTCTCAATCTTCACTCTCATCTTTGATCCATAACAGAGTTCTCAGCCCTCTCATTGACAAAAAAAACTCACCTTCATCAACCTTCATTCTCTCTGAATCTTCACTCTCTCAAAAAAAAAATCCATAATCTTCATCTTCATCTTTCTCTCACCATCTTCATCACTACTTCAACAATTCTTCACACAACATCACCATTCTTCACAACTCTATCTTCAATCTCCATCATCAATCTCTCTGCATCTTCACCACAATCTTCTTCACTCAATCACCATAACCATCATCTTCATCTTCAACCACCACCGATAACAGAAACTCACAAAAAACGTAACAAAATCCTGCTGCTCCCTCCATTTTCAGTCTCAACCTTCATCATCTTCTTGACCTCACCGAAAACTCACCACTTCTTCAATCTGCACTTTCTCGATCCATATTGAATCTTCGTTCTCCAACCAACAATGCACCAGCCTCGTCATCTTCTTTACTATTTCGCTCTAGCCGCAACAACTGCAACAACAGAGTACGCGGAGGGAACCAAAATTCATAAGTGAAAATAAAGGAACTCAGAAAGATAAGAATAAGGAGAAAGCAAAGCGAAAGATTGGAAGTTGAATGAAGCTCACGGATTCTTCACCTATCACCTTCGGATTGTTCTTCGCGCTCAGGTTCTCCGTCACTTGAAGGTTCCGGTTGTGATTGATTTCTGCGGCCGTTGAATCGTCGTCATCGGAGAAGAGGTCAAGATTGAATGAAGTCTGAAATACGAGATTGAGGCAGAGAGATGAAAGCCCGGTCTTCAGTCACGGCGAAAGGGATCTCGTTGATTTGAGAGGGAGAGGCGAGGATGAGTCATGGTGGTGTTGGCATCTGGTATGAGAGCGAAAGGAGGTGGCCGTCGCGTCTGAGTTTGACTTCGCCGGAGCTCCGCCGCTGTTCAAGGGTCACAATCTGGTTTGACCTAATCCCCTTTTCCTTCTTTATTTCATTTAATTTATTTTTTTCTTTTATTAATCAATATTAAATCTGAACAAAAACCTAGATGGATCCCCAATCCTCCTCTAGGGCCCAGCGAAATTCTGGCACACAAAATCTGAAACAAAGAAAACTATTGGGCCTTGCCACGAGTTGCTAGATCCGCACCCCCACCATGGCCCAGAACACGCCATTTTTGGCCAAAACCTGAACAACAAAAAACGTTTTGGGCCTCTGTACCAGGCCTACGCATGCACTCTTCACACTCCCATTTTCAACTTTAAACCTCCCTGATCACTTTTTTTTACTAGAATTTAGATTTTTGACATAGGTCTTGTTCCGCTTTTTTAGACGATAAAAAACATGTAAAATCATAATTTTTTTCATTTGGGTTTTAGGTAATAAAAATGACATAAGAACCTCATAAAAATATTAGTTTAGGCTAATTTTTTTAATTTCTCTTTTGCTTAGATTAGAATTAATTCCTTCATAAAAAGGTCATAAAAAATAGTAGTATTTTTTAGTTTCACTTTTGTACTAATGCTTGAATCGTTTTGTACTATTTCCATGTTCGTTTTGTATAATCGTTGTGTGACTTTGTTGCTTAGCTTTTGGCCATATTTTTGGCCTATGTTGTTAATACCACTTGTATGCTTCTTTTAGAATCTATCCCATGTTAACTTTAGATTTTAGATCCCTTTTGTACATAAATAGGAACTAGACAACTTAGATTAGAATTTAGGATTAGTTCCCTATTGCACTCTTTTTCTTTTCAACTCTTTAAAACATTAATAAAAGGAAGATGCGAATCACAATAAGAAAGTGATAGAGAAATGAGTGGGATTCATTCCCTAATCTATTTCTCAATCGCTTAGTGGCATAGAAACGAGTGGGATTCATTCCCTAATCTGTTTCTCGGTCACTACTTAATGGGAGAGAAACGAGTGGGATTCATTCCCTAATCTGTTTCTCAAACATTAATTAATGGGAGAGAAATGAGTGAGATTCATTCTCTAATCTGTTTCTCAAACATTACGTAATGGGATGGAAGCGAGTAGGATTCATTCCTTAATCTGCTTCTCGATCATTATACATTTTATGTGATTCAAATCGTGAAGTAATTTCCCTTAAAAAATACATAACCAAAAACACTTCAAAACACCTAACAATGGTTCAGACTAAAGCAAAGTAGAGAAAGTGGTGAGTGGCCCGGTATTGGGAACTGTTCATCACTCATCTACCCTAAAAGACACAAACCAATCATTTCTTTTTCTTTTGCCTCGTTGGCACCTAAGGGCAATGTCATTTCCGTTCGAACGCATCGTAGGTCTGTCCCCTTATGCAAGAACGTGAACGTTGACTCCGCCCAATTAAAAAACACAAAAACAAACAGAAAATCTTTAGCCGAGCTACGGTAACTCTGATTCCTGAAAAGGATACGTAGGCAGCGGGGTAGGGCCCGTGCGAGTACAATTCTTTCTTTTCCCTACATTTTGCATTCATTTCGCATTTAGACATAGACATAGTTATACACCCTTTAGATAGAAGCAAACATAGGTGGATACCATCGAGTACGATGGGCGTGAGGGGTGCTAATACCTTCCCCTCGCGTAACCGACTCCCGTACCTTGATTCTCTGGTCGCAAGACCCTGTTCCTTCCTTTGTTAGGTTTCCTGATATTCCTTTCCCTTATGGGATAAATATATTGGTGGCGACTCTGTTCATTTTTCGCGAGCGTGCGACAAAGTGTACATAAAATAGAAAGCATCTTACTAAGTTTTGAAGTATTGTGATACCTCCTAGTTTATAGTGAGTGAACAAAGTGTAAAACATAAGACTTTACCGTAAAAGCGCATGGCTAAAGCGCACACACACTAAGATGTTTTTAAAATATTTTTACCAAAGAAAAATACCTTAAAATTATCTTGAAGTTGTGTCAGGTGATTTGGGAGCTGTCAAAATAGTTATAGGCAAAATTTGACTTATCTAATTGGTTAGAGCATTTGTCCAATCGGTTGGATCAACTCAAAATCGAACCCCGAGCAATTAGGATAGCGCCTTAATGATGCGCAACGATTAGATATATTTTCCTTCCTTTTATAAACTTACAAACGATTATATTACAAACTTCTACTCGATTGAGAAAACTTGCCAATCAATAAGATTGCATTAAAATGCATATATTGGAAATTCCTTGTTGAGCTAACCTCTAGCCTATAAATAGAGGTCCATTTTCTCATTTAATTTCATCTAGAAACGTGTTTTGACACCTCTCTCTCTCTCTCTAAAGTTTTATTTCACTTTCTTCCACTAATATTTTAGCTTAAGTGCTTCTGTGAGAAAATTTCTTTTGCGAGTAAGCATATGTTTGTAATTTTGGAAAAGGTAGAATTTTAAATTCATCAAGAGAATCTTTTTGTATACACCTTGGTTAAGTATTGTCAATTTAGGTAGGTTAGAAGCTAAACCCGTTAAAAGCTTTGGTTTGGTATTGTGTGATTCATTTCCAAATTTAGGTTTGAGCTTAACCCGTTATAAAATTTCATAGGTACAAGCTCAACCCGATGTTAAAAGTTTGGTAGATTATGGGTCAACCCGGTATTAAAACCAAGATAGGTTGAAGCTCGACACGGTATTAAAAGCTTCATATGTTCAAGATTAGTCCAATGTTAAAATCTCACATGTTATTGGTTATCCCGTGTAAAACAAAAGTTTAGAGCTCAAGATATAAGAAGCTTAAAGACTAACAACTCAAAGTTACTTGTTTGTGGAAAGAAGACTAACCTCTTCAATCCACCATTGGAAAGGAAGATTGGTCACGTCACTCCTAAGCTTATTTGGAAGAAAATATGCAAACACTCAAATTCATAGTCTTATATTATTTGGTTGGAGGTCAACCATCATTTCCTTGCATAAAGGGGTCTAGTGGTCTTTCCTACTAAAAAACTCTTAATTACTATTGGAAATTCTCAAGATCAATTCTTAGGAAGAGGAGTAGATCCTTTTGTTTTAATCGAAACTCTATAATTCTTAGTGTTCCTCAAACTCCTTTAATTTCTGCAATTTATTTTCTACTTTTTATTTTCCGCTGCTAAGTTTTCAAAAACGTTTCTAAACTCTGACTTTATTTCTTAAAGTTTTTCAAAATCACTTTTTCATTAACCGTATAATTCACCATCCTCTTGCATGTAAAGTCACAAATCTAACAAGTGGCATCAGAGCCTAACTCCTGTTTAAGGACTAATCGTCTCGAGAGGAAGATGACTTTCGATGAGATATCTTTTCTAAACACACCACCACTTTTTGATGATAGCAGATTTAATATTTGGCAAGCTAGATTTAAAATCTTTCTTCAAAGTTTAAATTATAAATTATGGGAAACAATAGTGAAAGGATGAAGCAGTGTTTAAACCTTATTCCTTTTGGATTGAAGAAGAAAGATATAAAGATAGAGATAGATCTTAAAACCGCCAAGAAAATGTGGGATACTCTTGAAATGATATATGAAATCTCTCCAAGTATCGAACAAGAGAAATTGGACACATGAGGCAAATTAGTTAAAAATAACAATCATGGATATTTTTCTAAATTTAAGAATATCGAAAATTTTATTTGAAATTGCATTACTAACAAAAATCTAAGAGTTAAGAATTGGAAGTTTAATCCAACTCCTGAATCAATAGAAGGGAGCCTTCATGAATTTCAGGAAAAATTAAGAATAAAGGAAATTATAGAGAAGTTGAACTATCAAGTTCAACTACTTAAATATGAAGGAATCCAAAATGAAGAATCAACATCCCCGTCTTAATCCTATCATACAACTCATGTGCAATCCTTCGAAAGAACATACTCAATAGTTGAATGATCTTTGGAAGATTCAACATCAAATGAAAACCTTCTTGTCCAAGGAATGACAAAGAAGATGAAGAAGTTTCTCCAGTACTTGAACAAAGAAGAGGAGGAGAGACATCGACCTCAGGGAAAAATATGAAAGGATCATCTTTTAACGAAGAAGATGAAATATGCTTAAAGGCAACCTACGAAAAAGATACTATTCTCGATATCAGACCATCTTATACTCAACATTTTAGATTAAGCAATCAATTAGATGAAGATAATTCCAGACTAATAGAGTGCACCTTATGTATTAAGAAATCTCTAAGACATCTTAAGGAAATAAGAAAATAGGGATAACTAAGCTTAGCAGTAAGAAAGAATAATGTAGGTGGTGTGACTCCCTTATAAAAGAAGTAATTGATCTATGGGAAACCCTAGGGAAATTACCCAAGGGGAAAAAGAAACTTAACCTAATTTTATCCAGTCAAAGAACTTCCATGAATAAAAATGGTCTAGGGTTTAACCTAATCTAATTTTGTAGTTTTAACAACTCTCGCATCCAAAAATGTGTAGAGAAAGATACATAATTTGGTCTCTCCCCTTTTGGTAAATATTTATCAAGACTTTTTTATAAAAGAGGTAAAATTATTTTAAAATTGAAATAATAAGGAAAATATGATTGACCCCTTAAATAATAATTTTGTACTCATCCAAATAAATTATTTTCTAACCTATAAGATGAGTATTTTAACTTTTTACTACAATTAAGGGTGTTCAAAAATATGGTTAATTGAATTGTATACTTGATCTGAATTGCATTGATCCATAAAAAAACTGAACCATTTAAATGGTTAATGAACTGAACCATTTAATTTAAGCAATTCAAATTCAATTAAAAACCGGTTCGGAACTAGTTTTCTTTTACAAACTGGTTTAATTATATAAGTTAGTTTTTCATTAAAAAATCTTAAAAATTTTCTTGAAACAAAACTTAACTCTCTTCGAATTTAGTTTCATAATTTTGTATGCTAGCTTTAACTTAATTTCAAATTGATTCTAAAACAAAACCACAGTCAAACCGTAATCGATACGAAACCGTGAAGCCTACTGTAAAAATCCCAAATCATAGAAATTCTGAGCTGTCCTGTCCAAAATGCAGAGCAAACTCAAACTCACTCGAAACCAATTCTGAAATCCAAATTTGAATCGAGACACGAAACATGAATCAATTTCGAAATTGCAACTGAGTCATTCGTAAAACCGAGTCGAATTGAATTCCGAGTAGAGTAAGAGAGCGGAGCTAGTATTATTGTTGTTGATTGCGCAGAGAGAATGAGCGGTGAATTTTGGTTGTTTTCACACGAGAAAAAGCAAGAAAAAGCGCTTTTCCAAAAAGTGCTTATCGATAAAACAACTTTTCTTGTTTCACGTTATGCATTTTCTTGTTTCCTGTAACTCTTCTTTCCTTTACTTGTTTTCTATCCTTTTTGTTTGTGACTAATTCTGAGAGACCATGGGTTTTTTAATTAGAAGAATTGATCTTATTTCCATATTTTTCATTTTCTGTGTTTATTTTATATTTTCATTATCATTAATGCCAAGTTTCATCTTTTAATTGGCCCATGAGTTTAATTAAGAGAATAAAAATATTTTGTTCAAAAAATTAACATATATATATATATATATATATATATATATATATATATATATATATATATATATATATATATATATATATATATATATATATATATATATATATATACTCAAAATAAAATTATTCCTGAAAATTTTAAAAAATTCAAAATTTTTTGTTAATGAAAATAAGATTACTTTTTACCGAAAAAAATGAGAATAAAAAAATTTCATTTTTTTTTTGAAATTATTATTTTTTAATATAAGTTTTTTTATGAAATTAAAAAATTGATTTTAAAAGACTTCAAAATGTAGAAATGGTTTAAAATTGCAAATTGGTTATAATTAAGTTTATGAATATAAACTGGTTCTAAACTAGTTTTAAATTGAATTGAAACCATTTTAGCAGTTAACTGAATTTTTATTGAAGTGGTTATTATAAACTGAACCGAACTATAAATGTGGTTTGGTTCAGTGTAGTTCATAAACCATGAACACCCCTAACTACAATAGATACAAATAAGGGTCCATAACACAAAGCCCAAACCAAAACATGTTGAATTGGGCAAAACGATCGATTGGCACTTGTGTCCCATCAATTAGAACGCTAAAAAATTAAAAAAATTGTCTAATTAGTTTGACATAAGCTATAAAAAAAGGTAACTTCTCATCTCATCATATAATTGCAACAAATAACTTTCATTTTTTATCTTTTCTAATCGATTGGGATATATGTCTAATCAGTTAGACATAAGCTATAAAAAGAGGTAACTTCTCATCCTTCTCATCTCATCATTTTCTTACTTGTTCATTGCATTAGAAACACATTAGCTCATTCACTCATTATCATCACTTCAAAATGGCCATACAAAGAACCTGTTCTTCCCAACCTTCATCTTTATACTTCTCTGAAGATTCCACCTCTCAAGCTCAAGAAACTAACCTCAACATTTACTACTCCAATAGAGAAATCTTCCCCTATCACTATCTAGATAAAGATCTCTTAAAAAATTGCTCCTTCATGGAAGCACTCACTGTTGCAGGGTTGAAGGACTTTATTTTTTAGAAACCCCAAGAGAGGTACCCAGATTTGGTAAAAATGTTTTACGCCAATCTCTCCAACACAGATGGAATCGTCAACTCTGAAGTCAAGAAACATCACATCACTCTATCTCCTGAAGACTTCGCTCATGTCTGCAACCTACCCTTATATAGCAATATTATGATCAAATGGATCTTGAAGGTAATGAACTCAACTTTTACACCCTTTCCCATTCTATCCTTATTGATCCCATTTTTACTATTCAAACTCCTTTCAATGTAGGACTCATTCACACAAACATTATACTATTTAACTACACAACGAGCCGTGTTCTATTCCTAAGGAAGGGAAACAATAACACAATCAAAAAATCAGACATCCATGTTGTCAGGTTTTAAAAAAACCAAATTCCAAAAAACTGGGCAAATGTGGTTCTTCATCATATGCTAGATAACAACATTTTGAATGATTGGCATTTTGACCCTAGATTATGTCATTTGGACACTATACACAAACCATATAGTGCACCAGGAGTTCGATGACACTACATTATTTTCAAATTATTTGCGATGGAAGAGTACTGTTACTGCCTATTTACTTGAGATGTGTCTCCACCAGTTTGGATATGTATAGGGAATACCTAAATCAATCCATATTGTACCATATAATGTTGATATATGGTTTCGTGCTAACATGGTGAACAATGCCAATGCGATTCGAAAAAGTGCAATGGTCCTGCTTTTTCCTAAACAATATTTGAATGGTTATTTAGAGTGATACTATAAAGTATGACACCTCACATCATTCTTTCTGGATCAATCGAGCCTATAGATGTTAATGGACTTTCGCATGTTAGAGGAATTTTAGATGACATGCCACTAATTACTCCATTATATGGTGTGATTGACCGACAACAGATGAATGTGATAACACTTCTTTTTTACAACCTCTTGGGTTTGGTAAATCTAATTGGCGAAGTTTATGTTATAACATCGCAAATAACATGCATTGCATGTGGGAGACCAATTTAAACATTTTATTACTATTTTTCTTGGTTCATTGACATTATTTGGAGTCTCTATGATATTATTTTATGTTGTTGTGAATTATTATATGTACGGTGTGAATTATTTTATGTTGTTGTAATTTTAACTTTACCACAACATTATATAGCATAACATGAACTTAACATTACATGAACTTGACATTAAATGAAATTAACATAACATGAACATAACTTGGACCTAACTCAAATCTAAAATAACATTTCATTACCAGCCGATGGCTCAGGACGTTTCGTCATCTTTAAAATACTGTTAGTTGATCTCGCAAGTGTCTTATCCACCTCAATTAGACCCTTGGTTCCGTAATGGTAAAATGTACTCAACATAATTCTTACATCTCCATCCACCTTCAACTCAAACTTACCGAACTTGATCTTTTTATCATTATTGACTGTGGGTGAGCGATACTCGTTCTTAGCCACTCTTCGATTGTTGGTGTAGTGTAAGAGATTATATAATTTGGATTTTAGATCTACTAGATAAGTATCCTATGCGACCCTAAATTCAAGAGGAGGTCTTATCGTCGAAGTATGAGTTTTAAATATCCTACTAGATTATATTATTTTATAAGTTTTAAATAAGTATCCTACTAGATTATATTATTTTATAAGTTTTAAATAATTATGGATCATATAAAAAAATTCAGTGCAATATGGACCCTACAAAAATACTGGTGCAATCCTGATCACTCATGATAATCAATTTAACGACATATTTAAGAGAATTGGATTGTAGGGGTCAAAAGATTTAGTGTACCTTTAAAATTTTCGGCAGATGAAATATTTCATCTTTGCACTGAATTTTTGATTGGCAAGAAATATCCGCTATAATTTATAAATAACTTTTTGAGAGTATTTTTTTTCTGAAAATTGGAAATTAAAGGTATAAATTATGAGAGAAACATTATTGGCATTTAGAAACGATGAGAGATGCCATGTTTAACTGGGGGTGCCATCTGGAATCCTCCCACACTTGGTCCAAGTTCACATTGTTGGCCCAAACCAAGGCGAAGGCCCAATAAAAAGAGGAGAATGAGTCAAAGAAACACAAGCTGCGGCGCCTTTCGACCAAAAAAATCCCTAACCCTAGTAACCCACAATAGTACACGCCTATAAATCCCATCTCTGAAAACCCTCATTCCTCATTCGCTGCAACTGCAAACAACGAAGCAAATTGTAATTATGTTGCCTATTGTTTTCTTCTTTCTGAGTTAAATTTGTGTTCTATGATTAGTAGGTCTGTTTTGTATTTTTGTTTTGCTTATCCATTAGGGTCTTCGTTTTTCTCTTTGATATCTAACGATTGAAGTGTGTGTATACCCAATGAGGAGGATCTCCCAATAATTGATAGGAAGTGCCGTATGACACACTAAACAGCAGCTCCGTCTCAAAGAATCCTCTCATCCCCCGATATTTGTTATCGGCCGAGTTTATTCTCTGGCGGTGCTGTGTGTGAGATTTGAAACGGGTCTCCTGAGGGTTCATCTCTTACATCAATTTTTAGATATTTAATTTTCGTGAATTAGGTCCGATGCCACGTCGCTGGTAGCTATATGATAGCTCTGACCTTCGATGCTATGATTGGACCAAAATCAAGAGTGAATTTCATTTATTTCGCATTCTGATAGGAATCTGCTAATCTTATTTATTGATTCTGCAGAGCCGATTTGTGCGATTACATTTTTGTTACTTTGTGATTTTGATTTTTTTAGTGAAGCTGATGATGATAAAAATAGAACTGGAATTACCATCTGAATAGTTTATTCTTTGATGTAAATATCCTGGCTGTGGTACTGAGGCTTCGGTTATCTGTTTTTTTCTTCAATGTTAGAGTTCTGCATTTGCTTTTTTTCCTTTCAATTAAGATATAACTATCGTATTTGCTTAATTCAAATTGGTTGATTTAAGTAATTAGGCCTGTGATGATTCAAATTTGGAATTACCGTCTGAATAGCTTTATTCTTTGATGAAAATTTTGGCTGTTTCTGAGGCTTTAAATTACGAAATTTATTTTTATTCACAGAATCTCCTTATTATAATTATGAAATATTTTGTAGAAGAATTATCAATTGATTTAATGGATTAATTAATTAATAAAAAAATTATTTAATGTAATTATAATATTTTTAGTGTTTGTGTGTACGCGGGAGTAGTCTAATGTAAATTAGTTTTACATCATTGTTTAATAGAATACAAAATTTAATTTAATAATTGTCATGTTAAATTTCATAGAAACAGAGCATTGTGGACAATAGATACATTAATTAATTAATTAGACATGGTTCTTTTAAATGACACTCAATTAATTATAGAATTTGTTGAAAAAAATTTGAGAATGTTAAAAGTCGCCAAAAAAAAAAAAAGAATGTTAGCCATGAAATAAAATGTTTAATAACCAAAATTAAGAGTTTGAAAAAGATATAAGTTACAAATTACAATTTTGTCTTACTATATAATGTTGGGAGAAAATGAAAATGAACAAATTTTTATTTGATGACCGCCAAATGAGAGGGTGGAAGAGGGGATTGAGTGATTAAAGGTACTCTATGTTTGATTAAAATATAACGTTAAACATACTTGGTCGTTCATGTTAGATTGTTAGTCACGAGAGCTTCCTTGCTAGTTATAGACGGATGGTGAAAGCCTCTATATATAAACCCAAAAATGAGAATAATTTCCTTGTCAGACTCAAATGTGATTGTTGGAGACAAAGAATACACAATAATTAGGAGAAAATTTTACTTTATATTCATACAATTATACCTATACCCCTATATAAAAAAAATTGAATCAAAATACTTTAGTATAAATAGTACATGTTTTAAAATAATTTATTTTTTCTTCATATTTTAAAAAAATACATATAAATTGGAACTCTTTTTTAAAGTTTTTCGGTAGTTTTTAAGCTATTTAAAGTGGATTTGAAATTATTTAAAATGTAATGGTGATTTTTTTAATAAAAAAATTCTAGATTTTATGCAAACCGTTGGCTAAAGTAAATGACAAATAAAAAAAACGTATTCTAAAGTTTAGAATTTTTTTAAAAAAAATAAACCACCGGAACATTTTAAATAAGGGTTCCGGTTTGTATCTTAACTCCCAATTTATTTACTTTAAATAAGTGTTCTAGTATGAAACTTAAAATTTTTGACTACTAGAACTCTTTTTTTAAGTTTTTCGGTGTATTTTTTTTAATACTATTTATATGAGGGTATTTCGGTCCTAATTTTTATGTCTAGGGGTACGAGTATAAGTATAGGGGTACAAAGTAAAATTTTCAAATTAGGATCATACATACGTCCCTGCAGTAGTGGAGAAAATTATGATGATCTTTTAGATAACAATTCATAATCAATCAAAATAATTTATCTGCACACTCAAGAAACTGTTAGAGTTTAAAATTGTTACATATAAAATATATGTATTGTTATCATTTAAACTAAATATTGAGTGCATAACCAAATCCTATTCTAATACAAGCTTCCCGTGAGATGTACAAGCTTCCCGTGAGTCAGATAAGAGATATCAGAGCCTTTTTGAACTTATCAGAGTTTGATTTTAGTAGAAATGTTCTCTTCAGAACTTAAAATATCAGACCACGTTGTTTCTCAAAACTTGATTTATCATAACTTCAGTTCATCAGATCTTGTAATGTGACAACACGTAATTTCAATTCTTATTCGACTTGATTTGTGCATGTTTTATTTTCATTTTGTCTTTCATTTCTTCGTTTATGCTGGTATTTGTGTAAGTTTCAGGTATTTTGTGATTTATTAGCCTTGTGCGAAGAAGGGAAGAAAAACGAGTGAAAAACAAAGGAAATAGAACTGATTACACTCATGATGACCACCATGGCGCTCACCGTGATGGTAGCCACGAGTGGTCTACCTTTCATATGTCAGAAGACCAAGTTTTGTCCACTTTGTGGCCATGGCGTTCGGCATGGAGGTGTGTCGGGCGCCGCAAGCTAAAAGGCGCTTCATGAGAATTGGATCTGGAATGGTTCTCCCACTTTTTTCTCTCAAAAAAAAAAATAGCACACGAATCTAACAGTTGCTTAGATTTTTTAGGGTTTTAGTTTCTTCATAAATAGAACTTTATTTCTCACTTTTTAGGCATCCAAGCTTAGTACTATAAGCCACATATTTTCATACTTGTAAAGCTTTAATCTTTTGCATCGGAGTTGATCGTGTACCATAGCTTGGAGCATTTTATTTTCCAGTATTTTATTTCGACGCATTTATTTTGAAGCAAATTTATTCTCCCCACATTTACATTCCCGAAGTTATTTCCATTGTACAAGATTCAAGCCTCTATGGAGCAGGTTTTTCTTTAATTCAGTTTTATTTATATTTAGTCTATTTACCTTACTCGCACGTTTATTTTATCGCACTTCTTATTTATCGTTATGTTCTATTTCGTCTTCCAAACAAAACCTTCTTCCTTTACTGTTATTATGCCTAACTAAATTTATAAATTTTTGGAATGTGAGGACCGTCAATTCTACGGTATTCTAAATGGTTGTTAATTAGGGAATGCTATTGGGATTGTTTTTTGTTTTAATTATAAATTTTCTAAACCATAATTTTGTTGGTTGCTACAAAAGTAGAAACCTTTTATAAGTCGGGTAAGATCGAAAGTCGTCCGGTACAAAAGATCTAAGTTAATTGGTAATTAATTAGTAAAGACCGTGAAAGAAATTTGTTAATTAATTAGGAAGATAATTATTTTGATAAAGTATTATTAAACCTATTTTCGGACGCGTTTGTAAGTTAAGGTATTGCTTGCCGATGCGATCGTCGAAAACTCTTTAAGGTACTATTTTCGAACCAAAAGCACTTTTCAACCAAGTTAAGAGTTTAATTACTTAAAAAGAATTTATTACTTTAATGCGATACGAATCATCCACCGTGACAATGGATGGTATAATTTAGAAGGTAAAATCTGGTTTTGAATATGCGGAAGCGACAATTTCCGTTAAATTAGTTCTTTGTAAGGTAGAAAATATTGTCCCATAGATATTTAATTGATAAACAAACTAGAGTACCAACGAATCGATGCGATCCGCATTTCCATATTTCTTTTTTGATATTAATTCTACTCGTTTATTTACTTTATTATTCGCACATCCAATCTTTATTTTACTAGCCTTAAATAAACACCGTAACGATAGAATCTGATAGATTGA
Source organism: Vicia villosa (assembly GCF_029867415.1). Classification (NCBI taxonomy): domain Eukaryota; kingdom Viridiplantae; phylum Streptophyta; class Magnoliopsida; order Fabales; family Fabaceae; genus Vicia; species Vicia villosa. Next base: position 68,223,091 of record NC_081182.1, read on the forward strand.
CGAATAAGTCATTGTGTGTTCGATACACTTTGTATTACTTTGATTACTCCGTATACTTGCGGATACACGCAATCAAGCTTTTGGCGCTGTTGTCGGGGATCAATTACGTCAGTTTTTGTAACCCTGTTGTTACACCGTCTAGACTAAGGCACACTTTATAATGAATTACCCAAATTATCCCCACAATTGCCACTATAGGTATTTCGAGGGACCTCAATATCCATATAAATCAAAACTCGAAATATTAGTAGAGAACTTTGTCAATACGCAAACCCTTTCAAGACTAGAATCTGTAATGAGGAGGTTTGTGGCAGCACAAACCATCCAAAATAAGGAATTTATAAATCAAATTCTTCACGTCAATGAAAACATTTGAAAATTAAACAATCTAGTCGAGTCTCTAGTAACTAGCAACCAGGAACTAGAGACAAGAATATCACTGCTTGCACAAACACCTTTTGGACCTCTTTCAAAGAGGAATGAAAATGATACGACCACAGGTAGAGAAAAACCAATAGAAAACACGAAGGGAGGAAATGGGGTGATCAAAGAAAGATGTAATCAAATAAAAATTAAAAATCTATTTCCTAATTCCTTAGGAACCAAGATAGGTTCACAGTCAAAAAGGTATGAGGCCCCACATATAAGGGAAAATTTTGCAATGCATAAAGTTAGAAAATCTAAGAATTCAATGCCTAATATAAAGCTAAGACTTCCCACACTTACCTAAGGTATGAACCACTTCACACTAAAAAGAAATAAAAAGGTGAAGGATATGAGAGATGACTCGATAAATGGATTTTTAAGTGACATTTATAACTTAGTATCATAGTCGAGCTAACGACGTAGAACAAAGTGCTGCATGGGAGGCAACCCATGGTTTTTCTTTTTCGTATATTTTTTCTTCTATTGGGATGGAATATTTATATTAACCAGACTAACTTGTGTGATTTCTTGCATTTCAGGTCTCATCATTCTACATAGTTTATTCTAACCATTTTCGGGATGCAAAACTTCGATGAGATGGAAATCCAGTTCAGAGATGAAAATCAGAGGAACTGTTACACAGTCCTATCTGAAAGGCCTATGTTGGTATAATAGGCTAAGTGAATATTTGCTTAAAAAAGGCTATGAGAATATTTGCTTAAAAAAGGCTATTTGCCCTTGTATTTTTATAAGAAAAAAAATATCAGATTTTGTAATAATTGTTGTTTATGTTGATGATTTAAATACCATTGAAATTACTAAAGAAATTAAGGAAATAAGAGATTACTTAAAAAGGGAATTTGAAATGAAATATTTGGGAAAAATCAGGTTTTTCCTTGGTTTACAAATTGAGTATACCAAAAATGGCATATTGATACATCAACCAAATTATGTAGAAAGAGTATGGAAAAAGTTTAACACGGACAAAGCAAACCCTTTGAGTGCTCCAATGATGGGTAGAGCACTTAACGTAAAAAATGATCCATTTAGACCCAAGGAAGGTAATGAAGAAGATCTTAGCTCTAAAGTACCATACCTAAGTGCCATTGGGGCACTCATGTGTCTTACTAACAATACAAGATCTGATATAGCTTTTGCAGTGAACTTACTAGCAAGATTCAACTCATGTTATTGAAGTCAATGAAGGTGATGAAATCATAACAAAATTATGATAGAGAGATAATAGAAAAATAACAAAAAAGATAGAGAAGATCACAAAGAATGGTGTTTATTGATTCATTCCTTGGTGAGAGTACAATAGTGACCAATGAGGTATATATACTCAAACAAACATGTGTACAAAAACAAACTGCAACCATTAGATCAAAGTGATCTTAGCCCTATATATCTCAATAGCCTCCCTCAAGTTGAGCATGATAGATGTCAATCAGGCCAAACTTGGAAATAAAAGTGTTGAATTTTGGAGCTGTTAATGACTTAGTAAAAAAACCAACAAGTTATTCTTCTGAAGGAATAGGGAGAAGCCTGAGCACACCCTGTTGAATATTTTATCTCACTAAGTGACAATCAATGTCCAAGTGTTTGTCCTCTCATGAAACACAGGGTTAGAAGCAATGTGAATTGCGCATTGACTATCACAGTAAAAGACTGGCTACTTTGTAGAGGTGACCTGTAGATCTCTAAACAGATATAAAAGCCACTGTATTTCGCAAGTTGCAGTAGAAAGTGCATTGTATTCTGCCTCTTATGATGACTTGGAGATTGTTTGTTGTTTCTTGGCATGCCATGAAATTGAGGAGGAACCCAGGAAGAAACAGTAATTAGATATACATTTTTGAGAATCTATGCAACCTGCCCAATCAGCGTCAAAATAACATAGAAGTTGTACCTCAAAATTCCTAGGAAAGAATAGACCTCTTCCAGGATTATGTTTCAAATATCGAACAACTCTGTAGGTTGCATTATAGTGAGTCATGGTTGGAACATGGAGAAACTTACTTAATTATTGGGTGGAAAAAGTTATATCCGGTCGTGTTGTGTTAAGATACGGAGCGCATAATCCACGAGTGAACTAACATGTTGCATTGAGTCCAAGCACGAAAGGACAGTTCAAACGCATCTGTGGGAACTACGACCGTGCCATCAACGAAGTCAAATTTCATATTTGCGCCAAGGGCTCTGCGCATTGATCGCGCCAAACTGTGGTAGTTTGAACCATTGATAATTGGTGTGATTAATACAGAGGCAGGTCCATCGCTAGGGTGAACGTAATACGGACTCGTGGGATATGAAACAAGATCAAAAGAGCCTGAACTTCTGTCGGAGTTGACGCTGTTGCGCGATGGAGGAGCCACAGATTTACAGACTCAATGATACCATATTGAAGTAAATGAATGTGATGAAATCATAACAGAATTATGATATAGAGATAACATAAAAAATAATATAAAAGATAGAGAAGATCACAAAGAATGGTGTTTATTGATTCATTCTTGGATGAAAGTACAATAATGGCCAATGAGGTATATATATACTCAAACAAACACATGTACAAAACAAAAAACAAACTGCAACCATTAGATCAAAGTGATCTCATCCCTATATATCTCAATACATGTTATACAAAAAGACATTGGAAAGTAATAACGTATATATTTCGATCTCTCCAAGGTACGTCTGACCTTGGTTTGTTTTATTTTAACAATACAAAACCTGTTTTGCTTGGTTATGCAGATGCATGATATTTGTCAAATCCACATAATGACAAATCACAGAATATATATATATATATATATATATATATATATATATATATATATAGGGGACGACTCAAGTGAGAACACTTGGTTATTATGAGAAATGAGAACAATGAATCACGACCATTAGATTTGATTTTAATGGACTGGATTGGTTTCTCTTTCTGTGTTGATTTAAAATAAATATTAAGGATCATGGAAAGAGAAACCAATCCAGTCCATTAAAATCAAATCTAATGGTCGTGATTCATTGTTCTCATTTCTCATAATAACCAAGTGTTCTCACTTGAGTCGTCCCCTATATATATATATATATATATATATATATATATATATATATATATATATATATATATATATATATATATATATATATATATATATGGAGAGATATTCTTACTCTAAGAGTAAGTTATAAAGACTTATTCCACATTTTGGTGATCACAAAACCAAACATCTTGTAGCAACTTCTTCAAATCATGCTGAAGCAATTTCCCTCCATGTAGCAAACAAAAAGTGTAGATGGTCACAATTGATAACTCGACATAACTAAATAACGTCTGATTTACCAAGTGATAATAATTCAAGAAAGAAAAAAGTCAAAAAAATATTATATTACTCACCAATTTACTTTGAAAGATATAAGTGATATCATTCTAATTTCTTCTATCTTTTATCTTAATTTAATATTTTATAACTAGATTAATAACCTATATCATCCTATAAATTCAAAAGTCGATTTTTCTCAACAAAGTTAATAATATTATTACTTAAAATAAAATTTTTTTTATGAGCAATTACTTAAAATAATTATTGTAGTATGCCTTAAAAAAATCTAAAAAAACACATTTGAATATTATGCATTTATTTAATTTTAACATTTTATTTTGATTTTCTCATTTTCTATCTGGTGTTCAGTGTTCACTTCACAAGTCTTTCAACTGAGAACAAAGAACGTAACAGTCTTCATCCTTATTTGCGGCGTGTCTTCGGAGGGTCACGTGCAATCAATGTTTAACGGTCACGTGCTTGGTTAAGGGCTACTTCTCCACCCAATTTCCCCTTCTTCGCCGGTAGCCTAACCGTATCGCAACTCCGCACTTCTTTCCGATCTCTGCTGTATCTAGGTTTTCTCGAACTTCATGGCTTCCCCTGCTCGTTTTGACGATGTAAGTGCTGTTAATATCTCTCACTATTTCCTTCAACGATTCTGTTTGATCTTGATTTTGATAATGTCAAATGTAGGATTTCGATTTCGGAGGTGAAATTGGCGGAAGACAATCAGGTTTTTGATTTTGTTACTGAAATGGTGTGTTGTTAAATTTGTTGGTTTATTTGTTAATTCTGTTTGATTGGTTTGTTGTTTGGGAAATGCAGGTAATAAGAGACCATCGCCGGATTTCGATGATGAAGATTATGACAATGATCCTTTTGCACCGAAGAAGGTAATTTCTCATTCGAGTCTGTTATGGTATTCTATCTTTTGTTGATTGTGTTTGTTTAATAGTTTATGAATAAGTACTTGGAAATGGGAAAATGAAGCAACTTGAAGGATTTTACTATGTTCTTGCAGTAATGCAATTTGATCTTTTTTGTATGACGGGTGTGGTGGTTGAGCTTTAATGTCTTACATGCTCTGTCTTTCTTGTGCATAAAGTTCAAGTACATTACTGATTATTTATACTGGTTTGATTGGGGCAGTTTGTTTGTTGATGTATTGGTGATCAATGGAAGTTGGTATGTGTGAAGTGAGTTGCTTTGTTTATATTAAAATAAACAAAACATTAAGGGAACATTGCGTAGTCAAAACATTAAAATAAAAAAATTATTAAGGGAGCACAGCTACTCGAGCTTATGAGAGCTCACATAGGTCCTATTGTAGGTTATATTTCCGCTGAGCTGTCCTTGTAACTAAACTAAATGAACTGTCCTTGTAACTAAACTAACTGGCAGCTGTTAGTCGGTTAGTTTTTTTTAGCAGTTTAGTAACATAAAATGCAATCTATACTGTAATTGTTTAGCAATTCAATTTTCAGCTCAATATACAAAATTCAATTTACCTTAGATTCTTCATACTTAGAATTTGGGTTGGGCCTAACTCAACCTCAAAAAACTGGCCTGTAAGGTAAGGAAAACCCTCACTTATAAATATTTTTCCAGGCCATATCTCATCCGCTGTGGACACTTTTAACATTTACCACCATTTGTGATGTAGGCCAAAACTAAAACTGAAGAAACTGCTTCTGGTGTAACAACAGGAATGATCTTGTCACTTCGTGAAAGGTATGTCTCACCGTAGCTACTGTGAAACATTTTGTACTGTGCGTAGGTTGGAGTACAATATTTGGGCCAGTTTTATCTTTAACCTTTTTTTTCTTCTTCTTATTTTGCAGCCTCCAGACCTGTAAGGAGCAGCTTGCAACATGCCAAGTACGTTTTCCTCTAAAGAATTCACATTGTATAGTTTTCTCCTTTAAGTTGGCCTTGGCCTGTATCTTTGGAACATAAAGAATTTAAATTTTTGTTGCTAAAGTATTCTTTTGTTAAAAATAATATGATCTAACACTTGGACACTCCCGAGTAGTTCACAATGAAAAGGCTTTAATCTTAATTAATGTATAATTTTTGGATGGTAATGATTTTTAATAGAATGTTCTCGCATCCTTCCTTCATTCCTGTTGCTGTTCCTAATCAGTGTGAATTGAGGGTTGCTTTGTTTTGTTGCACACATGATAGTCGTCATATATATGGTTTAGTTTCACTTTTTTCTTTCTTAGAAGATTTGATTTAAATAACTGCATTTTCAGAATGAGCTTGAGGCTGCAAAATCTGAGATTCAGAGTTGGCACTCATCAATTCAAAATGAGCCTGTTGTGCGTGCCGGGGCTACTCCAGGTTTGTTTGTATTGTGTCTTTTGCAAGTAGCCAAGTAGTATATACTAAATATCTGTTTCAATTGTTCAAGATTTAGCTCTTTCTTCAATTTCTGTATTTTAAATTTACACCTGAGCAATTGTTTAATCTTTTCTCTTGCTAGAGCCAAAAATGTTGATTGATTATCTTCAGGCCCTGAAATCATCTGAAGAGTCTTTGAGAGAGCAGGTTTTGAATCAAACTTCCTTTTTTTTTCATCAAAATAATACATCATCTATGGACTAGGTTTCATTGACTCTTTATAATTTTCTTATGGCTGTCAGCTTGAAAAAGCGAAGAAAAAAGAATCGGCATTCATTAAAACATTTGCAAAACGGGAACAAGAGATAGCAGAGTTGAAGGTAATATTCTGAGCACAATTTCTGTTTTCTTGTTTGGTTTAGCAATTAGCTTGACTGTGTGTATGTTTTTCTTTTTGGCATCCAGATCAACAACCTAAGTATGTTCCCTATGTTTTGCCTTTAAGAAAGTAGAGTTCGGATAGAGTAGGAATAATTGTGAAGTGAGGTCTTTCTTGGTTTTGCATTCTCTCATTTACATCTAACCACAAAGAACATCAAACTATTTCGTTGAGGTTTTACGATAGTGAACTTAGTAATTCTCTACGAAGTGTCTTTTATTTAATTGATGGCTAGCTTTTAATGGCACCAATATATCATAAGATCATAATCATCCTCGAATCCTTTCAGTATGGGTTTGGCTGCTAAAGCTCTAGATTTTGATATATTTCTATTAGGTTTTTATATCGGATCTAACTCATCATTAAAAACTAGCTTGTAAGGTGAGAGAGGTGCCACTGTTTTTATCAACTTTTTTTAAGCCTTGTCTCTTTTCACTGATGGACTTGGGTTTTTCATAATACACCTTCTCACAGCCAGCGCTATTAAGCATGGTGCATGGATAGTTTGGTGGGTGAACGATTATTAGAACTAACTCATTCTTACAAAATCAGCTTGTAATTATGAGTGTCACTCTTTATAAACTTTTTTCAGACCAAATCTCTTTTCAATGTGGGGACTTAGGTTTTTTGTCAATAATTTCCTATCTATTATTATTGCTGTTATTTTTATTCTTATTATTTTTTCATTCTGGTTATGGCTGTCTGGAACTTTCAGTCTGCTGTTCGGGATCTGAAAGTGCAACTCAAGCCGCCATCAATGCAGGTATGCTTCTAAAACATGTTTAAGTGTACCTATATAAATAAATTTGCCCAGCAATGATTTTTTTTATTCACCAATGCTTTTTCTTTGTGTATTCATTTTTAAACCCAATTGATTTTTTAGATTCTTTTTAGTAATGTTGAACTGCTTGTGAGTTGTGATTACGTTCCTTCATTTCTTTTTGTTTTTTAGTCTGCATCTTGCTTTGCAGAAATGTGTTTGTATTTTATTAAGTGCTGAATTAACATGTACGCCATGGATAATGAATCACATCAGTTGTTTTCTTCTTTACTTGCAATTTATTTGTAACCTGTTTGGTTGTTTTAAAATTTCTGTTTGTTTTAGAAAAATAATTCTGTTTTTAATTTGTTTGTTAAAAAAAGGAATTTTTTTAGAAAAATAGTTGTATTTTTGTTTTTCCATCAGTGACTACATTCTCAATAAATTCATTGGCTAAATGTATTATTCTACAATCATTTACAATAACAACCAAGACTTATCCCACTAACTGGGGTTGGCTACTGGATCAAATTCCGCCATATTATTCTATATGTTTCTATCTAATTCGTTATTCTCGCGATCTTTCTTAATAGTTTATCTTATAGTTTTTCCAGGTCTTCCTCTACCTCTAGTTGTTTGACTCCTCTCCATCTGATTTACTCTCCTTACAACAAAATTTATAGGTCTTCTTTCTACATGTCCAAAAAATCTAAGCATATTTTCTACAATCATTTACAATAAATTGAAAATTTTGAAAGATTGAAATACTAAGTTATCATCTAGTTTTGTCAGACAATGTACTGTTTTTGGCTTGTTAAATAAATCAAAAGCACCCTTGTAATTATATCTATAACCTCAACATCACTGGAAGTGGCACATGTTGCATGTACTGAACACAGAACGGGGGCTTGTTTTGCCGTCCCTCAATGCCTCAAAATTGTCTTAGTCTTAGCACACCATTAATGGTCTAGCATTCTTGTCTTAGCACCACTTAGTGGTAAAGTGCTTAGTTTGTTCCCTTTAACTAAACTTACAAAAATTCAATAGCTGTGACAAAGGAGGAATAAAATTGAATTTGTTGTTGAAGTGGTTCTTATGTGCCTACACTATCATTGTCTATTCTGCCGTACAGCTGTGGCATCTTTGTTGGCTGACTGACTGTATCAAGTTGGCTATATCTTGCCTTCTATTTTTGTTTTTCTTTTAAAATAATTTTGCTCGGGACTGAACACCTTGATGTTCTTCGTGATGTATTTTTCAGGCAAGAAGGTTGTTACTAGATCCGGCTGTTCATGAAGAGTTCACACGTTTAAAGGTTTGCAATCTAACTTAACACTCACATTTATGGAATCAAGTTCGATTTATCTCTTTCTCCTTTTCACGGATATAGAAAGGGAGGCGGGGAAAATTGGATGTCATCCTCTAGTTGCACTAGGAAAAAGGTTGGTTCAAGTTGTTACTCGATTTGTCGCTTAAAAATAAAGTGAAGAAAATCTCGTTCACATTATGAACAATGCTGTTCCGTAGCAATAGTGTTTCATCCCATGGCCACTGGGGGAATTTATTATGAATTTTTTTTCTTTGGAAGTCCCCTAAGATGGAACAAGACCAGCCTAACACCATAGAAGAGCATATCCAAGCCTTGTACTTTGGGTATGCTATGCAAACATGGTTTGGAAAGTGATGAGGGGTGGTGGTTTTGAATGTTTAATTAGGGATTTCTGATGGCATATTAGAATAGGGAAATACCTTTAAATTGCAGAAATATATCCAGAGTCAGACACAATTTCTGAAGCTCTATTGCACATATCTTCTATGTATTGTCTTGATTAATTCTTCTTGTGGCTCAAGATAGTTGATTCCATGTTTCTTTAGTTTCATTTATACATCTCCGTCCTCATTCAACATTTCCTACACACACATTCTCCATTTTAGTAGTTCTTACAAGAGTTATTGTTTTATTAGAACTTAGTAGAGGAAAAGGAAAAAAAAGTAAAGGAGTTGCAAGATAACATTGCTGCAATAACATTTACTTCCCAAAGCAAGATGGGGAAGATGCTGATGGCTAAATGTAGAACCCTGCAAGAAGAAAATGAGGAAATTGGAAATCAAGCTTCTGAGGGAAAGGTGCTATCATCTTATTTGCTTTTTATGCCTTTAATTGTCACGTTTTCCCTTTCCATCCACTTGCTGTACTAGTAACAGGATGTAATTTTACACTTGCATGTGTTCACATACCAATAAAATTAGAAGCTTAATGTGTCTCCTATGCATTTTTTGGTATTTATTGCTGCTAAATTGATATTGTGTTGCTCTTGTCCATTTCTTTTGATGTGCAGATACATGAATTAACGATGAAACTTGCATTGCAGAAGTCCCAAAATGCACAACTCAGAATTCAATTTGAAGGTTTTTTTCTGAATGAAATTCATTTTATTATATTCTGGTTTTTTCGGTCCGTGAACACTTTCCAGCAACTCAGTAACTGCTGTCACCTTTCATGTCGGATTAATAGGTGCATTTGTATTTTAGTTGTGTTTACATATTAAACATTATGCAGAATAATAATGGTATTGTGTGTGATTTTGAAGCTATTCCTTTGATTCATAATAATATACTGGACATATCATTATATATGTTTATCTCATGATGTTCTGAACATGTTAAATTAGATGTTTGTTAGAAGTAGTTACGCCGTGTTCTCTTGCCTAGCAAATTGGAGATTACTGGGGCTGAAATAGTGTGATATTTGAGACTTTGATACTTTGTATATTGATCTAGCTAATGTCTATTTGTGGCCAGCCACACACTTGTAATTTTTGTAAACGATAATCCTTGACATTGACTACAGGATTGCAGAAGCATATGGAAGGACTGACAAATGATGTGGAGAGATCAAATGAAACGGTTTTTACTTCTCCCCGTTTCTTAACTATATATTATATGCAAGTTGTGATGCATGCTCAGTTTTAAAACGCTTAGATGGATTTGGTTATGGATGAATTTGAGAAAATGAAACGGTTAATTAAACTCCCTTAAAACCTTATAACAAAATTAACACTTAATTTTCTTAAATGTGATAAAAAAAGATAATTGCATCCTTGGATGTTTTTCGTTGGTATCTGTTTCACGAAATATCGTGTTTGGGGTCTTGGATGTTTAAGATAAAAGTATTTTTAGAATGGTATCATTATATAGCTACAGATAGATAGGATTTGCTTATATTTTGGCTATCAAAATTATAATTTTTTTTTGTCGACTATATAAAAATAAATCTCAAAGTGCATGTATCGAGAGTGTGATTTGTAACAGTGGTTTACCATGCATGAACATGTTCTGACACCAAAACTATTTTGAAATAAGTAAGCAACAATATTTTGAGAGCCCTACTTATGGATTTTTCACGCAGGTTCTTATGTTTCAAGAGAAGCTAGAAGAGAAAGATCAGGAGATCCAAAGACTGAAAAATGAACTCCAACAAAATAACTTAACAGAAGATGGAAGATCTGAGGAAACTTTAAATAAGAGTGAGGGCGATAAGATGATGAACGAGGAGGCTGCAAATGACTTAACTTCTGTTTAATTTTTTTACCTAGGAAACTTTTTTACGAGTTTCTACCGGTGATGGTTGTATATTATATTTTGATTGATCTTGATCTAAATCTTTTTGAAAAGGATTATATTGATCTTGATTTATTCGATTTGATAAACCTCTCTTTTCTAAGCAAACATAATGCAGTTGTGAAATTAATTTCATATCCTGCTCTGCTCCAATTGGAATATGATCCTCGTGGGACATGATGCTACTTTGTAACATTTTTTCTTTGTATTTAGTTGGTACAATCGAAGGGAGATGGAAAAAAAAAGTTAAAATTACAAGAAGAAATGACGCAAACACTATAATTAGTTCAGGTTCTAATGTAATTGTTCCCTTAAACCAGCCATGACGCTACATTCAAAAGTAACTCTAATCAATTTATGTAATTTGGATAGTTTGAAGCATAACTGTCATTAATAGGAAAAATAGAAAATCTCACGTCCTTAAACTTATCAAATTAAAGATTATGTCCAACTGTTGTGTTGAGTGGAATCAATTTTAGAAACAAAAATATATCTTTCTCAAAATCCCAGACACCTTTTATAGAGATATATGTACAACAAAACATAGGCTACATTGGTCTGGTGGATGGAGGTATATTTCTCTAGAGCTGCCGCAAAATTAGCCTTGACCCTTTTGAAAATTTCGATGAGGCCATCCCAAGCCTGCACTGCCAGTGTTTCCAACTGGTTGAATAGGTTCCACCATGCCCTTTGTTGAGTTGCCAAGCCCTTCTCCCTGCACAAGGATGAAAAAGCAGTAACTATAGAATGGTAATTGACTATGAAAGAAAAATCATAAAGTCGACTCCTCCAAAGTAAATTAAGTATGAAGTAAGAAAATCAGTGTTTGTTAATAGGAAAAACTTCAACAATGTAATAATGATCAAGAATTTCATTTCAATAAAGAAAAATGGAACATTTTCCACTTGAGAAGTTATCCATACCTCCTTCCAGCCCATGCCTTCTAGAAGTTTCCTGGCATAACTACCCGGTCCAAATGACATCTTCAAGGCCTCTTCTTTAGCTTCTTGAGGACTAGCATCAGGTGATGGTGGCGTATCATAACCACCACCAAGATTCTTCTGTCCTGGACCCACACCAAAGCCACCATGCAAGATTCTTCTTTCTGCCGCACGATCTCTGTATTGACTTTTTATTTGCTGGCATAATAAAACAGTAAATGAGTAGAAGGGAGATATAAATTAAGACTACATGTTATATTGTTATCCCTCCCCTTTGAGATCCCTTCAGCTTCCATAATCAACAAATCATGACAATTAGAAGACAGTTGTTACATATGTTTTACATCCATGTCTATTACTAGAACTATCATTTATTTACGTTTCTCTGTAAGTTGGACATCCATCTATTATACAACAAAAAGCAGCAAGTAATTGTCAGATTTCAATATTACACACCTTGGATGCAGAAAGTTGACTTGGCAACATAGGCAAATCTTTCTCTGTAGAAATTTCATTTGAAGTGGATGGAGTACTTTCACTGGACTTGGAGACAAGTGCGCTATTTGTATTAGATGATATCTGAGGAAAATCCCAATTTTTTGTTGGATCGGAAGAATCATAACTTGATAATGAAGCCACATATCTTGCACTAGGATTTCGCAATCTATACACTTGTCCTGATAAAAGAGCATAGCAAGAAGCCGTATTCAGTCCAGGGAGTACTTCTAGTACTACTACAGAAAAATCCCAATATCGCTTCATTTTAAAACTTCCAAAGTTAGCACCATCCCAGTTGCTTATAAATTAGAACTTGTCCATGATTCTAAAATGAAATTTATGTGTAACAAGGCTAAAGAGGAATAAAATTTTTAAATTATATATGGCCGCCTCTCATGTCACAACGTACATAATACCATTAGCTATATCCCATGGCATGGAGAAAGATATGCACGGGCAAGTATAAGAGCAAAATGCAAACCTGTTTTGACGCGTACCAGATCGAGATGCACTTCACATATTGGAGCAGATTTAAATTTCTTTTCACCAGATGAGATAGATGGATGTCGCTTTGCAGATTGTTTAACCAGTCTTCCAACCAACTTTGCCACCCTACTCTTTTCATCTTTTTTGGAAGCTCTAACCATTTCCCAATCCCACAAGTCCACAGCTGGAAACTCTAAAACCAAATCTTTCCTTGATTCAGTGACTTGACCATACTGAGCTCTCCATTTTTCTTCATCAAACAACATGCCTATAATGGTTTGCATCAAATATGAACATAAGCGGCATGCAATCTCACTCATGGAATGATAAAATTATTATAAAATCCATGCAAAGAAACACTAGCATTGAATAGGGAACTCGAGGCAAAGTTGATTACTGAATATACAAGGAAACGAGCTCCTGTAGATACTTGAACCTTGTTCTTGTGGTGAACTCATAGTGCACATCATAATGATTTATTTGGCAAATCATTTCTAAGTATATAGAACATAGACTGAAATAGCACGTGCTAGTAGTCGTAGACACAAGCTTTAGGATGATTATTTAGATATGTGAGCAAAGGGAAATACCTTCATCTAGGGTACTTGTATCAGCTATGTGATTTTCATCCTCTGTATCTGGGATCCACTCACCTTCTTCAAGTTCATACATATCACTGTAAGCTACGACTTCATCTACAATTCTTTTATCATCAGCCATGCCGTTTTCATCCTCCAGACCTGTGTTCCATTCGCCTTCCACTTCATAAGTGTTGCTGTAAGCTATACAATGAGAAACATATGCATTTAGGAGTGATCTCAGTTATCACTTTTTTTTACAGAAAAGTTGCGTAGGTTACGAACAAACCATTACCTTCTAACGCGGAGTTATATCCATTGGTTTCCACGGGCACTGTCACTGTATCAGCAGCACTGAGTGCTACGTTGTTGTAGCCAGATAAGTAAAGGTCAATCAGTGTATCCTCCAACCTGTTTGTTAGCAAAATGATTAATTCCCTGAATTTTTTTGAACTTGTTATCATAAAAAAATTAAGAATGTGGGAGGATACCATTCTGATGGTGGTGGAGGGTTTTCACAAGTTGGACTGTTGGTGGAGTTCGGGGCATCTATTACAAAGACATCTACATACTGTAACATTGTCGACAGAACTATCCTTGATAACATGAACATCGACGTTTTAATAAAATAAAACAATACAGTTTGCAGGTTAACATCACTTACCAACCGCTGCTTCCTTGGCCAAGGTTCCGGCATCTTGGTTAGTTTCAAATCCGTAACCGATAAAAGAAGGGCAATTCTCGTTGTTAATGTCATGTACTTTCCAAGGGCTTTCGGGTTTGGTTTCCTTGCATACATATGTTTCTTCACAATTATCCTAAGATACATGCAATAAAACTTCGATCACCAACTTGAAAATTGAAATTACAACTATTCATCTAAAGGTAATGTAAAGGAATTAGAAGGGTAAACCTACCTTATTGGAATCTAAAGGTACATAATTTCCATCTTCAAATTTGTAATAAACACCGTCAGTGGTGCTATAGTACCAACCAGCATTAGGGTCATGATAAAATCCACTACTGCACAATAAAACTAGTTATATTCAAGATTCACATGTAATGCAAATGATTACAAATAAAATCAGAAAAATCATGGTTTCATGTAAAATATACAAGTTTTATAATTGAAATTGATTCATGAGAAGCATTGATTGAAATGAAGGGAGGAAGGAACCTGGCGTGGAAGTAAAGCTGCGAACTTTCGTCCCAAACAAAGACAGAATCGCTATTTTCCGAATTTTGAAGTTCTGGATCCATAGATTCTGTGATTCAGTTGCTGAATTGCGGTTCTTCCCCGTCTTAAGCCAGTTCTTGAGCTCAATACCAAGCACGCAATGTCTTCGATGAGAAAATATGGTAGACAATTCCTTGGAAGTAGAAGCTTCGTCTGTTTGGTTTCATTTCAAGAGGAAGAAAAAAAAAATTAAGAAAGGGTCTAATGAGAATCTTCATATCTAAAATAATTCAAATAAATATTGCAAACTCACAAAGCTGAAAGTTATTTCATGTTTTTGGGTCTCTTTTTGTAAAAAAATTGCTCATATATGATGTTAGATTCGTGGTTATAAATTTGGGTTTTCGCTGGGGTGACCCCATAGGGAGTTGCGTAAAGAAAAAACCTAAATTTTTACATAATTCAAATATTTTTTTTTATAAAAAACATATTTTTTATTTATTTGAAACACAACTTGTGATCACAACTCAACCCAACTCATAAATGACTGAGTAAGTTTGGTTCGATTTTGATCATATAATTGTGGGTTGAACGATGAACTCAACTCATTAAAATCTAAACGAGTTAGGTCAAATTCGGTCCAACCCAATCCTATGTACATTCCTATGGTCTCTTTTAGTCCCAAACTGACGTGATCGTACAATTTTGAACTATATAAACCATATTTAAATCGGATAGGTTCCACCATCTATCTTGAAGTTAGTTACATTAACAAACTCACATCTATTCATCTACGATCTTTAAGATCACCTAAGTAAATATGACAATTGTGCGGAGCATATCCAGTCTAATCACTCTTTAAATATAAGTTTTAACTTTCATGTATGATCATAATCAATTTACTTATCTAGTAACTACTGGCACACTATCTAACTTAAGTCTTTAAGATGTTTCTTTTGCATGTACCCCATTCATCCAGATAAGTAGTGAAGCTAAAAGTATGAGAGAAAATTACAATGATACGAATGATAAAGCGAATTCCACATCACATATTAGAGTGACTCATTTTGCAACGGCGCCAAAAACTTGATCGGTAAAATAACAAGTGTACTATTTTGCCTCTGTAGTAATAATAGGGAAATTCCCCGAATGTCGATCTCAAGGACTGCACGTTAATATCGAGTTTCAATAGTGGTTCAATTAAACAAAAACTATATTTGGATGTTTTGATTTGCAATTATAAATTAACAATAAATAAAAATGATAGAAAATTGACTAAGTGGTTTTAACAAATATGAGAGCATGCTAGGGTAAAGTGTATGATTTGCCCTGTAATAACCTGAAATTTTGATTTCTTCAACAAGTTCTTAACCTTTAATTACCGCCCTTTAGATTACTTTCCCCTAAGTCCTTTGTGGGAAAACCTTTGAACATTCATCCTAAATCCTAAGTCCTTAGAGAGTTATGATGAAATCAAGCCTTTATGTTATCAAGAGTTAATCGGTAACTATAGGGTATCCCTAGTCCTAGGTGATATCTACTATAGTCTAATCGTACAAAAACCTTAACAACCGCTGTCCAGCTGGTTGTTAATCGTAAATCAATCTTGTTGGTCCAACAAAGAAAGCATAAAAACCTTGTACAATTAAATTAAATAAGAAAACAAATATATTGATGAACTCAAAAATTCAAAATCATTACATAATCAAATCAGGGACACCCCCTAGCATTAGGGTTTAGTTACTCATATTGTTCAAAGAAAACAAAATATAAAATAGAGACATTACAAGAATTGAGATGAAAATTGATCTTCAATCGCTTCCGTTCATGAAAACCTTCTTCTCTCCCAAACCCTTGTTTTCTCCAATCTTCAATCGTGTCTTCTCCTGGCCAAAAAATCCTCTAATTCATCGTTAAAACTCTTCTAAATACTGCAGACTCACTTAGGTTGGTTGGAAGTACCCAAAATGCCCCTTCGGTCAACACTTAATAAAAAATCAAAAAAATCAGCAAAATTAGCGTTTTAGCCAACACTGCCCGTGTCAGGCAACACGGGTGGCCGTGTTGGCCCTCTGAACTTAAATTCTCGAAATCACTCCCAGCACTGTTGACACGGGTGCCCGTGTTAGGTAACACGGGCCGTGTCAGCCCTTAACTTCAGAATTTGGCTTTGAGTTCTTCAGCAAAGTTGTAGCCCTTTTCGTTAGCGAAAATTTGCCACCGGAACCGCATCATTCCGAGTTACGAAGCTCTAGTTATGATCAAAATACTACACGTCTGTCACAATGAGAAACATGCTGAAAATTTCCAGATCTCACACTTGCTAACACGAGCCGTGTCAGCCCTGTGACTTTCATCTCTTTTGAATTTTCTTGGCCACGCCTCATCCTAACACGGCCAGTTTCAGGTGACACAGGTGGTCGTGTCAGACCTCATGTAGCTTGATTTTTCACTTCCTTCGAAAGTCCCATTTTTGTACTTTTTCGCATTGATTTGTCTCGATTTATTCCTTTGAGCCTGCAAATAGTAAAATACACAACCAAAGCATAAAATGTAGAAGAATGAAGTAAAACACTTGACAAAATAAAGCAAAAACGACTAAAATCAACGGTAAATAAACGTGTAAAAACCACTGATCAGTAGTCGACTCCCACGTGGCCTACTTTCTGTCGATCTGCTTCCACATCCTTGGATCCTTACTTAAGTGGACTTTTTTTAGCTTGTAGCCCATACAAGTGGTTCTATAAATAGAACCCTTGTGCCATAGCTTTCATTTGATAAAATTCGATTTTAAACCCTAGCCATATTCTCTCTCTCTCTCTCTCTCTCTCTCTCTCTCTCTCTCTCTCCCCTCTCTCTTCATTCGTAGCAACTAGCTCTGAGATTGAAAGAACTCTGTTTGTGTGGAGTAAATGGAGGAGTTGTTCATGCCTGTGATCTTTCAACTAATTCTGTAGCAAAGGTTTTAATTGATACAAGAGGTGCCTGCTTCTATCATTGATCATGTTCATTTGTAAGGATTGACATAAGGAAAATTTTGTTTACCGCTGCATATCGTATCACGATTTCCCTTCAAGAATAAGTTGGCATACACGATATTAAAGGAACTCCTATAACCAACCAATATGTGACCAACATTAGAACCTGAGATAACAACTCTTACCAATACTGAGATGTAATGGTTTGGTACTGTGTTGGTTAACTCTTCGTCTTAGAAAGATAACAAGATTCTCTTCTTTTTGAGATTTGATTATTGTTAGCCAGTTAGCACATCTATCTCTTTCATTTCTCTTTTTAGGGGTGAAGCACTTTTTGTTTGGAATTCAAAAGTCCACAATGACGATATGTGGATGTCATCCAAGTTGTTGCGTTCCATAATTCGTCTTATGTGGGGGCATTGATATGCTTGTTTTTCCAATAACATAGACTTGCCACAAGGTGCTCATGATGGTGAAAAAATCATCCCATCGACTTAATGTTCTTCTAAACATGACCGACGCGCTCAATGTTTTCTCTAGTGCCACCTACATCACGACAATAAAGGTGTTCTTGGTCCTTTTATTGCATAAGAGGGTTTCACACTTTGGGGGAGGAGTGTGGGACCATATATAGAGGTTTCAGGCTTGATGACTTGAAACTCTTAAGATGAATTTTTTCTGAGTTCTTGAGTATGAAAAACGTCTCTGAATTGAATTTGTCGTGTCGTATTTCCCTATTCTTTGAATCCTTTTAGAAGAACATTGACTTCTTGGTCAAGAGATAATTTTCGTTTGATGTTTATCAGAAATTTGTCATCAAATTGAAGATAGCGTAGAAACATTTGAGAAGTCTCCCATGTTCAACCTTAGATGATATGAATAAACTTTTATCTTCTTGTATTATCATGACAAACTTTGATATAATCACATTTTTTGTATAG
Source organism: Vicia villosa (assembly GCF_029867415.1). Lineage (NCBI taxonomy): Eukaryota > Viridiplantae > Streptophyta > Magnoliopsida > Fabales > Fabaceae > Vicia > Vicia villosa. The sequence goes on from NC_081182.1 coordinate 68,241,608, forward strand.
TACCCAATGTTGGGGGATGTATGTCCAAACATTTTGACAATTAAGTTAGTGACAATCCTCCGTGCAAGGTTCATAGTTTAGAATAATTAATGTATTTGAATAAGCATCACTTGTTAGACTTTATTCTTAGTGTTTAGGTCCTATACTCTTTTTCGAGGCCTTACATGACTTATAGCAAAACAACGATGAAACAAAATAATGACGGTGAGGATAAATTCACAAGTAATTAAGTACTACATATAAATTTATCCTTAAAATGATTCTAAAAAACAATATCAATGGTAACCAAACACATTCTTTAAATGTAATTAAGATTAAAAATTCAATCTCTATATTCATGGAAGTTATTGTTGATAAATTTACATTCGGTTAACGTCTACTTGTGGAGTTCAATCATAAACAAACACTAAATAAAAGACAAATAACTAGAGCAAGGCTAAAGTCTATAAATACATGTAAGCTTTCTAAGTTAACCATCAAATTAAGCTCGTCTACTACCTCATTTACATTACAAACATTCCTACAAGTTACTTATCCCTGTCATTAAGCTACTAACCTACCTGAATCTCATCAATCACCATGGCACCACCAAGCATAACCAAAACCGCAACCCCCCAAGAAGTAATAAGCATCATCGATATTGGTAATGGTAACTCACCCTTATTCTCCATAACCTTAGACCAATCACGTAATTTCCTTGCAAATGGCCACCCTTTCCTCACCCAAGTCCCACCTAACATAACAACAACAACAACAACCACTCCTTCCTCTTTTCTCAATCTCAAATCCAACAAAGACACCATCACCAACAACAACATGTTGCAACAAGGTTGTTTTGTTGGGTTCAACACCACCGAACCCAAAAGCCACCATGTAGTTCCACTCGGCAAACTAAAAGGAATCAAATTCATGAGCATATTCCGGTTCAAAGTTTGGTGGACAACTCACTGGGTCGGAACAAACGGACACGAGCTACAACACGAAACACAAATGTTAATCCTCGACCAAAACATCTCCCTCAGACGACCCTATGTCTTACTCCTCCCAATCCTCGAAAACAACTTCCGAACCTGTCTCCAACCCGGTCTCAACGATCACATAGACATGTGTATCGAAAGCGGTTCAACACACGTCACCGGTTCCACCTTCAAAGCCTGTCTTTACATCCATCTCAGCAACGACCCTTACCATTTAGTAAAAGAAGCAGTTAAAGTAATCCAAACCCAGTTAGGAACATTCAAAACTCTCGAAGAGAAAACACCACCTGGAATTATAGACAAATTCGGTTGGTGCACGTGGGATGCTTTTTACTTGAAGGTTCATCCAAGAGGTGTACGGGAAGGTGTAAAGTCTCTCACAGAGGGTGGTTGTCCTCCAGGTTTTGTCATCATCGACGACGGTTGGCAATCGATTTCTCATGATGATGATGTAAATGATGATGATTCAGGAATGAACCGAACCTCAGCTGGGGAACAAATGCCATGCAGACTTATAAAATACGAAGAGAATTATAAATTTAGAGAATACAAAAATCGTGGGAACAATGGTTTGGGTGGTTTTGTGAGGGATTTGAAGGAAGAGTTTAGGAGTGTGGAGAGTGTTTATGTTTGGCATGCGCTTTGTGGGTATTGGGGTGGGGTTAGACCTAAGGTGTTGGGAATGGCGGAAGCTAGGGTTGTGGTACCGAAGTTGTCGCCGGGGGTGAAGATGACAATGGAGGATTTGGCGGTGGATAAGATTATGGAGAATGGTGTGGGGCTGGTGCCGCCAAATTTGGTGCAGCAGATGTTTGATGGACTTCACTCTCATTTGGAGTCGGCGGGGATTGACGGCGTTAAAGTTGACGTTATCCATGTAAGTCTTTCAAAATTCTCTTCTTGTAGACTTTTTTTTCATGTAGTATAGGGACAGGAGTTTATTAAAAAAATAAAATAAAAAATTGTGGTTTCAAATTTGGGACCCTGCATCTATCTGATGTTTGCTGCGTATGTTTTTAGGGGTGTTCAAAATCAAACCAACTCAATAGAAAATTGTAAATTAAATCAAACCAAATTGAAACTGCAAAAAATCTTATTTGGTTCGGATTAGTTTGGGTCATCGTTTAACAAAACTGCACGGTTCGGTTGGGTTTGCGGTTTGTATTTTGTGAACCGAACCAAACTGAATCAAACCGCATTATGTTACAACCTAACTTTTACTTAACTCACATTCAACCTAAACTTAAACCTATTATACCTTAACCTTATGATAAGGACAATTTTCTCATCCTTACATATATAATTTCAGTCTCGGTCTTCTCAAATCTCGAATAACATTATCGCACATTCTCTGCCACATACATCTTCTCTCTTCTTCTATAATCTCTACTCTCTTATATTTTTTTTTCACCTTCTCATTTTTATGTAAATGTTCCTATTTCAGTTTCGTTTTATCGCACATCTTCTTCTCTAATCTCTCAACTTTTTTTTCTTTTTCACCTTCACTAATCTCTCGTCTCTTCTATTTTTTTGTTTCATTGTAATAATTTTTATATGTTTTATGCTATTATTTTATGTTTAATATTCCACTTTTGTCTAATTTAAGTTTTACATATTAAATGGGAAATTGTTGTCAAAATATGACGGGTTTTGTTGTTATTTGATAGTGTATGAATGTCTAAATACAAAATTATGTTATCATCTATATGTGTATGTATGACTCAATAAAATATTTATAAAAAACCGAACCAACCGAACCGAACCAAATCGCATTAGTTTGGTTTGGTTCGAACTTTTTTTTAAAAGCCAACAAAACCAAACCAAACCGCACGATTTTTTTTCTTGCGATTCGAATGATTTTTTCGTCAAAACCGCCAAAACCGCACTGCGAACACTCCTATATATTTCTGCATCTAATTGAACTCAACTCACTTAACTAAACTTAGAGTAGTGTGCACCGTTTTTTAATTATTATTTTTAAATTTTTATACACGTAATTTTTTTTTTCATGATGACAATATTATTAGGTAGTGTTTTATAATGTTGGTACACGCATAATTTATGTAGGTGTGTCGGTGTGTTAGGATATGAGAATTACAAATGAGCACGTTTTGTTGTTGTTCTTATGGTCCTAAATTATGATTTTACTCGGTTATGAAAAGGTCCACACTTTACAATTTTTGTAGGGAAAATATACTTACTCGTTCATGGCAATTTGTCTACATTTATTTTGTTTTAGTTTGCAATAATAGTTATACACGACAAAGCAATTTGAATACGATTAACTTAGATTAGTTAGCGGTGGTTCATTTCTTTTAAATTTGTATACTAGTTTGTGACATATTACGATGGACGTGAGGTCTCAAAAAATAACCTTTAGTAATAAAAAAAATTAACTCTAATAGGATAAATTATGGTTGAATCAGTTGGTATATACTATTTCGGTCTGATTTATAAGCAAAATTTTTTTTTTTAGATTTATTAAATAATAAATGTATCTAGTCTACATAAAAGACAAGATATATTTATTATTTAATAAACTTAAAAAGAAAATCTTTGCTTATAAATAAGATCAGAAGAAGTATTAGATTTTGAGTATGATTTAATTCCTTTTACAAAAGCTTGTAAAAAGAGAGATACACCAAAATTTAGTTGGAAGAAGTTGAAAACAAATTTGGTTTTAAGAAGTTAACAAGAACTAAGATATTGTTTATTCTTTTAAAAAATTCAAGAGAAACGAGTAGGTTTGATTTAAAAATTGATTTATTTTATATTTTATTTTAATACAGTTTAATATTTAAGTTATCACTACTGATTTAATGAATTAATTTAATTTGTAATTAAATAATTAATTAAATTAATAAATTAATGTATATAATTACAGTTTATTTTTTTTGGAGAATATCTCATTATATCTCTTGATTCTCTGAGTCACCTGACAAAATTTCAATTATACCCCTGACTTTCGTATATGTATATTCGGAAGCACTTTTTTTAAAACAATTTAGTTTATTCCATAGGTACATCTACGAAAACGTTAAAAACCTAGTGAACGTTAGAAAAATGCAAATCATTTTAGTTTATTAAATTTTCTGGAGATGCATCTACGAAACGTGTTAAAAACAGAGTGTTTCGTAGATGTACGTACTGAATATTCTAAATTTCAATTATTTTAACAAAAATGGAACGTCAAATTATAGTGCAATTTATACGACGTAAACGATGTATTCTTTTGGTGTACTATTTCCCATTGCCTTAGGGTTTAAAAAAATGGAACATCAAATTATAGTGCAGTTTATGCGATGCATACGATGTATTCTTTTGGTGTACTATTTTCCATTGCCTTAGGGTTTAAAAAAATGGAACACCAAATTATAGTGCAGTTTATGCGATGTATGCGATGTATTCTTTTGGCGTACTATTTTTCATTGCCTTAGGGGTTAGTGTTTAGGATTTATGATTTAAAAAAGTAGAATATTAAAATATAACAGAAGGTTCCGTAGGTACATCTATAGAACATTCTATTTTAAACACGTTTCGTAGATACATCTCCGAAAGATCTACTGAACTAAAATAATTTGAAATTTTCCAACGTTCACTATGTTTTTTACTCTTCCGTAGATGTACCTACGAAAAAAACCAAAATATTTTAAAAAAAATGTGCTTCCGGATGTACATCTACAAAGAGAAACATTTTTGACAAAGTGCGTGGTGGATAAGAGACCTAAGAGGCGGGGATAAAGTTTCTCTTATTTTTAACGCAATATTATAGTTTTATGTTATTCATGTATAGCCTAATATATATTATTTCTGTTTTTATTTTTACACATAAACTAGTTGTTTTTGAATATTCATAAAGAAGTAAAATATACTAATATAACACTACTAGATGTAGTTCGGTTGGTATATTTTGCTGTGATGGTAATGTATCTTAGCAAAAAGGAGTAAATTTGAAACACAGGGTATTCATGTGAAAAGGAAATGATAAAATAGGAAAATTGTGATATTTGTTACATCTCTCACATTTATTGATTGTTTTGGAATGGTTCAAAAATATGTGGATCTCATAATGTTAGCATTTGGTTTATTTGCATTTGGCAGTTGCTTGAGTTACTATCAGAGGACTATGGCGGACGAGTTGAACTTGCAAGAGCTTATTACAAAGCACTAACCTCATCAGTGAACAAACATTTCAAAGGCAACGGTGTAATTGCCAGCATGGAGCATTGCAATGACTTCTTTCTCCTCGGCACAGAAGCCATATCTCTCGGCCGCGTAGGAGACGATTTTTGGTGCTCTGATCCCTCTGGTGATCCAAATGGTACATACTGGCTTCAAGGCTGTCACATGGTACATTGTGCCTACAACAGTTTATGGATGGGAAATTTCATTCATCCAGATTGGGACATGTTTCAGTCCACTCATCCTTGTGCCGAATTTCACGCCGCATCAAGAGCTATCTCAGGTGGACCGATTTATGTTAGTGACTGTGTTGGTAATCACAATTTCAAGTTGCTCAAATCTCTTGTTTTGCCCGATGGTTCTATCTTGCGTTGTCAACATTTCGCGCTTCCTACACGAGATTGCTTGTTTGAAGACCCTTTGCATAATGGCAAAACAATGCTCAAAATTTGGAATCTCAACAAAGTAAGACTCAATAACATCTTATCAGTTTTTGTTACTTATACTATTTTATTGACAAATTATATATGACGAGCGCGTTATATACACATGTCTGTTTGCACGCTAGTATTATATATGATACTGATTTTTTTTACAGTATGCGGGTGTTTTGGGTCTATTCAATTGCCAAGGTGGCGGGTGGTGTCCTGAGACACGGCGAAACAAGAGCGCGTTTGAATTTTCACAAGCGGTGACATGTTATGCGAGTCCTGAAGATATTGAATGGTGCAATGGGAAAACCCCAGTGAGCATCAAAGGTGTAGATGTTTTTGCTGTGTATTTTTTCAAGGAGAAGAAACTGAGGCTCATGAAGTATTCTGATAGATTGGAAGTTTCGCTTGAGCCGTTTAGTTTTGAGCTAATGACAGTGTCTTCGGTGAGAGTCTTTTCAAAAAGGTTGATACAGTTTGCTCCGATTGGGTTAGTGAACATGCTGAACTCCGGTGGTGCAGTTCAATCTCTGGAATTTGATGATAATGCAAGCTTGGTTAAGATTGGGGTGAGAGGTTTTGGGGAGATGAGGGTGTTTGCGTCTGAGAAACCAGTTTGCTGCAAAATCGATGGAGTTAGTGTGGAATTTGATTATGAGGAAAAAATGGTGAGAGTTCAAATTCTGTGGCCTAGTTCTTCGACGTTATCCTTGGTGGAGTTTTTATTTTGATCCCTCATGGGATTAACTTGAGATCCCATTTGTGTCTCTGTTTTAAAGTACTTTATATAAGTGTAATGTGTATCTATTTCCATTTTTAATTAACTTTGTGTGTTTGTTATAATAGGATTATGCATATAGGTAGTTAATTAGTTATTTGTTTGTGAAGTAACTAAGTTACTTGTGTTGTAAGCTAACTATAAATTACCAAAGTTTGTCACTTGCATGACAACTTAAATATACTTGTTGTATGCATAATAAAAAGGTAATGGAATTTGATCAATTCCTATCAATTAGTATCAAGAGTTTGGTTAGGTTTCTTGTTCACAAAACATAATCTTTTGGGCGTTGTTTGAGTGCAACCCTCTCCTTAATCTTGTTTGTGTTCATCAACAACTCATTAAGATCTTTCCTCCTTCCTTTTTTGTCCTCCATTTGTTTCAATGCAATGGATGTGAATTCAAATTTGCACCACCTTCCATTCAGAAGTTTGATGGCTTATATGATGATCGAAAAAACCTTATGAAAACTTTGTTGCGATTTAAGAAGTATTGGAGCTTATTGAAAGATGGTTTCAGGGTGGCTCTTACATATAATACACCAGAGCAAGTGAAAGTTGTTGCTGATAGAAGGATTTGAGACTTAAGGGTGAAGAACTACTCGTGGCTCTATATACTTAACAAGTATAATAGGTTTTGATGATAAGAAATGAAATAAAGCAAAATTATCATAAGCATCGTAGAGTGAAGAAAAAGGATTGAAGTAAATCAAAATGTGAGAAGGTTTCGATGTTTGACGCAAGAGAATTAAATGTTAAGAACAACATCAAATGAGTTGAAGTTTAGGCAGGCTCAAATGTGATCTAGTGTCTTAGTTGTTTATATTTGTTTAAGATCATTAATTTGAAATATGTGTGAGTAACTTTCAAAGTACTAAAGTAACGTGTATGTGCGTGCGCGCACACACACAATTAATTTTTTCTTAAACTTCATCTATTTTTGAAATATTCTTAGAAATGTTTTTGGCCCAAAACTTATGGATTAAGAAGCGTACTTAATCAAATAAGAAGTAAAAATTCTCTCTCTAATCGATTAGGACATTTGTCTAATCGATTATGAAGCGAACTTGCCTTATAATCGGTAGAAAAGCCTTTTAACCGGTTGTGCTCCAAATCTAAAAGTTTCTTTCTTAAAATGTTAGGTCATAATAGATTAGCATCGTAGGCTAATCAATTAAGAAGTGGTTTTGGCACAAAATTCATTCTTTTTTTGGCCAATTTTTTACTATATAAGGAGGACTTGTGTTCACTTCAAGATACACAAGAATTCTAAAATATTTGTGTTCTCTCTTACCCAGTCTCTTCTTAAGAAACTTCTTATACACTTAAAATTATTTTAGTATTGAAAGAAAGAAATATTTAGTAAGAGTTGTTCTTGTGTAACTACTATTTAAATTTATTTGAGTTGTAATTGTACATCAAGTGTGACATTCTCTTATAACTCTGATATAACTATAAAGGTTGCTAGTTAAACCTAGGTAAAAACTTAGTGTAGAAGGTTGTGAGTTGATTTGGTCATAAAAGCTTAAGTTATTAGTGTATCTCTTAAGGAGAAATCCTTAGAGACTGAAGTAGGCCGCATGGTTTAAGGCCGAAGTAGTATAAATCTTGGTGTGAACTTTCATATCCCTTATATCTTTATTTACTTTTTATATACTATTTTGCGCTTAAATATCTGCTTCGTTCCTTTTCTAAACTTGAAGTAAAATCAATATTTTTCTTAAAATTTTTTGAAAAACCTTTTTATCATAAATCACCCCCTTTTTTGTTTGATGTCATTTGGTTAACAAGTGTCATCAAAGTCTAACTCCTGTTATAAGATGATTGTCTCAAGAAGAAGGATGACTTCAAATGATTCACTAAATAAACCTCCATATTTCAATAGTGAGGGGTACACTTATTGCAAAGAGAAGATGAACATATTTATATAAAGTATAGGTTGTGATATATGGGTCATTATTAAAATTGTGTAGTAAAATTTGAAAGTTAAAACTATTATCACTAACGCTCTTAGTATTGATGATTATTTTTTGTTTCACATTGCAATTCTTAAAAAGAAATGTGGGACATCCTTCAAGTTATCCATGATGGCTCATTCAATGTAAAATGGAACATGACAAACAATACTCATGAGTAAGAGGAGTTTATGATGAAACATTACTTGGTAAAATTACTATGAGTGACAACGTTTAGTTGTCTAGGACTGTTTGAGTGTTTTAGGGTGGTTGTGGTGTTAGAGTAAGCTCACGCATGAATGGTGAGAAGCTTGATTTCTAATTTTATTGAATCTCCTACCTCAACTCAATGGATGCGGTATTTATAGAGGTTGATTGGGCCTAGATCTCAAGACTTATGGATGTGTTTAATGCATTCTTTTCTAAGGAGGATGGAAGGTGGAACCATTACTTCCCTATTACGCAAGATAACATAGTTTCCTTCTTTGACCGCTGTTACGAGTAAGGACACATCATTCCCCACATTTTTATAAAGGGGTGATAGTGTAGGCAACGGGCTTGTGTACTAGACAATAGGTGCACACTATGATAAATGGGCACGCACTGTGATAAATGGGAGCACATTATGATAAATGAGTGTTATAGTTACACTTGATGTACAATCATAGGTGTAAACATATTAAACCACAGAAAACTCTATGACTTAAGAACTTCGAAGAATGTACAATGGTAAGAAGTTCTATGTTAGCTTTTGCTCTTTGTTTTGACAAAGAAACTTCTCTTTTTCTTGTCAAGGCGCATTATTGTGTCTTTATCCAAATATCCACCTCCTTTTATAGAGTTCCATGGAAGATTTGTTAGAGAGATCTTCAAGCACAAGAGAGACATTGTAGAAAAGCATCAATAGATCCGTTGCAAAGCTTCCTCAAATGGATAATACCGTTGCAAACTCATTTGAACTTCATTTGCTACAAAAGGAACTATCAGTTGCAAACCTTCGAGCTTCAACAATTTTCTACTGAGTTATTACGTGACTAGAACAGGACAAATTAACCTCAGAGTATGATAGCGACGTGCAAGGACTTCCTCGGTTCTTGAGCTTTGACTGGGTTCAGGTTATGGTCTTTCAGAGTCTGAGTCTTTGCTTCTGATCCTTCAGACTCTGACTCTTCAGAGGCTGGCTTGTTCAGAGTCTAGAGACACCAGGTTTTAATCATCTTGATTAGAAGTTGACTCCTCAGAGTCCGATCTTCAGAATCCTCCTCTTAAAAGCTTTGCTTTCAATGTTCAGCGTAGTTTCAAAACTGACTTTTAATCAGTATATTGATCTTTGTACCTGCACACTTGAACACACACATTAGTCTACCCAGTTGTTCTTCAAATACTTTGTTATCATCAAAATCCAACGGATATGATACAAACCAATTTTGTTCCAACAAGTTCATCAACCTTCAAGGTGCTTAAATCTTGAGCTTCTTTAATACCTGTTAACTTTATGTCAAACTTCTTTAGCAAAGATCTGAGAATTTTTCTTACCAACTTCTTTTCTGATATCTTTTCTCCTAATTCAAATGAACTGTTTTCAACGTCACGCAGTTTTATATTAAAATCAAATATGGATTTATCTTCCATCATTCTCAGATTCTCAAACTTAGTTGTGAGAAGCTTCAACCTTGACATAAATACTTTGGATGTGCCTTCATGAGCAATATTGAGAATATCCCAAGCCTTTTTAGCTTCAGTAGATGTATTAATTAGTTTGAATATGTTTTTGTCAACACCATTGAATATAGCATTCAAGGCTTTGTCATTTGCAAGAGCTTCATCATCTTCATCTTTGGACCAATCAGCTTCAGGCTTCAAACTTGTTATACCATCTTGAGAAGTAATCACACGATATTTCTAACTTTTAATCACAACCTTCAAAGTTTGGTCGTCTATATTTGAGAAAGGAAACCATCTTAACTTTCCAATAATCATAATTGGAGTTGATAAGCAAAACAATGAATAAAAAAATATAGAGCAATCATCTTTCAATATCAAGCTTTTGAGACCATTGTATTCCCATTGCATGTTAATTACTCTGCCATAGTCTTGTCCACGTATCCTTGACAAACGTAACTCATATTTTGTAAATAATGACTCTAAAGCCGATTTCAGTGTTAGGGCACTAGCATTAGCAACATGAACAACACCAAGAAAACACTCAACAACATGCCCTTTCTTATTCACATAGTGTGAAGCCCCAACCATTTATTCCTTAACTGAGACACCTCGAGATTCATCAATTAAAATAGAAAATAAATAATCTCCAAGATCATCAATATTAATTTGAGTAGTGGCACTCGCAACATCTTTAACAATATCCTTTTGAATTTTAGGAGATGTTAACTTAAGATTTCCACGACAATTCTTCCAAACTTAATAAGTAGCTTCATTGTGGTTAACAAGAAAATTCATAAGTTCAAGAAAATGTCCTTTATGTCTTGATGATGTTAACTCATCGTTACCATGGAAAGCTAAACCTTGGGCTAATAAAAATCAAATGCAATTAATTATATCAGTCAAATAAATTTGATAGTCCTCTTTAGTCTGATTGGATTGTTTGCACAAGACACCTTGAATATGTTTCTTTTGTTTCATTAGAGCTTGAAAATTTTCGTCATGCTTAATTATGAGAGTTATTTGTAACTCCATGATGAACTCGAAAGCTTTTACTTTTTTTGTTCAATTTGTAAAACCTTATATTATAAAGGCATCACCACAACCTTTATGTTCTCCAACATGTGATCGCATAAGATAACAACACAAGAAATATGCAACATCCTCCTTTTAACTATATTTCAAAATGCTAACAAGTGCCCCAGGGGCACTCTTTAATAGCTTTAAAAAGTATATTTCCTTTATTTAGAAGGCTTAAAGGAAATATACTTCCTTTTTATTTTTTTAAAATTTTAAAATTTGTTTTATTATTTTTATAAAATATATTGTTACTTTGTACAACTTAAATTTGTGTTAATGGCAGAAATTTCATTCTTAAAATTTTGTTGTAAATATTTGGAATTATTGTGTTTGTAAGAATTTTATAGCATGAAATTTGAACATATTTTAAGTGTGCGTTTTTTATTTTATTTTAAGCAATAAGTAATGAAAAAATATTTTAAAAGAAAATTATTAGAGCAATATTCTTCTACATCAGCTCTTAATATTCAAACAAAGTGAATGTGAAAGTGTAAAATTGAGTCTCAAGATGAAAAAATATTTTTGAAATTCGAATTGGAAAGGCTTCCTAACAATCCTAGTTTAAGGCCAAAAATTTACAATTATCACTCAAGTAATAGAGATAAAATTAGAATATATTATTTACAGAAAAGTCTTTGTCAATCGAAAGAGATTGATTTTTCAGTGAGAAAATTTTAAGATACTTTTCATAAGTTTAATCCGGATTGGTATTTAAAATATGGTAATTGATTGAAGGGTCATGCTAACGAGTGCCCCAGGGGCACTCTTTAAGCATTCTAAATAAAGAAAATATCTTTCAAAAGTTCACCATTTCAATTTTCGATGCATTAATTACGCATATTTCCAAGAAAAACTTACTTTTTAAAGCTATTAAAGAGTGTCCCTGGGGCACTTGTTAGCATTTCCCTATACCTTTTGGGTCATGCTAACGAGTGCCCCAGGGGCACTCTTTAAGCATTCTAAATAAAGAAAATATTCTTTCAAAAGTTCACCATTTCAATTTTCGATGCATTAATTACGCATATTTCCAAGAAAAACTTACTTTTTAAAGCTATTAAAGAGTGTCCCTGGGGCACTTGTTAGCATTTCCCTATACCTTTTGGGTCATGCTAACGAGTGCCCCAGGGCCACTCTTTAAGCATTCTAAATAAAGAAAATATTCTTTCAAAAGTTCACCATTTCAATTTTCGATGCATTAATTACGCATATTTCCAAGAAAAGCTATTAAAGAGTGCCCCTGGGACACTTATTAGCATTTCCCATACCTTTTAGTAGAAGTTTAACAATAATGAAAAAGAGAGAAAAAAAATTAGAGCAAAGAGACCGAGTTATTATCACGTTTGCCTACAGGGAGGTGGGGAGAGTGGAGACTGAGTCTATTTGAAAGACAATATGAGAGACAATATGAATATACTAGCTAGGGGCAGTGATTTTATTTTATAATTAAATAGTAACTAAAAACCAAGTAAATATTAGGGGAATTAGGTTTAGACTTAGATAGGTGTGATGTGGACCATCATTATGCTGTACACTAATCTACTTATATTGAGTTAGTGTGGGCCAATATAAATTTACTTACTTATTTTTATTATATTTAATTTAATATATAAAATGTACTGTAATATAATAAATTTACTTATTTTTTTATTATATTTAATATATAAAAATGTAATATATAAAGCTTTAAGAAAAATTGAAAAACAGGGTGGGGGTACAAGCCCACACACCATTTTAAATGTGTCTAGCTACCATTGAAGAGAGATTTATGAGAGGATTTTCAAAATTTTCAATCATCTTAAGCATGTTTTAACTTTGATCATAAATATTCTACAAAATTCACGTGAATGCAAAGTGTAACATGGTGCTCTACAAAATTCACGTGAAGGCAAAGTGTAACATGGTGTTAGCCATTTTCTGAAAATGACATTAAAATATTGATTGCAAGGAAAAAACTTCTCTATTTATAAAAAAAACTACTAAAATCTTAGTTCTCTTATTTTAGATTTTTTTCCAAATAAATCCAATTTTATTTATATTTAATTAAACTCTTTTTAATTAAATAAAAATATTATTTAAATTCAATTAAAATCTTTACTTAAATAAAATATTTTTATTTATGTTATTAAATTATATTTAATCAAATAATTCACACGCGCGCGGCACACACACTAACTAGTTTAAATACTATTAACACATAATTAAATTGAATTTTATTTAATTTAATCATCCATTCCAGTATCAATATTATATGTGTGGATTCTATAGACTCTCGTAATGTTGACAATAATATTAAATCACCTATTTATATTTTAAAACATTGAGCAATATCTAGCAACACATCATTGGTACCTAAGTGACAAGAATG